>NC_052349.1:51007672-51098664 GCF_009727055.1 Benincasa hispida
AGAAAGCTGATGACGGTCGAATTCAAATTAAGTTGACAAGCCATTAACGACACACTATAGTAAGTACACTCAACTTTTCGGTGACAATTAATCGACACATCAGACAAAGAATTAATGACATCCCATCAGTGCAATCATTTGAGAGAAAAGCTCTTCACCCCAAAGCTCTATAAATACCAAAGGCCACCTTCGTTTAAGGAGTTCAGTTCCGCTATTCAGAATTTAGAGTTTGTCTTTACCATATACTTAGATTTCACATACTTAGAAGGCAGAGGCGAGTGAAGGGAGAATACGCTGAAAGATCGTCCTGGTTAACTCGGAAGAGTGCCAGGAAGCGTTGAAGAATAAAGAGAGGGCCGACTCTTATGGAAGCAAGAACATTCTTTGGGCAGAATAGAGAGAACTTAGTGTAAAAGCCTTGGGAAGCAAGACATTGGTACCAGGCTCTCTATCCTTATTTTCCATTGTCATTTTGTATTTTGAACTTATTTCTAAAATGGAAATTGCATCTCTATATATGTCCATTCTCTTTACATTACGCATGAGTAGCTAAACTGTCGAATGGGTTGAGAAGCACTTAGCTAGCATAACCTGAGATCTTCACTTTATGCGATCATCTTGTATTATGTATGCGTCACTCGTCCTTTAAAGATACTCAGGAGGGTGGTTTGACGATAGAATCTAGGCTTGAAAAAGTCAGATTAGAATCTAGGCTCGAGAGAGTCAGATTAGAACCGCATAATCAAGAGATGGAAACTTAGGAATAAGTTTTGTTTGCTATTAACACATCGCATGCACTCTAGAGATAGTTGTATGCGGTCACCTTGTACCTGTGTGCATCATTCATCATCGCATAGGCAAGAAATAGAGACTTAGGAATAAGTCTTATAGACATCATCACATACATTGCATGCGTCCTAAAACTAGAAACTATAGCATTTACTTTGGAAGATGAATTGTTGTTGTATGTGTCTAGCATGATCGCATAGCTTGAACACAATCTCAGGAAGCGCTAGCTAAACACCTTCTCAACTCGTTCCCCCGTATACTCATTGTATCTTTCGCATTATTAACTCTTTTCTCAATTCTGTCGCATAAACTCAATACCTTAAACAACATACCAACCAACACATTGTTTTATTTGTCAACGCAAAGAGATCTGAAATTACCATCGCATACTGTTCCGTAGTCCCTGTGTTCAACCCTGGGCTTACTAGGCAACTTAGTAGGGTTTATACTTGGATCTTGCTAAGAAAACTTGCATGCACAATGCATATTCCACCATTGCATTCTACACCATTATTTCATCGCATTAACCACGTATCAGGTATGAACTCTTCAACTTTCGTAGTAGACTTGACTAGAATTTTGTGTATGTTGTTATCCTGCAATTATGGCAACAACATTAACTATAATTATTTAAAGTATAGTTAGTGTTCTGAAGTTGAGTTTGATTTTCAGTTTGTGCTAAATAGAAGGGGGGTATGAACTCTTCAACTTTCGTACTAAACCAATTAGAAGTTTGTGTATGTTATTATTCTGCAGTTATGGTAAAAACATTAACGTATAGTTATTTAAAGTATAGCTACCTCGTCATCAAAATTTGCAACTTGACCTACGAACGTCCAAGATTTATTCGTAAATCCTATCATACTCAACTGACACAAAAAGAAAATAAATCAAAGCAAAAAAACCTTTAACTTAAAAACTAACTAAGAAGAACTAATTGGCTTCCTTGGCAACAACACCAACTTGGTAGGGTCGAGTTTACCGTCATCCGTAAACCCTCGCTACACAAATAATATTTATAAATCATCGAACTAACTACTTATACTAACTGGTAGTACAAGCGGCAAGTCCAGGGTCGAACCTCAGGGAAGCATGGAATATTAGTTCATCGAAGCTCGTTTTTAGTTAAAGAGATAAATGGAGGAGGGGGGAGGGGGGGTTGGTGTGGATTAATAAATGAAATTGCATAAAATAAAGTGCAAGAAAAATAAAGATATAAGTGCAATTAATCTAGATATCTTAGCTTAGAGGAATGAATTCACTCAATGTAATTTAGATCATTGAACCAATTTCTGACTTAAACTTCTTGTTAGGAACGAATTACGATAAGATGAGGATTTAACTTCCAATATCTAATTAAACAATCAATATGGTTTTTCTCTAGATTGATAGGAGCAGTCCTATTTGCCTAACTAACCTATTGCTTCCATTGGAATTAACCTATAATTATATTTCACATATTATAAGTTAATCACAAAGCATTAGAATTATACAACAAAATCATTCGGTGTTAATCAACAACTAAAATCATGCAATTCATAAATGTAAATTTGAATTAAAACCCATAGACAAGTTCGTGTACAACAATAAATCAAAATCTCACAAAATTACATCGAGTTCCTTCGAATCCCTAAGCTCGGAATCTAAAACCTTACCTTCCCATGGGGATGGAGAGGGTACAATCCAGCATCTACTCGATAAATTACAAAATAAGCACCCAAAATACAAAGTGGAAGAGAGAGAAGAGAGGGGAAATTCGGCTGAAGGCTGAAGGTGGGCGTCTCTTTCTAACCTAAAGCAAAGAAACGTATATATAGGCCAGCGCTGCAATGTGCAACGCTACACAGATGAGCGTTGCAGTGCTACAAGTAGCGTTGCAATGCTACTCTGCCTTGCAGCACGCTTTTGTCTTCAATTTGTAGCATTGCAACGTTGCCCAATTTTACCCACAATAGGTAACTACTGCCTTATAGCATTGCACAACGCTTGTTTGAGCATTGCAACGTTCCGTCCAGGGCTGTGTTTGTCCATTCACATCCTTTTAAATCCCGGTTGCTCAAATTAGCTCCTAATTGCTCCAAATTAATCTTGAATAGCTCGTAACAACTTTCTCTACCTTCAAGATGCTCAATACCTACAAAATCATCAAATAAATACACTGAACATAGCAACGACCTAGAATTAAGAAGAGAAAAATAGCACATTTTCAGTGCTATCAAACACCCCCAACTTAATTCTCAATCGTCCTCGAGCAAGGTAGAAACACACATTCACACAGAAAAAATATTATGCTTGCCGAATCACATAAGTCATTACTCTAGTCTCAACAATCTATAAGGATGAGATTTGCAATAAAAAATGCAATCAGCTTACAATCAATCAATGAAGCACATTTAAAAAATGATTTTAAACTTTTCATGCATGAGTGAGTCAAAAGCTCTACTAATTAAGCTCGTGAAACCCAGAACGGTTTTATAGGGCCCTTAATTTGTTTTCCCCCTACAATGGCTCGAAGGTTCAAGAGCCAAGCTTCCTAGACTCAACTTTGCAATCACACACTTAAGGAAACCAAACTTTTATTTTAGCCATTTTTTTTCTCTTTTTTTCTCCTTTCTCTCTCTTTCTTTTTCTTTTTTTTTTTTTTTTTACTGTATACAAAAGAGGAAACCTTATCTAATCACATCATCTTCGTTTTGGCTTGCCCACACAGGTGTCATGTATGTCATCCAACTACGAGCAATGTCTCCTAACAAGGTGCCGAAGCTTACTCATTCCTTGGGATACTTTAGCTCAGAAGGGAAACTACGGGTGTCATAGCTGCCCCAGGTTAATCATAACTCAAGAAAGAGGAGTAATCCCCTTCAAAAATAACATACATAATTGCTTTTACTTTACAACACACTCTGACTTTTCCAAACTGCTTTTTACATACTCTACACTTGGCTTTTACAATACATAACAAGAGTTTGGCAAAAAATTAGGCATGCATTACTAGGTTGGGCTTTCAATCAGTTAACTCATATCACCTAGGACTTTGGGAGTGACAACAAAAATATTAGCCCAATAATACAATCATAAGCACGCAAGACCTAACTTCTTTGGACAAGGGCCTTAAAGATGCATGAGAGATGAGAAAAATTTTTAAAACGAGCTAAATATCATGATCATGCTCTTTAAACTAGTTTCATGCAAACCTAATCACAAAAAGGGTGCGTCATCAACTACTCATCATAACAAACCAAGCAAGAAAGCAAGCAAGCAAATTAAGCACACAAACATCGTCCGAACACAATGGTCAAGGACCCCAACAGTTAAAATATACCCCGCCCCCAACTTAAAATGATACATTGTCCCCAATGTATCTCTAATCTAAGCCCAAAGAAATAAGAAAGTCAAGGGAACAGAAAACCTCCCCTGATGACGTTTCTAGACATGGAATGGTGGTAAGAGGGTCACGCTAAATTGATCTTCTTCTTTTTTAGGGCAGAGAGAAAGATCCTACAAAATAAAAACAAGAAGTTAAACTAGAAAGCAGTAAAGGAAAGTAGTAAATTTTATCACTTGACTCCCTCCAATAAGGGCAAAGTTTTTACATCAATTGCTCAACGTGACCTATCTGCTGTCAAGGTACATAGAAATTTTCATATTTCTCTAGTTCTTTCTTGGATGAGTCAATATAGCCCGATAAGGCTATAATGCTTCCCATCTTTTGAAGAGAACCAAGCAGGTTGAATTTGGGTTTTTTTGGAATATGGCAAAAAAGGTAAAAGAAAGAATCAAAAGACTCCAATGACCCAAAATAGTCGAAACAAATAAAAGACTCAACAGACTCGTGAGAACTAGGGGAACAAAACTCAAATCCCCCGTAGACAAAGATCCGCTTCCTAAGATGGCCCCGCCCGTTTCATGCTAACTAAACTCATGACGAATATACAAAATACCAGAAGTTAGAACAGCGCGAGGTCTTTTGACCTCTCACTCTGTCACCTAAATCTCATAAGATTTAGGCTTTAAACTCTCCTTAACCTCATAAACTGGCAAGCATGAAGTGAGTCCTCATCATCACTAGAGTAATAGCACTCTACAAGGGACTCTGCCTATAAAGTACAGACAATGGACTGCTCTGGTCCACTCTCTAGTCTCTGCATGGCCTCAGTTAGCTGGGTAACATGGGTTATCAATCCTTGCAACTGAGCTTGAAGATCCTGCTGAGACTGAAGAGTACTATTAGCAAGTTTATAAATTGAAAACTTCATAGTCATACTTGGACACGAATCTCAAGTGGTTCCTGCTTCTCCACCGTGTCGACATGGACTACCTCATGCCTCTAAGCCTTAAAATCAAAGGAATGGTCTGACAACTGCTCGTCCGGCCTCCCAACTGAAGTTGCAAACTGAGTAACAAGGTCACTTAGACTCTACAAGTCAGTCCTACCGTCTGCCTCAGGGCAAAAACTCTCCTACTGGATGCACTCAAACTCTTGCTGCCTACAGAGGTTGTCCTGCTCAAACTTAAAAGCTCTGTCAGTAAGCTCCATAACCAATGCCTCTAAAGACTTACCCGACCCTGAAGACTAAGCGTGAGTCGACTGATGTGGTGCTGTGAAATCTTGATCGTTAAAGCTTTGTTGCCATCCTGAGAATCCATTGTCAAACAACTGCCCCCACCAAGAATGGTGAGGCTCATAGTCCCAAGGACCATAATACCCCTCCTCGGTGAATCCATATGGTGCTAGAATCCACTGCAACCTCAGACATGCTTTCGTGGGATGCCTCTCAAGTAGGCAACTCCTGCACACCTCTACTTGTTGTGATCTCATTTTCACCAAGAGGCCAACCAAGGAAGTCAACTCGAAAAGCTCGTAGTGAAGGCCACTTACCTCGTCATCAAAATTTTCAACTTGACCTCCGAATGTCCAAGATTGATTTGGAAATCCTATCATACTCAACTGACGCAAAAAGAAACAAATCAAAGCAAAAGAAACTTTAACTAACAACTAACTAAGAAGAACTAATTGGCTTCCCCGAAAACGGCACGAATTTGGTAGTCGAGTTTAACGTCACCCATAAACCCTCGCTACATAAATAATATTTATAAATCACCGAACTAACTACTTATACTAATTGGTAGTACAAGCAGCAAGTCCAGGGTCAAACCTCAGGGAAGCGTGGAAGATTAGTTCATCGAACCTCGTTTTCAATTAAAGAGATAAATTGGAGGGGAGGGGGGAAGGGGATTGATGTGGACTGATAAATGAAATTGCATAAAATAAAGTGCAAAAAAGGTAAAGATAGAAGATAATTAATCGAGATATCTTAGCTTGATTGTTTATTCCTAGTCCAATTGATTGGAATCCCAACCAATGGCCTAATTATCTAATTAATCAAAATGCACAGAAAATGAATCTGTTCCATACAAATTGAAATCACGTTAAGTTCTAGAGATTATGCTAAGATGAGTGTTTAACTTCCAACGTCTAACTAAACAATCAATATGATTTTTCTCTAGGTTGATAGGAGCAGTCCTTTTTGCCTAACTAACATATTACTTCCATTGGGATTAACCTATAATTATATGTTACATATTACAAGTTAATCACAAAGCATTAGAATTATACAACAAAATCATTGGGCGTCAATCAACAATTAAAATCATGCAATTCATAAATGTAAATACGAATTAAAACCCATAGACAAGTTTGTGTACATCAATAAATCGAAACCTCACAAAATTACATCGAGTTCCTTCGAATCCCTAAGCTAATAAACTAAAACCTTACCTTCCCATGGAGATGGAGAGGGTAAATCTGGCATCTACTCAATAAATTACTAAAGAAACACCCAAAATATAAAGTGGAAGAGAAAAGAGAGGGAAAATTCAGCTGGAGGCCGAAGATGGGCTTCTCCCTCTAACCTAAAGCAAAGAAACGTATATATAGGGCAGCACCACAGCGTACAACTCTGCACATATGAGTGTTGCAACTCTACAAGTAGCATTGCAATGCTACTCTACCTTGCAGCGCGCTTCCGTCTTCAATTCGCAGCATTACAATGCTACCCCATTTTTCCCAAAATAGGTAGCTACTGCCTTATAACGTTGCAACACTCCGTCCATGGGTGTTTGCATCCGTTCACGTCCTTTTGAAGCCTGGTTGCTCAAATTAGCTTCTAATTACTCCAAATTAACCCCGAATAGCTCGTAACAACTGATTCTACCTCCAAGATGCTCAATACCTAAAAAATCATCAAATAAACACATTAAACATAGTAACAACCTAGAACTAAGAAGAGGAAAATAGCACATCAATACCTACAAAATCATTTAAAATAAGAAACCTATTCTGTAAAGCTAACTGGAGTCCTCCCACTTCCACAGCTGAGACGACGTGCCTGGTGCCTACTTGCATCATTATCTCACCAGCCTCCAACTGTCGCCAAGATCTAATCCCCTGAAAAGAAGAACAAACATGATTAGTGGCGCCTGAATCAATTATCTAGGCAGAATCATCATTCTCCACTAAACAAGTTTCAAGCACAAGTAAATCACATTTACCTTTATCGACCTTGGCCTTAGCCTTGGCTACTTTCTTCTCTTTCAGATACCGAGGACAGTTCCTCTTCTAGTTTCCATCTTGGTTGCAGTGGAAACATTTTTCTTTAGCAACTTGTGGATGCCTCCTTAGGGCAACAGACGGTGGGTTAGCAAGTGCCTTCTCTTTCCTTTACCACCCTTCTTCTTCTTCCCCTTTGCAGAGTTAGAACCAGAAGGTGCAAACTTCGTTCCTGAGGTCGAACCTCTATGGAACGTCCTGAAGGATGAAGCAACATTTGCCTCACCCTTCTGCCTATCCTTACTTTTAAGTAAAGATTGGTACATCTGCAACTCGTTGTGGAGAGTTGTAAGGTTATACTTCACTTTGTTAAGAATCACATTAATAACAAAGTGTAGGAAGCTCTTCGGCAAAGAATGCAGGATTATGCTAACTTGGCTGCCCTCATCGATGGTAAACCCATTGAACTCTGCCACATTGAAGTGGACCATCATGAACACATGTTCACGAAAAGAGGTGCCTTCTTGCATTTTGCAGTTGAATATGTATTTAAGAGCTTCATGCATAAATTGTTCAGACGGTTGTCCAAACATCCCCCATACGGACTCCATGATCTCACGCGCTAAGACCATAGGCTCATGTTTCTTGGCCAAGACTTCAGAAAGACTTGCCAAGATATAGGCTCGAGCCTTCTCATTCGCCCTTGTCCATCGCTCGTATGCCTCCTGAATATTTCGAGCTGCATTTGAAGCTGGAATAGAAGGACAAGCCTCCGTGAGAGCGAACATGAGATCCTCGATGATTAGGATCGTCGTGATCATGTGTTTCCATGTTCAAAAATTATCGCCATTTAGTTTTTCGGCACTTACCAACAATAAGGTGGTTGTTTCCATTTTAAAATGTTGCTAAAAATACAAACTAAACTTTATTAGATTTTGCTAAACCACTTTTAAACCAATCAGTTTTGCAAAACAGTTTTAAGTACCCTAAGTTATAAACTTCTATTTTGCAATAATGCCCCAGTGAGGTAGGACAAGCACCATCGGTGGGGTGATCAGTTGTCCCTTCGCTAGGATGAGACATTCTCAACAATTAGGCAAAATCAACTCTTGGAATTGAACCTAATAGCCACCATTTTTCGGTACAGAATCGTTAACTTTTAACTATTCTGTGTAAGTGTAACCCCTCGCTTTCGATGCTAGAGTCCCGCCCTAATGCGCTTACCGTAGGAAAAAGACAGATTAGGACAAGAGATTAAGTTACCTTATCCTCTTACAGGAGATCAAATAAAGAAAGGCGCAAAACTGCCATCCTTTAGGGGGACACTCCCAGGGTGCCTCGAGGCGATGCGCAGTAACTTTATTCAACCTAACAAGGGAGACCGAGGGATATGCTGTCGCACTTCCCCCTCCCACTTACTATGAACATTCTCTCCATCCACCTTAATATTGACCTACCCAAACACCATCCGGGACATGCCAAAGGTGCCGTGAGGCCGGGGATAGATCTCACAGTGTGGAATATTTAGGAGAAAAGTGAAAGGTTTAAGTGAAGCATCTTATGCCCCAAGTACCTCCCACTGAATGTTCTACCTAGGGATTTATTAACCTAGACAATCCGGCTAATGATTTTAGTCTAAGTATTCTTTTTAAACTCTGCTCATAAACTACGCTTGTCTATGAAATATGAACAAGTTCAAGTAGTCACATTTAAATACTTTAATGGACTGTCCTTTACTTGCATGCATGCATCAAATCTATCTAATTCACCTTTCCAGATAAGTTCTCAGGTAGGGGTGTTACGTTTCCGTCAACTTAAATACTCCAGCCTAAACAGAACCCACCTTAGACAAAAGGTCTCTTATAGATATATTTGCTACACTTTAACCTTTTATTAGCCAATTTAATCCTATTAAACTGATTAAAAGATTAAAGCCTTAGGATTGCTAATCATATTAGAACAGTGATCTTAGGTCTATGTGATCCAATTTTTAAACACTTTAAAGCCATGAATTTAAACCTAAGTGAGCATGCATGTCTTTCTTATTTCTTTTAGTTCTAATTTATCTTTAATTTTTAAAAAGAAAAAAACTAAAACCATTATGCACAACGAGGTGTTTAACACATTTATAAATTAACCTATGTGATATGCTTCATACAATGTCCGGTCATTACTATATATAACTTTTACATAACGCGTAACAACCAAGCAAACATGCTACCATTCACCCTTATACTATAACAATTATAATATAAAGATGATGCATGTCAATGCTTTTTATGCATGTATAAATATAACTCTTATATTATATGATGCATGAGTATACTCTTACATAATTAAATCATGTTTCTCTAAATTATAACAATTACAATAAAGAGATGATGCATGACCATTGCATAACCTAAGGTGGGATTTACTATGTGCATACCATATGACATATAAAACATACATCGCATGTAATAAACAAAGGATTAATGGACCGGGATGAGCCTTTGCACAAAAATCCGGAATGAAAAACCCTATCTATTACATTTTTCATTGAGCAAACCGATTCACAGGCAAACCGAGTCTTGAATCGTCAGGAGGTCTTCATCGTGTAGCAAACTCCAGCATGTAGACGATCGTTCAGCGTGCACTAGACGATAGGAACATAAGAAAACGATCGCATAGACGATGATGAGGCTGCGAAGCTTGATCGTCCATGCGATCGTGTAGCGCAACAACAGGTAAATGATTTACCTTGAGTTACTACGCGACCGTTTAGTCAGTTACTAAGCGATGAAGCTTGCTGACCTAAACGATCGTTTAGCACACACGCTTTAAACGATATGCAAGCGTCTCATCGTCTAACCGATGAGTGCAACTAGGTAAACGATTTACCTTGCGATGCTAAGCGATCATTTAGTTAGTTACTAAAAGATACCTCCTGTCTCTTATACACATCTAGATGTGTATAAGAGACAGCTTCTGCACGATGCGATCAACCTAGATCGCATCCTTCCTTGAAGAGTCGCAACGCTTGCCCAGAACTTCAACGAACAACTCAAAACTTCAAAAAAACTTTGAATACAGACTCGATAATGATTATTAATGCCTAAAAACACAGGGGCCTTTACAAATAACCGCAAATGTAAAAGGATCTTAAACAAACCGAGGCTAATCATCCCGAAAACATCCATTAATCCGGCACATCCACAACAGATTTAGCAAATTAAAACAGCGTAGAAGTGCACCCACCATGAATGTATGTCATTTCGTTGCAACAGATGAAATTGAAGTATCAGAACCTGGCTCTGATACCATTTGAAGGATCTCATATCGAGAGTTCCATGAGCACATTCGGATCGCTCCGATCTCCCCGTGACCGAAATACAAATTATATACATTCAACACATATAGTTATGCACATAAATCTAATTATCGACATGCTCAAAAAAAGATAATTAAAAGGGAAAGGGTTCCATACCAGTTGAAGACTATCTTCGAACTTCAGAACCCCACGCAGCGGATCCCTCCAACAGATCTACCAACACTCAGCGGGAACGTCAACTGCAACAGCACGATCAATGCGAACACGAATGCCGCAATGGGAATGACACCACCACTAATGAGCCCCGGGTATTCTCGGAGTAAAAACCCAAAGGGTAGGCTTTGGTGAATTTGGTAGAGGATGGAGGACAAACGAGTCGTGTAGGCGATAAGCAAATGGGAGAGAAAACAGTGCTTATAGCAGAAGTGCTTATCACATAGAGGAACTACACGATCATGTAGGATTTGCGAACGATCGTTTAGCTAAATCGACACACTATATGATCGTTTAGAGAAGCTATCCGATCGTGTAAGCGAAAGTGTGCGATCGTTTAGTGCGAGGTGGACGATCATTTAGGTGGAGAAACGACTATCGTATAGGCTCTCGAGCTATCGTTTTCTTTCACCAGTGCGCTTTCACCAATTCTTTTCACGATTGAATGGGCTACGTAAAAATGAAAACATTTTTCATTTTAACCCATCGGTTACCATAACCAACACTGCCCACTAACCCACATCCGAAAGTGGAAAAAGGATTAATTATTATATAATTAATTAATTAATTAATTAATATAATCATATTATATTTATATCCTATAGTTTGATATCACATATCTACTATAGTATTTTCTCCTCTACTTGATATAAATCATATTTATATCTAATTTACTCCAAAATAATGTATCTCATACATTTAGCCAATTATATCATATATAATTAACCACTCCAATTATATCATATATAATTGAACTTCCTCTTGTCAATTTGAACATTTCAAATTAACCCAAACACTGGTTCTCGACTTTATCTAAGCTACCCAGGGGACCTAATGGACCTATGGCTCGAAGCTCTAACGGTACGTGAATAACTGACTAAACTCTTTAGCCATGAGATCCACCATCCGTTAACTGTCAGTGATTCCACTAAAGACCAATAGCTGAACTCTTCTTACCACAGATATATTTCTGTGTCCATCGGATATAACCAATCATGAGTACGATGACCCTTCACAGATGTTCGTAAGTACAACTAGGCCAATTTACCATTTTGCCCCTGTAGTTACATATTACTCCTTAAGTACCAATAATTCCTCTAATGAACAATACAACATAGTCCAACTATGTGTGAACACCTCTCGGGCTAGTCCAACTATGTGTGAACACCTCTCGGGCAAGAGAAGGTGTGTGGCGCCACATTGTTCAAGCCCCAGAATCAGCCCTTAAGGGAGCCATCTATCTACTTACCCCTGTCTCGGGAAATGAGTGAATTCCATCTTGTGTAGCTGAGTTCCCAGCTCCCAAATCAAATGAATCCTCAAAATGGTAGGTTTGAATCGGTGACCTGGCCACTCACACCCATACAAATCAAAGGACCACTCTCAATGGAAAGAGTTCCCAACTCACTCAGAATTGAGGTCATGTTACCTATGGTCATCCTAGTGAAGTGAAGTCTCTTTCATGAACGTTAACACTTTATGGTCAAGTCTTATACAAAATTTTTGTATAGGACGCCCCCGCTCGCATGTCCCTAACACGAATGATCAGGATCAGACCATCTATGACAAGTCACAACACTTGTGACCATTCCACAAAGCAGGCCGCGTCCGTAGCGTTACCAGGATAAAGTTCCCCTCCTTTATCCATATACTACAGACAATTTTGGTTATCACTCAAGATATAATGCACCTATATATCACCACATACATGCTTAAGTCACATACAGATAACCAAGGATTTTATGTTTATTGGTTTGTGGTAAAACAATAAACCGAGCAAACTACAACATGTGAAGTAAATATCATATATTAATAACACAAGCATTTGTACATACTGTTTACAAACTACAGGACACGAGACTTTAGGGCATCAACCCCAACATAAACATCATCTGAGCACAACGCTCATGGACCCAAACAATTACAACATACCCCACCCCCAACTTAAAGTAATACATTGTCCCTAATGTATCTCTAATCTAAGCCCAAAAAAATAAAATAGTTGAGGGAATAGAAAACCTCCTCTGATGACATTTCTGCAAATGTGATGGTGGTAAAAGGACTGCGTTAAATTGATCTTCTTCTTCTTTAGAGCAAAGGGAAAGATCCTACAAAAGAAAAGCAAGAAGTTAAACTAGAAAGCAGTAAAGGAAAGCAGTAAATTTTATCTCTCAACAAAATGGGCGAGCGAAACGGAAACATCGTCACATTTTGGACTCTATCCGAGCCCAACTTCTGTCTGCCTTCTACTTTGCAAATTTTGGGGTGAAACTGCTCTTACCTCTATCTACATAATCAATCATCTTCCTTCCTCTATTCTTCAAAATGCTTCTTTGTTTGAACGCTTATATGGTACTTCTCCTTATTACTCTAACCTTAAGGTCTTTGGTTGTGCATGTTTAGTACTTCTTTACCCCCTTGAACATACCAAATTAGAAATGTGTGCTTGTCTCTGTTGCTTTCTTAGCTACGGAACTTAACATAAAGGTTTTCGTTTAGGATCCTCTTTCTAAAAAATTGTGCATTTCTCAGCATGTCACCTTTTGGGAGCACACTATATTCTCTAGTCTCTCGGCCTTTCATGATTCTCTCTTTAGTTCTCTTCCCTATATTTCTGATGATGCTTTTGATCTTTTCCTTTCCTCTGCATCCTTCTCTAAATCTGAGTTTGAGCAATCTGTGCTAGTCTCTATTGATCGTGAACAACCTTCTATCTCATCTATGGAAACTGAACCTGTTCATAACCCTACTTCTAATGTTGACGCTCTACTAGGGTAAGGGCACCTCCTACTCATCTTCGAAATTTGTTTTTCTACTATCAGTTCCTTGGTTGAACCTACCTCTTTTCATGAGGCAAATACTAATCCCTTGTGGAAACAAGCTATAAGAGAAGAACTTCGGGCTCTAGATAAGATACACGCACGGGACTACATTGATTTAACCCTGGTAAAAAATCCATTGGTTGCAAGTGGGTTTACAAGATCAAGACTCACTCTGATAGTTCTATTGAGCGTTATAAAGCTCAGTTAATGGCAAAAGGCTATTTTCAAGAGTATGGGATCAATTTTGAAGAGACCTTTGCATCTGTGGCATGAATGACATCTGTTCAGTGTCTTTTAGTAATCGCTGCAGCCAAACAGTGGCCACTTTTTTAAATGGATGTTAAGAATGCCTTTCTTAATGGGCCTTTATTTGAGAAAGTGTACATGCAATCACCCCCAGATGTCTCTTTTCCATCCCAGAATGTATGTCTCCTTCCTTGAGCATTGTATGGTTTGAAACAAGCCCCTCGGGCTTTGTTTGCAACTTCGCGTGACAGACAACTCATGGTATTGTTTTTATTCTCATGTTTGTTGATGATATGATTATTACTGGGGATGATCCTTAGGCTTTTTTTTATCTACAACGCTATCTTAGCGAACACTTTGAGATGAAGGATTTGGGTTCACTTAGTTACTCTTTTGGCCTTGAAGTATGATTGAGCTCTGCTGGTTATTCATTGTCTCAAATGAAGTATGCCTCATATCTTTTGGTATGGGCCGGTATCATTGACTCTGCTACAGCTCCTGCACCACTCGATTCCAATGTTCGCTTGACTCCATTTGATGGTGTTCCACTTGAGCATGCCAGTCTCTATTGTCAACTTGTTGGCAGCTTCATTTATCTGATAGTCACTCGTCCTGACATTGCATATGCAGTTCACATTGTTAGTCAATTCATGGCTGCTCCTCGAACGATACATTTTATTGTTGTTCTTCGTATCTTCTGTTATGTCAAAGGAACTTTAGAACATGGACTTCAGTTCTCTTCCCAATCTTCCCTGGTTTTGTCTGGCTACTTTGATGATGATTGGTCTGGTGATCTTACTGACCGACATTATACCTCCATTTACTGTTTCTACCTTGGTGACTCTCTCATATTTTGGCAAAGTAAGAAAAAAGTGTTGTTTCCCGTTCTAGTATGGAGTCTAAATATCGCGCTTTGGCTGATGCTACGTCAGAGTTCATGTGGCTTCACTGGCTTCTTGCTGATATAGAAGTCCCTCAGTCGTTTGTAACTATTCTTCACTGTGACAATCATAATGCCATCCAGATTGCTTACAATGATGTTTTCATTAGCACACCAAGCATATTGAGAATGTTTGTCACTTTGTGCATCTTCATCTCCTGAGTAAAACTTTACTTTTACGATCTATTTTCACCACTGAGCACCCTGTTGATATTTTCACTAAAGCTTTGTCTCCCAGTCGTTTTCTCCAACTACTTAACAAACTCAAGTTGATTCCAACCTTACCACCTTGAGTTTGAGGGAGGGTGTGAATGTATACTTAGTCCTCTTAGTTGGAGAGTCTTTAGCATGGTTAGAGATTTTGTAGGCTCTATTTTTAGGCTTTAGTGTAGTATTTATACTTCTATACACTCCTTGTAAATACATACCTTTAATAAATACATTCTTTAACAGTTATGATAAGCATCAAGCTACGAGCACTACGCCAAAGCTGGATGCTTTTATGGGTTACCTAGCCGCCCCTGGTTAATAACCGCAAGCAAGAAAGGAGGAGCATTTCTCCACAGCATCACTTTTTCTTTTTCTTTCTCTCCTTTTTTTCGAAGTTGATCAGAGGAGTGTGTTACAAGGTTCTTGGATTTGATGCACTAATAGTTAAGCACTTTTGCAAAGCATGTGAAAAGTTCTTTCTTTGCTTCCTATTTTGAGTTTATTTTTATTGAAATTAATGTATTTTCTAGTGTTTTTTAGAGAATATTAAGAGAATGAGTATTGGAAGTCAAAAGAACCAAATTGGGCCAAAACCCCAAGAAGAAGTGAAGAAAAGATCAAGTGCCAAGAAATAAGGCAGCGCCACGATGCTAAAACCTTAGGCTACCTCAATTGAGGATTTGTGCATTGCAATGTTGTATTGCGGCAACTGAGGACAGTGCGAAGAATCATCTAGGCAGTGTCGCGACGCTACCTTAGAGCACTGCGGTAGTTCAAATTTGGGGGAAAATTCAATTTGTGTCTTTTCTATAAAATCTAGGGCAATTTAGAAGCCTCAAATATGAAATTCCAGAGCCCCTAAAGTATGTTTATGCTGCAAAAGAGAGTAGAGAGTGTGAGAGATTTATTTTGGAGGCTGTTCGAGTTTTTAAGGTGAAGATCAAAGCGTTCTTAGCGAATTCAAGAGACAGTTGAGGCTTCAACAGTAGTTCTTCCTTGTTTCTTTTTATCTCTTTATTGTTCATACTCGCAAATTTGTATGAAAATATGTGTTTGAAAGCTATGAGTAACTAAACTATCTAGTTTTAGGGTGTTGGTGAATTTGATTATAAATTTAAGCCAACTGTTTCGTCTTTCATGGATATTGTAGAATGATATGCTTTTTTTAATGTTGTTATGTATATATCTTGTTGATTGGCC
This sequence comes from Benincasa hispida, assembly GCF_009727055.1. Lineage (NCBI taxonomy): Eukaryota > Viridiplantae > Streptophyta > Magnoliopsida > Cucurbitales > Cucurbitaceae > Benincasa > Benincasa hispida. Next base: position 51,023,953 of record NC_052349.1, read on the forward strand.
ATCAATATATGTTAAAAGAGATATAATTGAGAGATTATATGTTTAATTGAATCTATAACATTGAATCTTTATTAATTTATCATGAAAAAATAGTGAAGTTAATAAAGAACGTTGTTAACAACTTTGCTTAAAGTTGTGTTTCTTATTTGGCTTGAAGAGATTAGTCACCACTTAAGTTACATGAGAAAGAATTGTTTTATTGAGAAAATAATTTAAAAACTTCTTAAGTATATTATTTACATGAGATTTCATGAAAACCTAAGCATTATTTAATGATATAATTAATGAAATGAGTGCCCTAGAACGTTTTACCTCTGAAATTTTCATATTTGTTTTCTAAATTTATTTATTGTTTTCAAAAACAAAAAAAAATTCAAACTTGATTTCCAATCCTCGACTAAAATTGACACGATCATAAAATAGATAAGTAAAACTATGAGTTTGATCCTTGAAGACGATACTCAGTCTTTTATGTCATTTTAACTTTACTATAACTTGAGCACGTGTGCTTGTGTGCATCACATCAAGTTTTTGGCACTATTGTCAAGGATAAAAAAAAAATTTGTTTAATATTTCAAGAATTGGAGATTTTCTAGACAAATGTGTATTTTATTTGTTTTTGCTTTTGTTTGAGAATTGGTTGGATTTACTTTTGTGCATGTCCCGTGATAGGACTTGAGGACACTCCTCAATAAGGACTAATTTGGTTGTCAATTACTAGGGCAGTGTTAATCGTGTTTTTCCAAGTTGTATAGTTCTCGCCAGTTAACTTATCGGCACCAAGTAGATTTATTACAGTGCTTGTCATTTTTAAGGTTGATGAAAACAAACAAATTGATGTTTTGCATAACTTTTTAAATCCAATCATATTTTAGAAAAAATTTAATGAACCCAAATTTAATCTAATTTTGTAATGATGCTTCAGTGATTTAGGATAAAAACCACCATTCACCTCTTCATTGAATTGAGACATTCTCAACTACTTATTATACCAAAATAACACTTATTCCTATAATAATTAGTCACCATCATTTCCGTCAAGAAATCATTAACTTCCTTAATAATTTTCTATAAGTGTGACCCTCCATTTTAGATCCTAGGATATCTCTCCAATAAGCATACTGAAGGGAAGAGTGAATTGGAACAAAAACTAAAGCGACCCTATCCATTACTGGAGTTTGCCCTTATATTAATTCAATGCAAACACCTTTCGAAAGGAGGACACTTCTAAGGTGCCACGAGGCCGAGCATGAAACTTCACTTTGCAAACTAATGAAGGAGACCATAGGATGTATTGACACACGTCCTTCTCTCACTTACTATAAATATTTTCTCCATTCACCTTGATATTGATCTATCCAAACACCTTTTGAAGTGAGGACACTTCTAGGGTGCTATGAGACCAAGCATAGATCTCGGTGTGAACTTTAACAAAGAGCATGAAAAGGAAAACGACATATCATATACATCTTTTTTTCTTCCACTAAGTGTTTTAGAACCTATGGTTTATTACTTAGGTAAATTCAGCCAATAATTTATCTAAGTTTTTGTTAATTTTCCCAATATAATATTTATATTGGATACTTTAACAATGTATGATTATCACTTATTAAACACTTTAATAAATTTTATTTTTAATCATTATTGAAAACTTATAAAATATTTGACTAATTCACTTTCCAGGTCGGTTCCCAGGTAAGGGTATTCCTTTACGCTCAGCTTAAGTAACCTTAGCTTAGTCAAACATTTCTTAAACAAAGGTCCCTTATAGTCAAATAATTTTACAAATTTATTCTTTTATTCTCTCATTTTAATCTTATTAAAAGAAAAATAAAAGATTAACCTATTTCTAATCTTATTAGAAATAATTTAACACAAAGTCTAATTGGATAAATTTTATACCATTTAAAATTTAATTAGGACCTTATGTTTACATGCAATTCTTTATTATAGATTTTAATCTAACTCAATAATCATATAGCATTTATATATTAATGATCCATTAAAACTTATAACATGCAGTCTAATGATATTATATAAATATAACTCTTATATTTACTAAGTAATTTCATACTCATTGCATTTCCATTTTCATTAAACAACATAACAATTACATTATATTTAATAAAATTAATTCACATGTCACCATATAATATAATATTTATAGTAATATATGCAAGGACATGCCTATTAAATCATGCAGCCATATAATATAACACTTATATTAAATATGATGCATCGGAAATCTATATGGCATATATTATGCAACATACTTTAATTTAATCATATATCATGTGCATAAGAGTTATAATAGGCATAGACTTAAATAGATTCATTAGCCAAAAATTAATTAAGTATAATAAAACCCTCTTTAGTGGGATAAAAATTGTCTATGGGATATATCAATTTTTAACTCTCATGTCCCTAAGAGTTCACACAATGAGATCCATGCTTGGCTTCATGTCGCCCTGGGCGTAACCTCCCTTCGGGAAGTGTTTTCATGGGTCAATACCAACGTGAATAGAGAAAGTGTTCATAGTAAATGGGAGAAGGACATGTGTCAACTGTTGGGTTTTTATGTCCTAAAACTCGTGATTTCTAAACAATAGAACTTATTCTAAAAATTCAAAAAGTTGTTATTGAATATATTGTTTTTTAGAAATCCAATAAACCTAAGTCTCTTGACTATTATATGAGTACTTGAACTTTATGTGGAGACATACGAGTGGATCAGCTTCGCGTAAACAGTCAAAATGATCTATAGTATATGAATAAGGTTGGATGCCTTATTCTAGTAACACTATTGGATGCGGCCTACTCTGTAGTTGTTACAAAGAGTTGCAAAGTGCTACATACGAAGTGATACTAATTTGTGCATGTTGGGACATGAGGAGTGGGGGTATCCTATGAAAATGAGTTTTTTGCAAGATCGGACCACGAAATTAGTCACTCTTACTTTATAACGTTGTTTACTATTTAAAACTGACTATTTCAAAGCGATGACCTAGGTAACTTGACCTTAATCCTGAGCTAACTATGAACTCCTGTTTGATCGGGATTATCCTTTGATCTGCAAACGGTGAGAGTAGACCAACTGCCTCTACTCAATTAGCTTCCCATTTTGGGGATAAGATCGGATGAATAGCTACGGACATAGGGTGCAAGACGGAATTTACTTCTACCCGATTAGGGTTATTAGAGAGGTTGTTCCCTTCAAGTGCTGATTCTAGGTCTTGAACAAGAGGTCTCACCCTCTCATTGGCCTGAGAGGGATTCGATTTGCTGATTGGATCACAAATCAATTTTTCATTAGGGGATCAGTGGGACTTAAGGAACAAGAGGTAATTTCAGGGGTAAAATAAAGATTCGACCCAACCGTTATTACGAATAACCTGTGAAGGGTTAACTTACTAATCATGGTTATATCGAGTGGACATAATATATCTACAGTGAGGTGAGTTTAGCAATGGACTTTAGTGGAATCACCCATTAGTTAACGAATGAGGATTAGTTCGGTCTAATGAGTTTAGCCAATTAATCTAGAATCATTGGAGCCCATGATCTGTAGGTCCGCGAGGTCCCCCTACTAGCTCGTAAATGGATTAGCTCTAGAGTAGCGTGATAAGTTAATTTGAAGTGTTCAAATTAAAATTAAATGAATTTGGAGAAATAATATTTTTAAATATGATTTAAANTAAGGAACAAGAGGTAATCTCGGGAGTAAAATAGAGATTTGATCCAGTCATTAATACGAACAACCTGTGAAGGGTTAACTTACTAATCATGGTTATATCGAGTGGACATAATATATCTACAGTGAGGGGAGTTCAACTATGGGTTTTAGTGGAGTGACCCATTAGTTAAGGAATGGAGGTTAATTCGGTCTAATGAGTTTAGCCAATTAATCTCGGATCGTTGGAGCCCATGATTTGTAGGTCCACGAGGTCCCCTACAAGCTCGTAAATGGATTAGCTCTAAAGTAGCGTGATAAGTTAATTTGAAACATTCAAATTAGAATTAAACAGATGTGATAAATTAATATTTAAATATGATTTAAATAAATGAAGGTGGATTTGTGTAAAATTAATTTATATTTGATATTAAATTAATTAGAATTATTCAAATTGTTTAAATAATTATTTATTAATTTTATTAAGAAAATTAATTTATGAAATTAATTATGTAAAATTAATAATATTTTCAATTTTATTAAAAAGTTGATTTATGAAATCAATATTTGATAAATTAAAAAAGAAAGAAAAATCACAAAATGAAAAAATGGCTTTTTCCATTGTCTTCTTCCAAGTAGGTCACTAACAACCAGTCTTCAAGCTTCATTAACTCCAAGCATGAGCTGCATCTCATGCAGCAAATCTCTTTGCATGATGGTCTGCAATATATTAAAGAGATTGGATTGTTTTGAAGGGATGGAAACCGATAAAATTTCTCTGAAAAATTCGTAGAAGAAGGGTGTTCTTCACGTTGGGTTGTTGCTGTGAGTATTCTCCAAATTTCCTTAATTCAGGTTTATCTTGAGTCCCACTACTCAATCTAGAGCACCAAGAGGATAGTAGGGAAGATCTTGGGGTGGTCTACAACAATATTCAGAGGAGATTTGCAGTTGGTTTCAAACTTAGAGGAAGTTTTTCAAAGGTATGTCTTGAAACCCATTTATTTCTGATATAGCATGCTTTCATTTCTGCCAAAATTAATGAATTAGAGTGTTTATGAATCTTGGTCACTTCCACTGCACAATGGTATATTCCAACCTCAACGTATCCTACAGTCTCCTCCATTAGTTTGCACTATGGGATTTCTATGGTCCGCCTACATGTCTTCCTAGAGTGACCATCCCTTCAAAGAGTCTGATCATAGGATTCGGAATAACGCAAACTCCAGTAATGGATAGGGTTTCTTAGGCTAATCTTCAACAATTGTCTTTCCTTATGGTAGCCTGTTGAAGCGTACCTCTGGGATCCAAAATGGTAGAGTCACACTTATGAGATGAAATTAAGTAGTTAATGAATCCTTGACCGAAAAATGATAGTTAAGAACTATAAGAATAAGAGTTATTTTGGTATTAGTAATTAGATAAGATTGTCTCAATTCAGAGGAGAGGTAGTTGATCACCCTTTGTAGTTGTTGCTCTAAACTTCTAAAGTATCGTTGCAAAAACTAAATCAATGGTTTAATTAGGGTTCTGTGATTTTTTATTTTTGTTGAATTGAATGGATTTTTGTTTTTTTTTTCTTTGTAATGGGTTAAAAAAAATATAACTAATACGGTCAATTGTTTGTTATTCATTTCAACATGTCTTCCACAGGAATTTTCTTACTTAAGAATGAAAAATTATATGACATGGAAGTTTAACTTGAATACAATTCTAGTTATAGATGTTCTATTATTCGTCTTAATGAGGAATGTTCTTCAATTTCTACTCGAAATGCTTCCCAAACATTAAGGAATGTGTATGACTGCTGAATGAAAGCCAATGACAAGGCTCGATATATCTTGGCAAGTCTATATAAAGCTCTTACTAAGAAACATGAGGACATGATCACTGCACGTCAGATCATGGAGTCCTTTTAGAAGATGTTTGGACACTGTCCTTTCAGATCCAGCACGAGGCCCTCTAGTACGTTTATAATGCACGCATGAAGGAAGGCCAGTCAATGAGAGAACATGTTCTCAACCTGATGGTCCACTTCAATGTCGTTGAGATGAACAACGCAGTCATCGACGAGCAGAGTCAGGTGTCCTTTATTTTGAAATCTCTTTTGAATAGTTTCCTCCAATGCCACAACAATGCAGTTGTGAATAAATAGAGTACACCATGACTACCCTCCTAAATGAGTTACAAAGTTATTAGTCTCTTATGAAATGTAAAGGACCAAAAGAAGGATAGGTAAATGTTGCCCATTCTAAGAAGTTCCACAAGGGTTCATTCTTTGGAACTAAGTCTATTCCATCATCTTCTTGTTCTAAGAAGATCCAAAAAAAGAAAGGAGGGAAGGGTAAGGCTCCCGCTGATGGGAAAGGCAAGGCCAAGGTCAAGACCAAGGTGGTCGAGAAGGGCAAATGCTTCTACTACAATATGGATGGTCACTGAAAACACAATTGCCTCAAGTACCTCAACGAGAAGAAGAAAGAGAAAGAAGGTAAATATGATTTACTAGTTCTAGAAACTTGTTTAGTGGAAAATGACCATAATGCCTAGATGCTTGATTCGGAAGCAACTAATCACATTTGTTCTTAGGAATTAGTTACTTTTAGCAGCTCGAGGAGGTTGAAATGATGCTCAAGGTTGGAATGGGAGACACCATTTTAGCTCATACAGTGGGAGCTGCTAAGTTATTTTTTAGAAATAGATACTCAATTTTGGATAATTTGTATATATTTCCCAAAATTAAGAGGAACCATGTATCTATTTCTTATTTAATGGAACAATCTTATTTAGTTTCTTTTTCATCCAATAAAGTGTTCATTATGAAAAATGGTGTGACTATTGCGAATGATGTAGGTTTTCTGACTGACATTAAAAAATGGCTAGCCGCTTAATTCCAAATGAAAGATTTGGGAGAGGCGTAGTATGTTCTAGGGATCCAGATCATTTGGGATCGTAAGAACAAAAGGTTGGCCTTGTTTCAGGCATTATACATTGACAAGATGTTGATCAGGTACTTGATGCCGAATTCCAAGAGGGGTTTATTACCCTTCAGGCATGGAATTATTTTGTCTAAGGAACTGTGTCCTAAGACACGTCAAGAGGTTGAGAAAATTAGATGGATTCCCTATGCTTCGGCTATTGGAAGCCTCATGTATGCCATGTATGTACTAGACCTGATATTTTCTATGCAGTTGGGATTGTCAATCGTTATCAGTCCAATCCAGGATTAGATCACTGAACGGCGGCCAAAAGAATCCTCAAGTATCTTCAGAGAACGAGAAACTTATGCTCGTGTATGGAGATAAGAATTTTATCCTTATAGGATACACAGACTATGACTTTCAGACTGATAGAGATTCTCAAAAATTGACATCAGAGTCAGTGTTCACTCTGAATGGAGGGGTTATAGTTTGGAAAAGCATCAAGTAGGGATGCATCGTGGGCTCCACTATGGAAGTCGAATACGTAGCCGCTTGTGAAGCTGCTAAAGAGGTAGTTTGGCTTAGGAAGTTCCTTACAGATTTAGAATTTGTTCCAGATATGTCTTTGTCGATCACTCTCTATTGTGATAACAGCGGGGCTGTGGTAAATTCTAAGGAACCTCGGAGTCACTGAAGAGGCAAGCATATTGAATGAAAGTATCATTTGATCAACGCGATTGTGCATCGCGGTGATGTGATAGTCACAAAAATCGCGTTGGAGCACAACGTTGCTGATCCATTTACAAAGCCTCTCATGGCTAAACTGTTCGAGGTGTTGAGGTTGATGCCCTAAATCTCGTAAGGTCCTATAGTTTGTAAACACCTATATGAACAAACGCTTGTGATGTAATAATATGAGATATTTTCTTCACTGTTGTCTATGAAATATAAGATATTTTATTTGCATTTACCACAAACCAATAAACTAAGATCCCTGGTTGTCGTTGTAACTTAAGCATGTATGTGGAGACATACAAGTGGATCATGCCTTAAGTGGTAACCTAAATGGTCAGTAGTATATGGATAAAGGAGGGAAACCTTATCATGGTGACACTACGGATATGACCCACTTTGTAGATGTTACAAGTGTTGTAAAGTGCTACAGATAGACTGATCCTGATCACTCATATGCGAGCGTGGGTGTCCTATACAAAAGAGTTTGTATAATACCAGACCACGAAGTGTTTAATCTCATTATATAACACCGTTCATGATAGAGACTTTCATTTCACTAGGATGACCATAGGTAACATGACCTTAATCCTAAGTGAGTTGAGAACTCCTGCCTATGAGGGTGGTCTTTTGATTTATATGGATACGAGTGGCCAAATTGCTGACTCAAAGCTACCACTTTGGGGATTCGTCAGATTAGGGAGCTGGGAACTCAGCTACATAAGATGGAATTCACCCCTTCCTCGAAGCACGACCATGATGTATTGTTCATTAGAGGAATCAGTGGTACTTAAGAGTTAAATGTAACTACAGGGGTAAAATGGTAAATTGGCCCAGTTGTACTTACAAGCGATCTGTGAAGGGTTTGTTGATTGGTTATATCCGTTGGACATCTAGTGGTTACTATTTCACGGTCTGGTCATATGTCAACTCATTGCATAAGATACCCTCACTCGCATTTCATCTACACGAACATGTTAGATCATTGCGTTTGTATCAAATACAAAGTGGGTCGTATATGTTAGGATTAGAGTCCTAATTCTCTCAGTAGTCTCGTAGTTTGTAAACTTTTTGTACACACATTGTTATTAATAAAATAAGTGTTATTTTATTTGCATTTACTCATATCCAACAAACTAAGATCCGTGGTTATTTTATATAACTTAAGCATATATGTGAGACATACCAATGGATCATGCCTTAAGTAATAATCTAAATGGTCTGTAGTATTAGGTAAAGGAGGGATACCTTATCTAAAGGAAATCGGATTTAAGATTTCCATGAGTAGCGGAACAAGACTATTCCAAATTACAATCATGAATAAACAATGCATTTACAATCGACTTCAATACAAACGGTTATACAATTCATACAGAGAAATTACAGCATGAATAAACTCAAATAAACAGAGATCAAACTCTACGCACATATGAGGATGCGTCTCCACGCTCTGTTGCACGACTCTGATCGAACAACAGTAACCACGAGCGCTCGATCTACATGACTGCAACACAGCAACGAACATAGCACGAACACTTTGCGCTCATCCTCAACGATCTCCTCGATCACAAACTCCTCCACAACAGCGAACGACCTCCACAAAACAGCCTTCAGAAAACCTCGATGGTGTCGAGTTGAGCCTGACACCACCAACAAGCTACCTTGGTATTCTCAGTGTGAGGATCTAGAGGGAGGGCTCTATTCGAACTTGGTATGAGGTAGACCAATGGAGGAAACAACGATCCCGTACACGACTAGGCAAATGGCAGATGGCGGAGACCTATCGTATAGATCGATGCCCAATCGTTTAGATAAAGCTATGCAATCGTCTAGCAAAAGCTATGCAATCGTTTAGTCTATCGTTTAGCTCGGTCTGTCGCCTACAGACACTACACGATCGTTTACCTTGGGCCACTAATCGTCTAGCAAAACTATGTGATCGTTTAGTAAATACTGCACGATTGTTTAGCTCGCCCAACCGTCATTTAGTAAATTCGAATTTACTTGATGACTATGTGAGTTTCTTTTGCCCGAGAGAGAAAACTCAAAACTCTTTAACGTTTGTAAAAAAAGCTTCTTTTTGAAAATAGGAAACCATTTTCCTTTTAAACTCACGATTATCATGATCCAATAACCACCCACTCATATGGTTATTAAAAGAAAAAGAATTAATTATCCAATAATTAATATTATTATAAACATAAATGATAACCAACTTATCATACTATATTTATAATCTTTAGTTTTAATATTTCATCTCATGAAACATATAAACCATAGTTCTTTTTCTATTCCATGGTACTTAATGTAAATCTCATTTACATCAATCTTCTACTAGAGGTATCTCATACATCATACCGATTATATCATATATAATCAAAATACCTCTTGTCAATTTGAACATTTCAAATCAACACCAAGAACTGATGCTCAACTGAATCCATTAAGCTACCAAGGGGGCCTCATGGACCTGTAGCTCGAAGCTCCAACGGTACGTGAAAAACTGACTAAACTCTTTAATCACGGGATCCACCATCCGTTAACTGCCAAGCACTCCACTAAAGATCGACAGCTAAACTCTCCTTACCATAGAGTATTATGTGTCCATCTTAACCAATCAGCAGTGCGACGACCCTTCACAGATCGCTCATAAGTACAGCTGGGACAATAACTATTATGCCCCTGTAGTTACATTTGTCTCCTTAAGTATCACTGATCCCTCTAATGAACATACATCATAGTCCTACTATGACTGAGTCTTCTATTCTAAAGAGAAGTTGTGGCCACTATTTTCAAGCCGTAGAATCAACCCTTAAGGGAGCAATCTCTCTACTTATCCCTGCTTCTGGAAATTAGAGAATTCAATATTGTGGATTGAGTTCCCAGCTCCCAGATCAGACAAGTCCCCAAAAGGGTAGGCATGTTGAGTTGGCAATCTGGCCACTCTCACCTATACTACTCAAAGGATCGCCCTCAAAGGTAGGAGTTTCCAAAACACTCAGGATTGAGATCGTGTCACCTATGGTCGTTTAGGTGAGATGTAAGTCTCTAGTATCAACGGCGTTATATACAGAGTCTAGTCATCTCGTGGTCCAGGTTTTATACAAACTCTTTGTATAGGACACCCCCATTCCACGTCTCTACATGAATGGTCAGGATCTACCATCTGTAGTAGTTTACAACATTTGCAAACCTCTACAAAGCGGATCGTATCCGTAGTATCACCAGGATCAGGTATCCCACCTTAATCCTTATACTACAGACCTATTTAGGTTATCACTTAAGGCATGATCCACTTGTATATCACATATACATGCTTAAGTTCACATAAGATAACCAAGGAGCTTTGTTTATTGGATATGAGTAAATGCCAGAATTAAATAACACTTATTTTATTCATTGAACAATGTGTATCTTTACAAAACAACGAGACTCCGGGAGAAGTAGGACACTAATCCTAACATTAGCCTGGTGACATTACGAATACGGCCCGTTTTGTAGATATTTACAAGTGTTGTAAAATGTTACAAATTTTCTGATCCTGACCATTCATGTGGAGACATACGAGCAAGGGTGTCCTATATAAAGAGTTTGTATAAGACCAGACCACGAGATGTTTAGTCTCTTTATATAACGTCGTTGATAATTGAAACTTACATTTCACTAAAATGATCATAGGTGACATGACCTTAATCCTAAGTGTTTTGGAAACTTCTGCCTATGAGGGTGGTCCTTTGATTAGTATGGGTGAGAGTGACCTGATTGCCTACTCAAAAAGCCTACCTTTTTAGGGATTCATCTGATTGGGGAGCTGGGAACTCAGCTACACAAGACAGAATTCACCCCTTCCCCTAAGGAGAGGTAAGTAGATAAATTGCTCCCTTAAGGGTTGATTCCAAGTCTTGAACATAGTGGTCACACCCTCTCTTTGGAAGAGAGGACTCAGTCATAGTAGGACTATGACTTATTGTTTATTAGATGAATCAATGGTACTAGATGTAACTACTGGGGCAAAATGGTAAATTGGCCTAGTTGTACTTACGAGCGATTTATAAAGGGTTATCATACTGTTGATTGGTCATATGGACACAGAAATATATCTGTAGTGAGAAGAGTGCAGCTGTCGGCTTTAGTGGAGAGACCAACAGCTAACGGATGGTGGATCTCGTGACTAAAGAGTGTAGTCAGTTATTCACGTACCATTGGAGCTTTAAGCTACAGGTCCATGAGGTCCCTTTGGTAGCTCAATGGGTTCAAGTTGAGAATCAAGTTTTGAGTTAGTTTAAAGTGTTCAAATTAACAAGAGGAAATTCAATTATATGTGATATAATTGGTGTGATGTATTAGATACATTAATGGAGAAATTAATATAAATATGATTTATATTAAGTACCATAAAATAGAAAAAGAATTATGGTTTATATGTTTCATATGATGAAATATTAAAACTATAGGTTATAAATATAATATGATAAGTTGGTTATCATATTTATTTATAATATATTAATTATATGATAATTAATTCTTTTTCTCTAATAATCGATTTGAATGGGAGGTAATTGGAAGTTTTATGGTAACTGTGAGATAAAAAAGGAAAAAAGGTTTTCCAAAATTAGAAGTTGATTCACTTAGAAGAATCTCACGAAAAATGCTATCAAGTAAAAATAGTTTTTACTAAGTGATAGTCGTTGAAAGCATACACGATCACTTAGAGTTTACTATATGATAGTTACTCATTGATAGTTGTTACACGATCGAGTAGAAAAGTTTATGCGATAGGCTTTCATTTACTAAACGATCGAGTACATCGTCTATGTGATAGACAGTGTTCTTATCTCCCACTTACTCGATCGTATACCTTCTATCTTTCTCAATCCAAGATTATACAGAGCCTACAACTTCTGGATTCTCACACCGAGAATACCAAGGTAACACTTGTGGTGGTGTTCTAACTCAGTTCGTGAATCGAGTTGGACTCTATTGGGTTCTAGGAGCATCAAGTCGTTCATGGAGGTGTTGTTCTGGTCGTTGCGTTTGAATGCATTGTTGGATGCATTGGACACTGATCGAGGGATACTTGAAGAATGGTTCTTCAAAGGTACGCATATTCTATCCCTTGAATCCTATTATAGAATGCTATAATTTCTATTTATACATTATTTGTATGTTTTCGTTTAAAACTATAATCGTTGTGTTTATTTCGGAATGGAATTTGGAACGATCAACTTTCGCTGCTCATGGAGATCTCTATTTTAGATTTCCTTCAGTATCCATATTATCACTAGGATAAGGTACCGAACTTTATTCCTATACTATAGACCCTTTAGGCTATATCTTAAACACTGATCCTTGTATGTCTCCACATATAGTTCAAGACTCATAAGACAACCTAGGATGTGAGTTTATTCGATTTAGGGTTATCGAGAAAAATAGAATATAATACAATCAATAACATTTATTGAAATAACATAGATAACTCTTTATTGATGATGGTCAATTAATTACATTTACTATCTATGAGTCTTTGGGCATAAAACCCAACAGTGTGTTCTCTTAAATAGTGTCTCCGAGACTTGAACGAATGGCCCTATCCTCTCACTTGCTCGAAAGGGATTTCTATTCAGTGGTTGGACCATAAACGTGTACATTAAAGGAGCATTAGTACTTAAGGATATAGAGGAGTAACCTAGGGGTAAAACAATAATTTGATCCAACTGGTATTACGAACACTCATGAAGGACTAATTTTTTATTATTGGTTTATATCCGTGGATACAAAAATATATCTACAGTGAGAAGAGTGCAGTTGTGGGTCTTTAGTGGAATGTACCCAAGATTAATGAATATTGATTGTAATTAATTTGGATAATGAGTTCAACCAATTAATCTCATATCATCGGAACTTTTGATCTATATGTCTATAAGGTCCCTTTCTTAGCTTGTAAAGGGAATTGAGGTAACTATGTGTTGAATTGAGTTTGAAAGGTTCAAATTCACTTAGGGAAATAATATAATGTATAATGATACATTATAATATAAAGTTTATATTTTAGGACTATTTTTAAATATAGAAAAATGAACCAAAATATTTACAACTAATAGCAAAATATCATAGTCTATCTGTGATAGACGACGATAGATTACTATCTGTATCTATCTGGTATGGATAGACAAAGATAGACATAGATAATCGTCTATAGCAGTTTATCACAGATAAACTAAGATATTTTGCTATTAGTTGTAAATACTTTTAGCAGTTTTGTCATTTAAAATAATTTTCCTATATTTTATTTAAACTTTATAATATTAATTTAATTTTGGATATATTCAAAATTAATTTATTGGAGAATTAAATATTTGAAGGAGTTCCAATATTAATTAAATGTGAATTAGATTCATATTAAAACTATAGATTAAAATTAACGTGTATTTGATGCACATTAAAACTATAAGTTATGAGAGAAATACAATTCAATATGATTCAAATGTAGGCTAAATTAAATATTTGATATTTAATTTGGTAGTTATTTAATTGGAGAATTAAATGATTAGTTAATTTGATTTGATTTGATTTGATTTGATTTGATTTGAATATTAAATTAAATGAATTAAAACTATAGGTTATGTGAAAGATGTTTCATTTAAATATGATTTAAATGAAATCATTAATTAAACAAGATTTAATTCATTATTATTTTTAATTAATTTAATTAATTAAAAGGGGAGTTATCTGAATTGTGGGTTCTTCCACGTTCACACACTCTCTCTCTCCTATTGGTTAACAGGCCTACAAGAAAGGTTATGTGAAATCTAATTCTCTCCAGAAACAAAAATTCTCCCTTTCTCTTCCTATATTCAATTTTGGTTCCCACAAACCAATTTTACCTTAAGAATTCTCAGAGGATAGGGAGGTAACTCTTTTGACGATGTTCATGAAATCAACTGGAGAATTGGATTCTTTTTGGTCTACAAATGTAAGGTTTCCTCTTCTTTTTCTGTAGAAAAATTAATTGCATGCTTAACCTAGGATAATTTTACAATAGGCTATTTTATTTTTGGTCTCTATAATGTATCTGGATTTTCCCAATGTATTGATATTTTAGAATACTTAAAATTAATCACGAGTAATGGTCTGTATTCATCTGCTACGTTAGGGCTTTCACTCCTACAAACAGGATAAGGCACTCAACCCTATCCATATACTACATACCATTTAGGTTATTACTTAAACATGATCCATTTGTATATATCTGCTACATACTTGTTCAAGTTACATAAAATAACCTTGGATCTTAGTTTATTGGATTGAGTTAATGCAATTTAAATGTCAAATAAAATAACTCCATATTTTATTAAATAAATAATTTGTATATACAATTTACGAATTACGAGAACTACGAGATTTATGGCACCAATCCCAACACTCACAACCATCTTGAAACTTCCTATCTTCAAATGCCCAAGCCCAAATCAATTATATGCTTGTTTTAGTCGATTTATGGTGGTTTTACACATGTTTTAGCAAGTTTATAGTTACAGTTTTTTATCTCGCAAATCTTGCAACTTTCAAAATTGAAATGTCATACCTTAAATTAATTTTGTACTTGTTTGAGGTTTATTAGATGTGATTTATGATAGTTTTACACATGTTTTAGCAAGTTTTAAGGTAATGTCTTTATCTCGCAACCAACTGGCAAAAATCTTGCAAACATCTCGCCAGCATCTCGCAACTTCCGAACTAGAAATGACCAACCCCAAATCAATTTATACTTGTTATAGGTGATTTAAAGATAATTTATGGTGGTTTTACACATATTTTAAGCTATTGTTTTTCATTTAGAAAACATCGCGTTCCTATCTCGTAACTTCCAAACTTGAAATCACTACCCCAAATCAATTTTATATTTGTTTTAGCTGATTTAGAAGTGATTTAGGATGGTTTTACATATGTTTTAGCATAATTTTAGTTATTGTTGTTTATCTTACAAACATCTCGTAACTTCCAAACTTGAAATGTCAAATCCAAAAATCAATTTTATACTTGTTTTAGGTGATTTAGAAGTGACTTAGATAATTTAGACATATTTTAGATAGTTTATTAGCTATTATTCTTTTATCTCACAATATCTCGCAACAATTTTTAAACTTCCAAACTTGAAATGCCCCACTCTAAATCATTTTCATATACTACGACATATTATGGAGATTGTTGAATTTTAATCTTTTTTTTTTCCTTTTTTTTTTTTTTTTTTTTTTGCAGGAATTAAGACTTTTTTTATATATAATTTAAGGATGACCCATGTTTGGATTTTTGTTTGTTATGGTGGAGTATAGGATGAGAGGCGAAAAAAGTATGATGAATAGCATGATTCATTAAGACTTGTAATTCATGTATATATTATTTAAAGAATTCAGTGATAATATGTATACCATTTTTCTAAGTGATCTTTTTGTTAGCATAAATTCTTTATATCTATATTGAATAGATAAATCCTAGGATCATTCATGTCAAATTGTCAAGAATAACATACCGGATTCCATTACAAAATTGATAACAGTTTCAAGATGATGATGGATGACTATGGACTTCCTCAACCAAAACTCCGAATGCCCTTAGTGGGATCTCTCTCTAGATGGGATTCAAAAAAGACTAAGTGCTTATTGTTTTGGTATCTTGGGGACCATAGCCCTTAGGTCTCTTTATATACTAGTTCAATTAGGGTTCTCATTAAACCCTAATTAACTAGGAATAGGCTTCTACCCATTAAGTCCATACTCAATTAGGAACCTAGGGCCTTAATTAATTAGATCACATAATAGGGCCCAATCTAATAAAATAACCCAATGTGATAAATTATTAATCCACATACATAGTCCATATTATAATTAAACATATTATTATTTAAATATGTCTAACAATCTCCCACTTGGGCTATGTCTGTGTACCTGATATAATTAGATCACATAAACCTTAAGCGCGTATAAACAGGTTATTTCAATAATAGAATTCCCCTTTAGTTCAATCTGGTCCATCTCTTGTATTAGCACGGAATCAAGGCGGCTTGCGTCACTACCCTTGTAACTAAACCTTCCTTGATCACCAATTCCAATACATTCAATGACATAGATCAAGTATGGATGGATAGCATGGAAACTACATACAAAGTGATCTAGATCATGCCTATCTCCAACTGGTCCAAATTCCTTAATGAGATCATTCTAAAAAAACTTTATGCTAAACTGCATGCATGATAAACGAGTTCAGATAATAAAACATAAACCATCAACTTTATTCTATATAGAAAATAAACAAAATAAGGTCAAAGAACATCTTCAATAATAAACTCCCACTAAACAATGGAATCAGAAAATTGACTAACACCTATGTGAGCAACATGCTCATGAAAAACTTTAGGTGCTAAACCTTTAGTCAATGAATCTGCCACCATAGAGTTTGTTCCTATGTGTTTAATCGAAATTTGACTATTCTGAACTCTTTCTTTAACAACCAGAAACTTCACGTCTACATGTTTCGACTTCTATTGCTTCTGTTGTTGTTGGAATACATCGCTGCCGACTTATTGTCACAAAATAATTTTAGTGGTCTTTCTATGCCAACCACTATCCGCAGCCTAGTGACAAAATTTCGCAACCATATTCCATGATTGGATGCCTCATAACATGCTATAAACTCCACAGCCATGGTAGATGAAGCCATAAGTGTTTGTTTAACACTTTTCTAGGATATAGCTCCTCCAGCTAACATGAAGAAATAGCCTGAAGTGGATCGCAGAGTGTCTTGACATCCAACATAATCAGAATCAGAATACCCAATGATCTCCAAAACTTCTGATCTTCGATAAGTGAGCATATAATCTTTTGTTCTCTGTAAATATCTCATAACCGTTTGGCTGCTTTCCAATGATCCATCCCTGAGTTACTCAAATATCTTCCCAACACTCCAACTATGAACGCAATATCTGGACGCGTACATACTTGAGCATATATTAGACTTCCAATGGCCGATGCATAGGGAACCTTTTGCATCTCCTTAGTCTCGATGTGGTCTTGGGGCATTGACCTGAATGAAATTTATCACCTTTAGAGATCGGAGTATCTCCCGGCGCACGATCTTTCATGCCAAATCTACTTAAGATCTTTTCAATGTAGTTCTTTTGTGACAATCTTAAAATACCTTGAGAACGATCTCGCAGTATTTCAATTCCTAATACAAAAGAAGCATCACCAAGATCCTTTATCTCAAAATTTCTTTTGAGAAATCTCTTAGTGTCATGCAATAAACCTACATCATTACTAGCTATGAGTATGTCATCGATATATAACACCAGAAAGATTGATTTACTCCCACTGAACTTGTGATGTACACAATCTTCCACTATGTTCACCTCAAAACCAAATGACTTCATGGAATTTGTGATACCATTGACGAGAGGCTTGTTTGAAACCGTAGATGGATTTCTTTAATTTGCACACCATAGACTTTGAATTATCAGACACAAAGTTTTCTGATTGTACCATATAAATCGTCTCATCTATGTTCCCATTGAGAAATGCAGTTTTTACATCCATCTGGTGTAGCTCTAAATCAAAATGAGCTACCAGTGCCATGATTACCCTAAAAGAGTCTTTCAATAAAATCAGAGATAAAGTCTCTTTATAATCAATGCCTTCCTTTTGAGTAAAACCCTTTGCAACAAGATGAGCCTTATATCTTTTGATATTGCCATGTAAATCCATTTTGGTTTTAAATATCCATTTACAACCTATGGGTTTCACTTCTGATGGCAGTTCGATAAGTTCCCAAATGTCATTGTCTTTCATAGATTTTATTTCCTCTTCCATAGCACTTATCCACTTTTGAGAGTTAGAACTTTGTAAAGCTTGTTGGAAGTTGATTGGATCATCTTCCATTATGCTCACATCATTCTGATGTTCTTGAAGAAACACAATATAATCATCTGGAATTGCACTTCTTCTCTCTCTAGCAGATCTTCTTAATGGCACTTCTTGAGGTTGTTGAGTTTGAACTTCAGGTTCAACAATAGGGACTTCAATGTTGTCTTGTTCTATAATTGGTTCAATAATTAAGTCAGTAATTGGAGCCTGAACATCATTTATAATCATATGAGGAAAAGAAACCAATTCCTCTTCAAAGACAACTTTCCTTATGTTATCTTCCCCCCCCCCAAACTCAACATCCTCAAGGAATCTAGCATTTCCTGTCTCAAAAAATGATCTAGAAGTGGGATCATAAAACTTGAAACCCCGAGAGTGCTCAGAATACCCAACAAAATAGCAGCTAATAGTTCTTGAGTCCAATTTTCTTTCATTAGGCCTATAAGACCTAGCCTCAGCTAGACAACCCCAGATGTGAAGATGCCTAATACTAGGCTTCTTTCTTGTCTATAACTCATAAGGGATTTTGGTTACTGCTTTACTAGATATCCTATTAAGGATATATGTTGCAATCTTTAGTGCCTCACCTCAGAGGGATTCTGGTAGAGAAGAATGACTAATCATACTTCTTACCATATCCTTAAGTGTTCTATTTTGCCTTTCCGCTATACCATTCATGTTGGGTTTACCTGACATAGTGTATTGCAGGACAATTCCACATTCCTCTAGGTATTTGACAAAGGGCCCTGGACGTTGTTCACCTGATCCATCATATCAATCGTAATATTCACCACCACGATCAGATTTGACAACCTTAATTTTCTTTCCAAGTTAAAGTTCAATTTCAGCTTTGAAAGACTTGAAAACGTCCAGGGATTGAGACTTCTCATGAATTAATATAGGTACCCATATCTTGAATAGTCGTCTATGAACGTAATAAAATATTGTTGTCTATTCCAAGAGGCCGTAGGGAATGTACCACAAATGTCTATATGTATTAGTTCTAAGACGTTTGAGCATCTGTTGGCACTTAATTTTCTTATGTTCGTCTGTTTTGCCTTAATACATTCCACAAAAACGTTGAAGTTACTTAAATCAAGGAAATCAAGAATTCCATCTGACAAAAGTCTCTGAATTATCTTTGTTTAGAGATGTGACCTAAACGCTTATGTCATAACATAGCGGAATTCTCATTTAATTTACGCTTTGTACCACATGAATTAGATAACAGGACCTTGTTAAATGAAGAAAAAGAATCAAGTATATATAGATTATCAATTAAAGAACCGGTACCAATAAGCTTAGAATCTTGAAAAAAACTAATTTTATTATTTCCAAAAGAATAAGAAAAACCAAATTTGTCCAAACTGAAAATAGAAACTAAATTCCGTCTAAATGACGGTACAAAAAAAGTCTCATTCAGATCCAAATAACAACCAGTTTTTAAAAGTAATCTAAAATTTCCAATAGCTTCAACTGGAACTGCTTTGCCATCGCCCACATAGATGAATCTTTCAGCATCACTTAGCGGCCAACTCCACAAGCAACCCTACATTGATATACTTATGTGAGTAGTAGCACCAGAATCTACCTACCAAGTATCTGTAGGTACAAAAGCTAAATTAACTTCAGAACAAACCAAAGTAAGAAGTTTACCCTTCTTTACACGCCACTTGGTGTACTTGGGACAATCTTTCTTGAAGTGACCTTTCTTTTTGCAGAAAAAAACAAGGATTTTCAGTAGCTTGTTTCTTGTTTTTATTCTGCTGAGATGTCCCTTCTGCAGCATCCACAATCCTCCTTTTCTTCTTATCACGAGAGCCTATTGCCAAATGAGCATTTTCTGTCATTTCTCTCTTAATCCTATCTTTTTCTTGCACACATTGTGAGATAAGCTCATTAATACTCCATTTATCCTTCTGAGTATTATAGCTAATCTTAAACTGAGTGAATTATGCAGGAAGAGAGATAAATACCAGATGCACGAGTAAATTTTCATTTATCTCGATATCAAGTGCCTTTAATTTACATGCGAGATTGGACATTTCCATAATGTACTCCCTCATGTTTCCATTGTCCTTATACCTCATAGAAGTTAAAGAAGTCAAAAGACTACTTGCTTCCCCTTTCTCATTTTTTAGCAAAATATTTCTCAATTTGAGCAAGGAACTTATTGGCATTTTCACTTTCCGTGATAGAGCCTGAAAAGACTCCGGAATGGAGTGCCTAATGATCATCAGACACATGTGATTTGACCAGACTCCGGAATGGAGTGTCTAATGATCATCAGACACATGTGATTTGACCATTCCAACTTCTCTATATTAGTCCTATTTGGCTGTTCCTCAGTAGAAGTAGGTTTATCGGTCCTTAATGCAAGGTCCAAATCCATACACCCAAGAAGTATCTCTAGGCTTTCTTTCCAAATCTTGAAGTTCGATCCATTCAACTTAGGGATTGAACTTAGATTTCCAGATATTTGGGTAAGACCAACTGAAACAATATACCTAGCACAACATTGATGTCCAGCCTTTGGGCAAAAAACACTAATTGTAAATGGTACTCTCAACGTAGTAATCAAAGTACTGACAATTAACTTTGTAAAAAAAAATAGCCTTTCTTTGGACCAACTACTTTTCACATGAGCAATCCTTATAATTGCCACATACTCATTACCGCATACCCACAATTTGACCAAATAATTATCTTCCTTTGGGCCGATAATTATCCGCATAAATTCATGAATATGCACATCTTATATTGCATAATTAAAACGATCTAGATAATAGAGGCTACTTTGGTAACAAATTATTTTTAACCAATTCAATCTAAAATATAAGATACAATAATATAATAATATTATTGTACAAAAAATAAAGGAGGAAGAACACCAAATAATCTTTTACAAAATTCACTTAATAATTGCATACACATAATACAATTAAAGTAACATAAACATGTGAATATCTAAAAAACAATCAAATTGTAGATTTTAATTCACAAACTTATCAATCAAGAACTAAGAACCCTTTTCAAGAATTTCACCAAGTTATTAATCAATAAAACTTAGAAACGCGGGCAAGAAGTTCAATCAGCAATTAATCCAAATAGTTGACAAATTCAATATTATCAAACTATTAAAAAATAAATTCATTAAATTCAATCAATTTTTTTAACCTTAAAAAAAAAAAAACACCAGTGTCCAAAATTATCGATCACAATTCATTTTTTTTTTTTTTTTTAAACTCATATTCATCAATTAAGTATTAACATAACTTTTCAGTTAAAAAAAAAAAAAAAAAAAAAAAAAAAAGACAGCGACAACATTAACTTTTCCATTATTAATCAAATTTAAAATCGAACTCATATAGTCATCCATTAAGAATTAAAGAAAAAAAACTGATAATTAAAACCAAGAACCGCCGACAATACTTTAATCGGTAATTGGCTGATACCTTCGCCCAACAGCAACTCCAGTCAGTCATTAACCTAAAGACTTGATGGGTAAAACTTGCAGCAACTAAAGACCTAAGTCCTTCGATCGGTCTTTAACTTTTTTCCAGTGGATTTCATCACATTGGTGGACTTTTGTCAAGAATATTGAACTGAACATCCTTAATTTTGACAATAATAGAACTAATGTTTTTTTTTCTTAAAAAAACTTTAGGAAACCACGTTCAATCAAAATAATCAACCAAAAAAAATCCACCACTAGCACATCATTCATAATCGGTGATGGGTATGCCAAATACCACAGACAAGAATACTGGTTGCAAGAACACATATTGCCAAAGAAAAAAATGACCACCGAGATTTCCATCCTATCGTCGATGAGTTTACAATGCTTGTATAGTAAGCCGACCATTTTTTTTTAATTCTTTAAATTCTTTACCGAAACCAAAATTTAATCAACAATGCCAATAATGCATAAACTAACAATCCAACAGGAAATCCATGCTCTGATAGCACTTGTTAGCATAAATTCTTTATATCTATATTGAATAGATAAACCCTAGGATCATTCATATTAAATTATCAAGAATAACATATCAGATTCCATTGCAAAATTGATGATAGCTTCAAGATGATGATGGATGACTATGGTCTTCCTCAACCAAAACTCCGAATGCCCTTAGTGGGATCTCTCTCTAGATGGGATTCAAGAAAGACTGAGTGCTTATTGTTTTGGTATCTTGGGGACCATAGCCCTAAGGTCTCTTCTAGTTCAATTAGGGTTCCCATTAAACCCTAATTAAATAGGAATAGGCTTCTACCATTAAGTCCATACTCAATTAGGAACCTAGGGCCTTAATTAATTAGATCACATAATAGGGCCCAATCTAATAAAATAATCCAATGTGATAAATTATTAATCCACATACATAACTCATACTTTAATTAAACATATTACTATTTAAATATGTCTAACACTTTTACGTTGTCTCTACATTGCAAGTGTCTTAGAAAAGTAACTTGCAACAAATAAATTCTGCAAATTCATTGGGACACATCTATATGACAAATGCTATGTGTGTATTTAATACATCTCCAACAACAAACAATATGACAAATATTAGAACTATGATGAAAATAACTAAAATGTTATAAACACTAGGTGTGTATTTCCCTCCTCACTATCATGCACCAACCACAAATCCAAATTGGATTTATTATCAACACTTACGAGGTCACTAATAAAATCGTGAGAAAACATTACCTAAAATCTAATGTATTAAACCACCCTAAATTACCTAAAACAAGTATAAAATTGATTTGAGATGAGATATTTCAAGTTTGAAAATTACAGGATGGTTGCGCGATATTTGCAAGGTGGTTGCGAGAAAAGGAAAACAGTAGTTCAAAAACTCTCTAAAACATGTTCCTACATATTATAAATCACTTAAAACAAATATAAAATTGTTGGGTTAGTGATTAGAAATTTAGAAGTTGTGAGATGTTTGTGAGGTAAAAAATAATAGTTAAAAATTTCTCTAAAACATGTGTAAAACCTCTCTATATCACCTAAGTATAGAATGATTTGGGATGAGGTATTTCAAGTTTAAAAGTTGCAATATGGTTACGAGATAAAAAAACGGTAGTTCAAGAACTCCCTAAAACATGTTCCTACACATCCTAAATCACCTATAACAATTATATAAATCAATTTCGAGTTAGTGATTATTTCAAATTTGGAAGTTGTGAGATATTTGCGAGATAAAAAAACAATATCTAAAACTTACTAAAACATGTGTAAAACCATCGTAAACTAAAAAAAGTACAAAATTGATTTGGAGATAGATATTAAGTTTGGAAGTTGTTAAATAGTTAGGAGATGTTTGTGAGACTCTTCCACAATGATTGCAATAAAAAAAAAACAGTACTTAAAACATGCTAAAATAGGTATAAAACCGCCTTAAATAATTTGAAATAAGTCTAAAATTTATTTGGGATTAGACATTTCAAGTTTGAAAGTTGCGAGATGGTTGCGAAATTTTACCCGTTAAAAAACAGTACCTAAACACATGTTAAAAATATGTGTAAAACCATCCAAACTCAATTTTTAAGACAACATAAACTTTAAAGATGTTTTCAAATGTAGCCTTAAGAAAGTTGCTTGTCGAATTAAAAAAAGGCAGAAGTTCAGCCATGCCTTGACAACTCAAAACCCTACTGCCAACACTATAACCTTCACCCACAATTACTCCATACTAGTCTTATAACTTTATGGGGGGAAAAATAAGGAACAATAAATTAAAAAAAAATGTCAATTTAACAAAAAAGAAAAAATGCATTCAAAGCCAGAATCGAGGCTTCAAAGTCTTAAGAATCACATCACTTAGAAATGGTAAACAAGAAAATTTACAAAAACGTAACACATATGAAGTCTTCGTGTGCTGATAATCAGAGATGGTCACGCATACTTTGGCGTGTGGTTACATATCACGTATGAAGTTGCATATTCGTCCAAGTCACCATGCCCATCACATGGTGCTGCCGTCGTCTGATTGAAGCAACGTTTTTGTTGGGAATTTATTCTAAGATATAAATTAAATATGGAATAACAAAATTATATCTAAAACTCCTATTCCAATAAGTTGAGCCAAAAAAATTAACAATCATAAAATAACAATAAATAAGAGAAGAGAAAAAGATAATGTAGAAAATAACAAATATTTAAGTGGGTTTTTAGTGAGTTTTTGGAAAAATTAAAGACCCAATGGCATTCTTGTAAATAATAAGAAGTGGTAAACTTGTAATTACCCTTTTCTTCTCCACTTAGGGCTGGAATTCGTGTAACCCTTCTTGACACAGAAAGCCGCCACTGAAGAGAAAAAACAAAAAAAAAAAACACGAAAGCCGCCTGGGGGAGCCGTCAGTGAGGAAGTCATCGTAGCTGAAGAGAGGCGGTCGTCTAAGAGGCAGTAGCCATCTTTGAAGAGTAGCGCCGGCTGGAACTGCAGCCGGGTGTGTATATCAACGTTCGCGTGGGTCTCTCCTGCAGAGTGCAAGCAAGGCGGCGGGGGTTCGGTCTGGGAAGCACCGGCGTGGGCGTAGGTTTCCATCAGTGCTGGGTTCGGGCAGTCCGGTTTGGGAAGTTCACCGTGGAGGCTGCGTCTGACAGCAATTGTCGGTGATGTGAGAGATACACGTGGGTCCTGTCTCTTATACACATCTAGATGTGTATAAGAGACAGGGCGATAACACACTGTTTTTGGGCTGTTTTGCAGCGAGTTGTTCTCAGTTTTCAAAGTCGACGTTGTGTGCAGATCTCTCGGTATTAGTGGATACTGAAATTACAGATTGGTGAATTCATTGATTATCTATAATTTGTAAATTTCTTTATTGTTTATTAATAAATTAATTCAAGCTGGTTTTCAAAGTGGATGTAGACCAAACTTGTCGAACCACTATATATCTTGGTGTTCTTTACTTCTTTCGATTTATTTCTATTGATTGTTTGCGTTGATTGTTTGCATTCTATTTGGCCATCTAAGTTAGGTCAGAAATTCTCACAAGTGGTATCAGAGCTCCAGTTGATCTAAGGAGTAGTGTGTGCTGGCATATTCTTTGTTCAGGGATTATTTTGTTGGAATTAATTTGACATATGGCTTCGATGTCTACACGGTTAAAAGTGGGAAAGGTGATTTTGGGTTATGAGGAAAAAGATTAGGCTGGTTCAACAAAAGGTAGCCAAAATCTTAGACGAAAATAATCTTCCACCAACAACTACAGAAGCTGAAAAAAGGGAATGGATGAGATGACCTACAGAAGTTGAAAAAAGGGAATGGATGAGATGACCTATTCGACGATAATTCAGTATCTATCAGATGGAGTGCTTAGGCTAATAGATGAGGCCACTACTACAGTGGAGTTGTGGAAGAAATTGGAAAGTCTTTATTTGACTAAGTCCTTGCCAAATAAATTATATCTAATGGAGAAATTCTTTGGATATAAGATGGACTCAAGTAAAGGCTTAGAAGAGAATCTAGATGAATTCCAGAAGATTATAGTTGATTTCAATAACATCGGTGAGAAGATGTCGGATGAAAATCAAGAAGTTATTCTTCTGAATTCTTTGCTAGAATCATATCGAGAAGTTAAGGCAGCTATTAAATATGGATGGGATTCATTATCCATGGATATAGTGTTTGATGCCTTGAGAATGAGAAATCTCGAGATTAAAAAGGAATGCACGGATGGAGAGTTACTCATGACCAGAGGCAGAAATGAGAAAAAGAACGGAAAAGGAAAAGAGTCGAGATCCAGATCGAAATCAAAGGGGAAAACCAAAAAGTGTTTCCTATGTCATAAAGAAGGACACTTTAGAAAAAAATGCCCTTTGAATAAGAGCAAGGAAGCATCAAGTAACAAGCATACAGGGGATTCTAGTGCAGCAAATGTTACTGGTGGGTATGATTTAGCAAAGGTTTTGATGGTGTCTAGTAGTGACATTTAGAATGCTTGGATCATGGATTCAGGGTGCACGTTTCACATGACTCCTAATCGGGATTTCTTGATTGACTTTCAGGAAAATGATGGTGAATCAGTTTTGCTTGGTGATAATGCTGCTTGTGATGTAAAAGGAATTGGGTCAGTTCGAATTGCAACACATCATGGTATGATCAGAATTCTTACAAATATAAGGTATGTTCCATAACTCAAACGAAATCTAATTTCTCTGGGCGAATTAGATAGAACAGGTTATTCTTATAAATCTGAGAATGGAGTTCTGAAGGTTATCAAGGGATCTTTGGTTAAGCTAAAGGGGACCTTGAGGAATGGTCTTTATATGTTGGAGGGTAATGCAGTTTCAGGTAGTGTTGCTGTTGCATCTGGAAAGAAACAGATAAATCTATGTTATGGCATAACAAATTAGCTCATGTGAGTGAAAAAGGTTTGCAAGCTCTTTCACAACAAGGTTTGCTTGGAAAAGTTAAAGATATTGAACTCCCATTTTGTGAATATTGCATAATGGGAAAGTCTATCAGGGTGAAAGTTTGGGAAAGGGAAGCATTCTACCAAAGAAATTTTGGATTATGTTCATTCAGATTTTTGGGGTACACAGGTTCCTTCTATGGGAGGTTCGAGATACTTTATGTCGATCATTGATGATTTTTCAAGAAAGGTGTGGATGTATCCACTGAAACAAAAGGATGAAGCTTTTGGGAAATTTCTTGAATGGAAAAAGTAGGTTGAGAACCAGACAAGCAGGAAGGTAAAGTATCTGAGGACAGACAATGGTTTAGAATTTGTGAATCATAAATTTATAAATTTTGAAAATCTGAAGAAATTACGAGGCATTTCACTGTTACGTACACTCTACAGCAAAATGGTTTAGCTGAGAGGTTCAACAGAACAATTGTGGAGCGTACAAGATGTCTCTTGACAAATGCTTCATTACCCTTGAAATTTTGGGGGAAAGCTGCCCAAACAGCCTGTTATCTTATTAATAGGAGTCTGTCTTCCACTTTAGGCCTAAAGACTTCTAAGGAGATATGGACAGAGAAAGCTCCAAGGTTGGATCATCTCAGAGTGTTTGGATGTTCAACTTATGCTCATGTTAAGGAAGGGAAGCTAAACAAGAGGGCACTGAAATGTATGCTTATTGGCTATCCTCAGGGTGTTAAAAGGATATAAACTTTGGTGCTTGGAAGAGGGCAGAAATAAATGCATTATCAACAGAGATGTGACCTTTAATGAAACATAGATGCCATTTCATGTCAAAGAGCAGTAGAAACAGCAGACAGTTGATCAGGTTGAGGCAGAGGTTAGAATTGATTCTAAAGCACGACCATCAGTTAGTTCAGGTGATTCTAGTGATATTTATCCAGTTCTGATGGTAGACAACCTAAACTACAGAGGACTTTGATTGATGAGGGAGCTTTTGGTGAAGAAAGCTCAAGTAGCAATGACCTACAGAACTATCAGCTTATAAGTGACAGGTCTCAACGGGTGAGGCAGGCTCTTACGAGGTATGGTTATGCTGATTTAGTTGCTTATGCTCTTACTTGTGCAGCTGGCAGTATTAAAGCAGAGTCTCTTACTTTTGAGGAGGCTATTGTATCTGATTCGAAGGAACAGTGGAAGGATGCTATGGAAGCAGAATTGTTCTCATTGCAGAAGAATCAGACATGGTCATTGGTTCCAAGGCCTCCTAATCAGAAACTTATTCAATCAAAGTGGATTTATAAAATCAAGCCAGGTACAGGAAGAGACAGCAAGCCTAGGTATAAGGCTAAACTGGTAGCTAAGGGCTACACTCAAAAGGAGGGAGTTGACTTTCATGAGATTTTCTCTCCGGTGGTGAGGTATTCATCCATTCGATTAATTTTATCTATTGTTGTTCACTTTGATATCTTTGTTGAACAGATGGACATCACCACAACTTTTCTTCATGGTGAATTGGAGGAAGTGATCTACATGGCTCAACCTAAGGGCTATGAGGTGAAAGGAAAGGAAGACATTATTTGTCGTCTTCACAGGTCCATCTATAGACTAAAGCAATCGCCGAGACAGTGGTATATCAGATTTGACACCTTTACTGAAGCAGGGGTTTCACAGGAGCTCATATGTTGCCTGCGTGTACTGGAAACTATCTCAGAAAGGTACATATACTTATCTACTTCTGTATGTAGATGATATGATTCTAGGATATGCTATGAGTATGATAAGTAGGTTTATGTCAAATCCTGGGAAGAAGCATTGGAATGTAGTTAAATGGGTGCTTCGATATTTGAAAGGTAGTGCCAGTGTATCATTGTGTTTTAGCAGGGATTGTGATAAATCAACATTGTTGGAAGGCTTCACAGATGCAAATTATGTTGCAGCCTTTGACAAAAGAAGGTCTCTATTGGTCAAATTTTTCGTTTGTTTGATAATGTGGTCAGTTGGAAGGTTGCTCTACAGTCAGTTGTTGCCTGTCTACTATTGAGTCAGAGTATATGTTAGTGGATGAAGCTGTGAAAGAGGCAATGTGGTTGAAAAGGATAGTTGGTGAGTTGTTGTCGCAAGAGTTCATTCCTATCGTTCGTTGTGATAGCTAGAGTGCTATTCATCTTGTGAAGAATCCATCTTATCACGAACGGTCTAAGCATATCGATGTCAAATTTCATTTTATTAGAGAAGTTGTGGCCCAGAAAGATGTTGAATGCCAGCTCGAACTGCAGCTGGGTGTGTCTGTCGACGTTCGCGTGGGTCTCTCCGGCAGAGTGCAGGCAAGGCAGCGACGGTTCGGTCTGGGAAGCGCCGGCGTGGGCATGGGTTTCCATCAGTGTCGGGCTCAGGCGGTCCAGTCTGGAAAGTTCGCCATGGTGGCTGCGTCCGGCAGCGGTTGTCGGCGGTGTGAGAGATATGCACAGGTAGCACACTGTTTTGGGCTGTTTTGCAGTGGGTTGTTCTGCAACGTTGTGTGCGAATCTCTCATTATCAGTGGATACTGAAATTACAGATTGGTGAATTCGTTGATTATTTGTAATTTGTAAATTTCTTATTAATAAATTAATTCAACCTAGTTCTCAAAGTGGATGTAGACCAAACTGGTCGAACCACTATATATCTTGGTATTCTTTACTGCTTTCGATTTATTTCTACTGATTGTTTTCATTTTATTTGGCCATCTAAGTTAGGTTCAAAAACTCTCACATATAACGACATCAAATATTGATTCGCCTAAACTCATGACTATGTCTAGTTTTCTACAACTACAGGTTATATTTCCATAAAAATTACAAAGATACGAAAACAGTTTGTGCTACAAATCTCTTCTAAAATAGTCCAACATGAACCATTTAATTTCATTACCAGAGATCGACTTATTGGGATAAACATAAGAGAAACACCTCAAAACCAAGAAAGATATTCACTATAATTTTCCCTCACTACTTCACATGGAGTAAAGAGCAAAAAAAATACAAAGCTGAAAAACTTCTTCTGTCGGACCTCCAAAAATTCCTGTCGGTTTGTTCCTTTTTTTCTTTTAAATTTTTGCAGCACCACCCCCTCCTAACTTCACACATATATATAGTTGCTGCAAAACCTAATTAAATATGTATGATCAGCCAAGCCCAAGAAGTCATTCACAGCATCCATTTGGTTTTTTTCCTTCTTAAATGTTGACTTGCTTTCTAATTTTGACTTTGGTCAAAACTATATATACATATTTTCATCATTGTGTGCTTCTCTATGGAGTTTTACCTCCATAATCCCAACATTCTCCCACTTAGAGATAAAACGGTGATCGTGCCTACCACTGCAACAAAAACTCATCATCTTGAGAAACTCCAAGACTCAAACTTTCACTATAGCTATTATTTCTAATTTTCTCGACAAACTCCAAGGTTCAACATAAAACCCATAGAATCAACAATGTAACAAAATAGGAAACCCTCAGAAAAATAACTATAGTTTATTTGTTCTTGCCCTAAGGTATAGGCAAGCTACATGGAATTGTCCCCCAGATATAAAAGACAGTCACATACTCTCACTTCAGCCAAGTGGTATCAACTGCCATCTTTTTGAATCCTGAACACCTGTTCTTGAAGAAGACAAATTCTACAAATGGTTTGATTCATTCCTTCATACCTCCTGCCAAGCTGAAGACTTTATCTCTGACCTTAGTAACTGCTTTGGTCTTCCACTTTCATGCCTTTATTCGCTTCTGCAACTTCATCAATTAATTCGGTTGTCTAATAGATGGGAGTTTGTGATAACCATAAACTTTTTCTTTTGGACTTCGCAATTGTTTCTAAACTAATGGATCTTGATCTGACTGATCAACATTGCTATCATTGCTACTAGCTCAACTGTACCTCTACACCTGTCATCTGTAGCTTTAACTGGCATCCACTATCTCTCTGATCTTTTGATAACATAAAATCAACATTGTACAGTGTGGAATTTATGGCCAACTGCTACCACCTGAGATCCTAAATTGAGTTTAGACCGGTGACTGCAAAACTCATGACTGGAACCCCCATCATCCAACTTGCCAATAGAGATAAGATTTATTTTCATCCTAGGCACAAACATGACATCTCATAATATTAACTTTTCTCCACACTCCGTCTTCATATTAATATCCCCAATCCCAACAATTTTGGAAACTCTACTATTCCCCATCCTCACCAGATCACTATGATACTTGATGTAAAAGATGTGAATAGACTCCTATCCGAAACTATATGTACAAAAGATGCACTATCAATTGTTTATTCAGATGAGTGGCTATTATTTTGTGTATTAATATCAACATAAGCATAGACATTGCTAATTATTTCTTCATCAGTTTCAACCAGATTTATCGTTACTTTTTCAGTTTCAACCTGATTTACCTTCTATTTTCTTTTCTAATTCTCTTCTAGTTTCCTAATTTTTGAAGTGACCTTTCTTGTGACAGTAATAATACTCTATATTCTTATTCCTATTCTTCCAATTTTTATTACTGCTACTTGATCCATTATTTTCAAAGTCTATCTGACTTTTACCTTTAGTCACTACTAAATCTTAACCCACAACAGATCTTTATTATTGTCTTGCTAGAAATTTATTCACATATAACTAAATCACAAATCTATGAAAACTTTAGAGTCTTATCCCCAATTGAGTTAGACATCACAGTTTTATGGTCTCCTAACTATCAGGTAAAGACATCAATAACTGAATAATGTACACCTCATTAATAAATTCTATCTTAACAAATTTCAACTGATTAATTAAAGAGGTAACCTCATTAATATAAGAATTAACAGAAGTATCCTCAACCATTTTCATGTTAAAATACTTCTCAAGAAGATAAACCTTACTATTAGCAGATGATTTCTCATATCGGTTTGTAAGTGCTTCCATCAATTTCACTGCATTAGTCTCATCGGCTACAAGACTAGCAACATTATTTGACAAACACATCCAATTGATTGCAATTGCTTCTTCATTCAAGTTCACCCAATCTTCATCTGACATCCCTTTTGGTCTCTCCTTTAATGCCTTATGCAATTTCTGGTAAGTTAAGAAATCCTTAACCTGCATCTTCCAATACCCAAATTTTTTTCCGTCAAATTCATGATTCCTTCAAAACCTCTCGACTTTGATAATCCCATGGCTCTTAAACCAAAAGCTCTTATACCACTTGTTGAAATTTTATACTAAGATATAAATTAAATGTGGAATAACAAAATTACCCCTAAAATTTATATTTCTACATGTTAGAGCAAAAAAGATTAATAATCATAAAATAACAATAATTAAGAGAAGGGAAAAAAAGAACGACACCGAAAATATACTAGTTCGCCCAAATTCGAGATTACGTTCAGTCTTCTGCAACTGTAAATTCTACTATGATGAAAATTATAAAGATACAAAAAAAATTTGTTCTTAATACTATAATTCGGTATATTAAAATAAATAATAAGAGAAACACCTCGAGAAACGAAGAAAAATCGGGACTCTATTTTCCAGTCACCGCCACACACGGATTGAAAGGAAAAAAAAAACTACAAAGCTGAAAAACTTCTTCTGCCACAACTCCAAAAATTTCCGTCGGTTTGCTCCCCTTTTTCTTTTTAATTTTCACAGCGCCTCATCCACCTAACTTCACACACACACATATATACTGCTGCAAAACCTAATTAATGTGTATAATGGGCCAAGCATCCACATCGTCCATTTGGTTTTTTCCTTCTTAAATTTTGACTTGCTTTTTGACTTTAGTTCAAGATCTCACTCTCACACACACACATATATATATTATTTTTCATCATTATATGTTTTTCTATAAAGTTTTGTCTTCACAATCCCAATAATTTTTACCGTTCAATAGATATTGTCATTGCTGGATAGTCCGATCGTGAAAGGAGATATGTATAATTTTATAGCTTTTTTTTTAAGTAAAGGGCAATTTGGATATTTCATGCCCTTTTTGTCCAAAATCCTTTTAATTGAAAACTCATCCTAAAAGTCTTTAAACCTATTTTTGGTAATTTCCCAATTTTGTTGAAGGATATCTTCTAAATAAGTATTAGGAAGTTCGGCCAGATAGTGATGATAGAGCATTTCTGAATTTTTTTTTGAAATATTGTTAAAACTTTTGAAATCCCTAAGATATTTTTGACACAAATTACGCAATTTAGGCCAAGCAAAAGGTATTCCCAAACTAACAAGTTTTTACAACATGACAGTATGAAAAGACTTAAGGTTTAAATGAAAATTACGTGCTCAAAAGTTCGTCATCAAATCTTTAAAATCGGCCGCCTCGTTCGCTTTGCATTCCCGCGTACGCATCTCTAAACCACCCTCAAAATTTCTCGATCTCTACAATTTCAACTCCATACTCTTTCTGTTTCTCATTCTCGATCTCCCTTCCTTTCTCCCATCATCATCACCCTCTTCCCGATTGTTCGATTATCTTCATGTTGTGATTTATTCCAGTTCCGCGAATTTGATCGAGTGAGCGAAGATTAAGGAACGTCCAGCACCACTGAGACACGATTCAGGAAGAGGTAACTTGTTCGATGATTTTCTATATTGGGGGTTTATATGATTCTTCGTTAGTTTAAGCCTTAAACATCAAACACTTTTGATATTGTCGTTTTTCTATTGAAACCTGCCACTTATTTTGGCAAAGACGTTATGTGACCTCATGCTGAGTTTTGGGTAGATGATTGCTTAATAGGTTGCTGGAAATGAAATCCAAAGAGTAGGCTGATGTTGTTACCCTTAAAATGTTAGGTTATTATAGGTTGAGATTGTAGTCTCCCCATCGATTTTTAGGTGTTGAAGTTGAAGATTTTTAAGAATATATAGCGCGATTATCCTGTATACTTATCCAATTGGTTTCTCTGTCATATATGTTGTTTAGATGGTGCAATTTCTCTGTATATTCATAGGTATAAATTTGATGCTAGATAAAGGGTTACAAAAAGATTGTTTAACTTGACGAGTGCAATAAACTGTGTAGTTGCATTTGGTGTCTATTATCCTTTCTTAGTTCAGTTTTTGTATCAATTGGAATCAAGCTATTGTTAGATTTAATACTCAGCTAGTTGTAGAACCAGAACAAGCTAAAAACAGACCAGCAAAGAGAATTTAATAGTTAGTTAGTTAGACTCAAAATGCAAGTAAATTTCTGGATGGAAAAATGGAAACGAGATAGCAGAGGATGAAGAAATGAAAGGCCAAGACTGTTGGTGAGCAATGCCGTCTGGCCATGAGTCTTCATACAAATATAATCTTCTTCGTTGTCTTTTCTTTTGGTTGTGAAGTAGGGGTTTAGATTCCAACGTGGGAGTGTGAATCTTCATTGGGGCTTGCTAGAAAAGAAGGAAAGTAAAAGAAAGGAAACTGCAAATATCTAATAGAGGCAGATTGTTTGAGCATTGAGTAAGGTAGCTTTACACACTCTTTTCTTTATCTTCTTTCCCATGAGCTGGTTATGTACTCTTTTTGCTCTTATGGTGTATGGGGAAGGATGAACTCAAGCAAACCAGCTTTAGATTCTGTTTTTGTTGGCTTTTGGATCTGAGCCTATCTTGTTTAAAGCTTCATTTTATTTTTTTATTATTACTATTTTTTTAAAACCATGTTTGGCCAGTTGGGAACATGTGCTAAGAGTTCACTATAATTAATGTGTGGTGAACTCAAGGGAAACGTATCAAGTTTACTACGACTCTTTTTATGGTTGTTTGGATTTATTGGCCAGTTTCATCAAATCCTTTTGCCTTCATTTAGACTTTGAGAGCAACAAACTCCTGGAAAGGGCAAGCATTGAGTTTGTACACTCAAAGAACTCAAATTAATATGGCATATAATATGATGAACATTCTATTTCCTATGGATGCGTAAATGATTTAAGGTTTTTGACAGACCTAGTTTCTTGGTTATATTAGAGTTTCTAACAAACTTATGCATTCAGTTTGTAACTAGTACGTACAAGCCAGAAGGATTTGAACCTTCTTCTAGAACAATAATCAGTGAGCTTGGAGCACCAAATGGGTTGATTAAGCTGTTATGCCATGATTTTGAAATTCAATACTGATTTGGGCTCTTGAATAGGCAGCAGATGCTCTATTTCTTTGTCACTTTGCTTCCATCCAGTGTAAGGGATGAGTATTTAGAAGAACTAACAAACAAGTGGATAACATCTTTTTCTTCTCATCAGCGTTCCTACAGTACTAACCTGTAAGCTATTGCCCATACTATAGTAAGCTACTTCAAGATGACATTCTCATAGAATTCCATGTGGAACTTTCAGTGTCATAAGGGAAAGGTTCTCATTTTTTTTTCTTTAACAAGAAACAAACATTTCATCAATATATGAAAAGAGAGAAAAATGTTCCAAGGATTCTCATTTATTTTGTGTGCCTATTTGGCATTTTCTCACCCTCAAGCATCCATACACAGACCTTATAGTTGCTCAATGATTTGTTAAGGAGATGGTACGATTACATAAGGTTCATTGGTCAATCATTTTAAATCCAGACACACCTTGGAAGGAGTTATTTTTGGAACGAGTTTTTAAGTAACAATGCATGATTATTAAGTAGCGGGTGTCATCAAAGTATGAAGGTGGTCATCAGATGCCTTGGAACTTTTCTTCATTGTTTTTGTGAGGACAAACCTACAAGTTGGGTTGAATAAATTTAGTGGACTGGTCCCCTTATTTGTAGTGTTGT
Organism: Benincasa hispida; assembly: GCF_009727055.1. Taxonomy (NCBI): domain Eukaryota; kingdom Viridiplantae; phylum Streptophyta; class Magnoliopsida; order Cucurbitales; family Cucurbitaceae; genus Benincasa; species Benincasa hispida. The sequence continues at coordinate 51,059,354 of NC_052349.1, forward strand.
TGTTGGGCTCTTTTTTTTTTTTTGGGCTTCTATTTTTGTATGTTCGTGTATTCTATATATTCAGAGAAAAGGAAAAAAGAAAAAACTCATCTTGTGACTCCACAAAAGTCTAATTGTTGTACGATCCTTTGTACTATAGAAATTTTCGATGTTGCCATCACTGTGACAACCTCCTTTAAACCCTTAGATGCACAGTTCAACTATAATTTTGGTTTTTCTATCCTACATACAATGGTATAAAATTGCTAGTGAGGTTGTTCCAACCTCAGATAAATTTTCCACCCATTGCTAGTTAACTAGATGCAGTAAGTTCTTTTCTGCCATTTCTTCTATTGATCAGTTGTTGCTAGAATAAGATGGTGTCCTAGATGACTTTGGGATCTAGCTGTACAAAACTTTGCAAATTACGAAAACCCAAGTACACGGGTATAGTAGAGATAAGGAATTCAAAGCTGGGGTGTCAATTTACTTGAAGCAGTAGCCTTTTAGATACAAGATGGCTGATTGGAGGAATCAGAAACTAGCACCCAAGTTTTATGGGTCATTCACAAAACAAGAACAATTGCGGATGGTAAAGGATGCTTGCTCTCCAATTCAATTACTATCTACTTATGATAAGTTGTAGTATAGGTGCCTGTATCAGTGGAAATGATTAGGTCTGGAGGAAGACTCCATGGGATCCTTGTGAATGGATGAATTTCTTGACTCTTCACCTCGAAGATGAAGTGATTATATTGGCACTGGCGTAGTATTGATAGCCTCCAATTTGTTATACGAATGCTAGGAGAAAGATCTATGAGTCTTATTAGGGGAGTGGGGTGGTTTTTATCATTCTATGTAATAAGAAAATGTTAGTTGGCATGATAGATGTGAGGTACGTGTGGTTTTGTGTGATGTCCGGGCCCTCAATTTTGTAATTATGTTATGATCAATAGAAGGGGATGGAGGAGTGGAGTTGGGAAGGTTCTAGCTGAGTGAATTTGAAGGAGAACTGGACCTATAAACTGTGATTTTACTTTATCTCCTTCCAATTGTAAATTGGTTATCCTTGATGGTGTTCTATCAAACATATTTTTGTTTGTCTTATTACAAGCTTTTGAGAAGTTTCATTTGAGATTGCATTCTTGTGGAGTTTGTCAATGCAATTGTGTTCACTATTACTAACACTTGTATGGAATTTGCCCACAAGTTCATGTGGGCTCATGTCGAACCTTTTTAGTTGTAAAATTGTTTGTATTGAAACTTCGATGGATTATCACATTGGTCCTTTTTCTTTTCTTTTTTCTTTTTTCTTTTTTTTTTTTTTTTTGTCTGAGTTCTCACAGTAGAATTGTTGAAGAGTTTTAAAGTATCATAAGATATCATACCTTGTTTTAATGAAGACGACTTTATCATTTTGGTTTAAATACTATATTAGTCTCTTTTGTTCATTTTGGTCCTTGTATGTACAAAACAACCATTTTAGACTTTGTATTTTTTTAACTTTTTCCATTTTGGTTTATGTACTATCCATTTTTGCTTCCCATACTTTTAAAATGTGATCTTTTGGTGTTGGATAACTGCTGTTAGCTAATATTTTCTTTATATTAAAGGTTTCATTGTGTATAGGGATCAAAGTAGGCATATTTTAAGAAGTATAGTTCTAAAACAAACATTTTAAAAGTGAAGGGAATAAAATGAATAAAAGCTTTACATGGATTGAATTGAACCAAAGCTAAAGGTATAGGAACCAAATTATCATTTAAACCATTTTCTTTTTTCTTTTTTTTTCTTTTTTCCTCTTGACAAGGTAAATTTATGATGTTGGATAACTGTTGTTGACTAATATTTAACTTGAAATATACGACATAAAAGTTTCGAAACATTACTGTCCATTTTCATTTTAGATGATAATAAAAGATGACAGCTCTGGTTAGATTACAGTTATTTATGTGTCTCATTTGTGCGCAATACAGTTTTTTAAGTCAAATTCGTCATTGTGGCAGAAGAGGTAATAAATTGACAGACAATGTTGAAGTCTCTTGATGAGTCGGAGAACCCAGATAATAAGCCAAATGAGAAGGGCGTTCTGATTTGTGCCCAAGATGTGAGTAGAATGTCATCCCCTGGACATTTTGATCAAAGTAATTGTGAAGTACTGGCCGCCAGTTTTCAACAGCTTTCCTTTGGAGTCCATGAAGAAGTTAATGGCTTGTCGATATTGAATCTGAAACCTCCTCTTTCACGACCACATAATTGTCAGATGAGAAAAAAGCTTCTCATTCTTGATATAAATGGTGTGCTTGTTGATATAGTATCTCCTCCTCCCAAGGAACGGAAAGCAGACATTAATATTGCTCGACATGCTGGTGAGAATTGATCAACATTTTATACTAATTCAGTGCAAGTTATATTAATTCAGAATTTAACGACCCTATTTATTAAATTCTGATTTTGAATTTCAGTTTTCAAAAGACCTTTTTATTTAGATTTCATGAAGTTTTGCTTTGAAAGATTTGAAATTGGCATATGGTCATCAAGAAACAGGTATTGTTGGATTAATTGTGTGTTCGAGTGTTATTTATTTCTTTGTTCCTTTATTAGATTAATTATATCTGTAATATTGAAATTAAGAGTTGTAGTTCGGTAATGAACTATATCAAACAAGTAACTTATCCTCTTAATCCTTTGAAGGAAGAATGTATCAAGAATGGTTGATTATTTGATGGGAGACATGAAGCACGGATTGTTATTTTGTTGGGTGAGGATTAAAATTTCCTTATCTCAAAAGTTCTTTTGTGAAATTGTACTCTAGACTTACATTTGGGACTATATATTTTATTCGCATTCCATGTTAGATTGTTAATGTGATTTAATCATTGTGCAGAACGTGACTGTTTATTTTAATATAGTACGAGTGACGTTCCCTTCTTGTATTCACTTTATTAGGATCTGTCGCACTGTACTGCTTCAGAATTTTATACTGTGGAAAAGAAGCATAAACGACTAGTTTTCAAGCAACTGAGAAAAGTTTGGGAGAAGCAGGACCCAAATCTTCCGTGGAAACAGGGAGAGTATAATGAATCGAATACAGTGTTGGTGGATGATTCTCCATATAAATCGTTGCTTAATCCTGTATGTTCGTTCATTTTTTGGATCGTTAAAGATTATAATCAATGGATGGTCTTCATGTTTCAATCACGTTTTATCTTGCCTTTTCTCATAAGTGATTTGGATACACAAGTTTTCTCTGATATTGTTTCTTCGCTAAATGTTCATTCTTGCAGCCAAACACTGCAGTTTTTCCATATTCCTACACGTTTCTGGATGAAGAAGATACTTCACTTAGTGAGTTTCATTTACATTTTTAGGATGAAGTTGGCATGATTTTTTAAGTGAAGTCTATTGATACTAATTAAATGCATCATTTAAAGTAATTTTGACCATATATCTCAAACTTCATGATTAACTTGAAAAAGTGTTATCTTTACCAAGTTAAGATTATGTTTACTTAGTTTGAGAATCATGCTAAATTCTTGCACAATATAAATGGCTTTGGTGTGTGTGGCAGGTACAAGAGGGGATCTTAGAATTTATCTAGAAGGCTTGGCTGAGGCTGAAAATGTACAAAAGTATGTGGGACAAAATCCATTTGGTCAAAGGCCAATATCAGAAGGAAGTGCATCTTGGGACTTCTATCACATGGTTTTGGATAATTATCACTCCATTCCATCAACTATTTGATTTTTTTTTTTTTTTTTTTTTTTGTTAAATTGTAAATTTGGGCTATGTGGTTAGAAGAGAGTTGGAATTAAATACCTATGATTTGATAAAACTCTCATAAATTGTCCTTACTTTATGGCAATTATATCAAACCATAAGGACTAATTATGAGATTTTATCAAACCATAAGGACTAAATTCAAACCTTTAAAATTCTTATAAAAAAAAAAATGTAACTTTTAAAATCATTTGGGATTAAATTCAATTTTTTTTCCAAACTGTAGGGAGCAACTTTGTAATTAATCCTCTTTTTTGGGTTAATTTGGAAGGGTGTAAGTTGTGAAGCAATCTTGTATTAATTTGAATGAATGGACTTATGAATGGACTTTTATCTTTTATTACCGAAATGAAAGAGTTCTCATATTCTTGCAATTGCAATATCGGTCTTACAACCACTTTGTTTCAATTATCATTAGTCCTTTTATCTTAGTCAGTTATGTTTGTTTCATAGGTCTCATTGAGTTTTCAGAGACATTTATCTGTTGGTGAAATTTTCAATTTTATCCATAGAACCTCAAAAACTAGGTTTACTAGTACCAACAGTTGAATTAAAAATATTACATAACTAATTAATAAATTCGTTCTAATTATAATTAACTATTAAATATCGTTATAACATTTATATTTAATAAGATTTAACTGCATGCACAATATTAATGTAACAATATATTTGAGTAGAGTTCAAACAAAAGAATCATAATACTTCGGGTTGTTTTGCAGTTTTTTGAACTCTAAATAATTTAGTTTTATGATGACTATTTTTGTTTTGAAGTTTTCTTATTTAATAATTCTATCCATCTTTGTGTTAAATAAAATATGGATTATAATTTTTCTTTTATTTTTTTAAAGTTTTATTTTTTTTCTTTTTTTGAATAGTGAACAACAATTAATCCACTATATTTCTTGCATGAATATAATTAAATAAAATGAAAAATCAAAGAAAAATAAAAAAAATTTATTTCTAATTTTTCTTCATGAATTTTATCATTTTCTTTTTTTTTTTCCTTCTTCATGTTGTTCTGTATTTTACTTTGGCAAGAATTTTTTTTAATTAAATCTCCTTCATCATCTTAGTAGCTAATGGAATCCCACCATATTTCTTTAAAAATTCACTTTCAATTCCTCCAAATTTAGATAATCATCAAAGAACAAATTTCCATTTTTCACTATTTCTTGCCAAACATGTTCCAAAAAAAACACCTTCATTTTGTGGGGATCTTTTTTTTATTACATTACATATTATTCAACCATGTACATATTTTTTCAAATATTATTAATACTTATTTGATATGTGAATGTACTTAAATAAAAATATATTTTCAAACTTCTTTGTATAAATACTGTACTTAATGTAAACAAAATATTATTATTTATATAAACAAAAATATTTATATAAACAACAATCCTACAACATACTTTTAACAGTCATCAAGAAAAGAGGTAGAAGTTGTACTACATTGGAAGATTTAGGTTTGGCAAATGACGTACATAAATGCTTGCAAAGGAGCTTCCAAAGTGTGGTGGTGGTGGAAGCATAATACTCTCACCATGCTTGCGTTGTTGCTATTCATTTGGTCAAATGGGTGAGTTTGGATAACCGTGCTTGTGCGAAAAATAAATAATTTTTTTAATATTTATCCTTTTTATATTTTTATAAAAAAAGGTTACCGTTTTATTACCATTAAACATTTTCATTTACCAAAATATATGTGTTAATTCATTAATTCTTGGTATTAATTCTAGATCAAAAATGTTTTTTCTTCCTCCTTTTCAAAATTTTTTTGAGAAGCTTCTGTATACACAAAAAAACCCTAACTTCTCGTCTTCACAGGTCTTCTCTGTTCTGTTGCCCTCGATGTTTCTAATCTAATTTTACAATTGATTCCAATCCATTCTCCGACCAGAGCACATCGGAGGTGGTTGCCGAAATCCAGAATTGGTCACTAGAGTTATCGTCGGAAGTGGTTGTTGGAGCCTGGAACTGACCGTTGGAGTTGGTCGTCGGAGTTTTCATTGAAGGTGATTGTCAGAGTTTGGAGTTGGTTCTCGAAGTGTGGCAACAATAGTGGTCGATAGTGGCCAATTGGTGGAACTATTGAAAATACTGGAAGAAGTAAGAGTTAAGGTGAGTTGGTATGAGTTGGTAAAATATACCAACTCAACTCCACCAACATTTAAAGTTGGTGGACCAAACATTGAATTGATATATTATACCAACTCAAATCATGATGACAGATAGATCATCGGGAGTTTGGTCCCAAATCGCTGGGAATCATCAGGAATAGTCGGGAAAGGGTGGAAACTGCATCGTGAGATCCTCTCCCGACGACAGATGGATCATGGGGAGTTTGGTTGGGAAAAATCCGTCGAGAGAGGATCTCCAGATGCATAAAACAGGTTGTCGGGCCGACGGCCTATTTGATGCGTCGGGAGTTCTAGAAACTCTTGACGCGCTATTCTATGCATCAGGAGTTTGTTATATTGGTCGGGAGTTACGGGAGCTCCCGACGCGTTAAAATATGCATGGGGAGTTTCTTCAATGGTTGATATTGGCTTTTAAATATTTTTAATTTTTAATTTTTAATTTTTTTAAATTTGATCTGAATAACCTGTAAAGCATCATTAACCAACTCAAACAGATTCACATAATAAATAAAACAAAAAAAAAAGTCCATACTATAACAAATAAATGAAAAGTTACAAAATCCTACAATAAAACAAAGTCGATACTAAATAAAAGAAATTTGTTTTCAAAAATATATGGAAGAAATAAAATGAAAACAACGTCAATAAATACAGAAAAAAAAAACAACTTCTAGAACATAGCATCTTGAACAATCGTCTAACCTCATCTCCGAACAACATCCTACAATAAAACAAAAACATTCAAATGTCATAATCTTTAAACATCCACAACACATTCAAACTTCATAAACAAAAGCATCCACAAATGTCATAATCTTCCAACTCATCTTCGAACGATTATAACCTTACGAACACACCCCCCACAACACGTTCAAACTTCATAAACATCCATAAACACACAAAAACTCCAAGTTCAATGGTAGAACGAGCAAAACGAGTATAATCAAACTCCACCCACCCTCACGACATTCCCAACGCTCATAAACATAAAAAAAAAAAAAAAAAAAAAAACACACACGAAAACCTAAAAGTTCAACTCCAAAACGATTATAATCAAACTCTACCCACCCTCACAATATATTCAAACTTCATAAACAAGAACGAACACACATAAAACTCAAACTTTCTCCCCAAAACAATATAAACCAAACTCGACCCACCCCCCGCAACACATTCGAACTTCATAAACATTCATAAACACACAAAAACTCCAAGTTCAACGACAAAACAAGCAAAACGAGTATAATCAAACTTTACCCACCCTCAACAACAAACATGAAACTTCCCATAATCATCAAAAAAATACATAAAAACCTACAAATTCAACTCCAAAACGATTATAACCAAACTCTACTCACCCCCACAACATATTCAAACATCATAAACAAGAACGAACACACATAAAACTCAAACTTTCTACCCAAAACAATTTAAACCAAACACAACCCATCTCCCACAACACATTCGAACTTCATAAACATTTATAAACACACAAAAGCGACAAAACGACAAAAAACACATCAAAATTCAATTGTTTGGCTACCATAACTACAGGATAGCCAACAATTTTTTATCATAAAGCTACAAAGACATAACTACTTTGCTATTATAACTGCAAGATAGCAACATATTAGACAGCTAAATAATGAAGTAATCATACCTAATTCGATGGCCCTTCTCTCTGTGATCGTATCTGTCTTTTCAATCATTTTTTTTCCTTTCTTCCATTTGTCTTGCATGATCCTCTTTCGTTTGTTTTTAAACGTATTCAAGTTCCTTAATCTTTGACTAAGACTGTTCGAAATTGGCTCTCAATTCCCTCACCTCCCTCTTTGTTCCTTGAGTAGATGATGAATTCGATGAGCTATTACACCTTCTTGACTTAGGTATAAGGCTCCAACTTACGCCTTTTGAATATCTGGGTCGTCTACCTAAAACCATCTCACAAATTTCATCCCCTATTAATGGTTGAGAACCTTCTGGAGTGGAGTTGGATTGTAATTCTAACATTTGATTATGGACATATTAATTAAATATGTAAGTATGAGCGACTAAAGTTAGAAATGAAAAACAACATGAAAGTAAAACAAAAAATGTTACATATGCATTTTCAACTGCTACGCTCATGAACTTGCCACCTTTAGAGGATGTTTCCCTAAATAAGTCAACATATCCTATTTCTCGACCTTTCTTGACCATTAGAGGACATTTCATTCTCAATCCCTTCTTCATTCGCATCTTCATTTTCAATTGGAACTTGTAGATCGTTTATAAGATTCAACATCTCATTTTCTTCGACAACATTACCCTCTATACTATCTACTTCAACATTGCGTATTGAATAAGTTGTATGACTTTTAAAACCTCTAGATAAGTTTACTGGCTCTCCATGATGTACCCATTCACAGTATGAGGGAGATATTCCATATGTTAATAGATGTCGTTCCACGATATCTAATTTTTCCCAAAATTGAATTCATTAAATTCTTGCATGGACATCTTATTCGTCTAGAATCATTAACATGAAACTTCGCCATATCTAAAAACTGTGATACTCCTTCTCTATACTCCACTGACAACTTATTCTTTAGTTTAATCCATGCTTTATTCATTCTTAAAAATAAATCTTTTTTGATCAACTTATAATCCAAAACAATAACCTGTATTAGAGGACAAAGTACAAAGTCTTTATTAAGCACGAATTTTGATTAATTTAATAAACAATTCCAAGTTTGTTCGGAGAATTTAAAATTTCTAATAATCTCTAATAAGTGATTTGATTTTTTTTGCCCCTAATGTTATTGATTTTTTTTTTTAAAGAACTCTTAAACAAGAGTATCCATGAGCGCGTTCGGATCTTTCCTATTTCATTGTGGCCGAATTACCACACACATATTTTAACAAACAGATATGCATTGTAACACTGATTATAGGCATGCTTTGACAAATAAAATACAACAGATTGAGTAAACGTACCAGTTGAAAACTGTCTTCACTTGAACTTAATCCAGCGAAAACAACTCCTCTACGGTCCAAATCGCTCAGCAATCAGTCGCCTAATAGCACGATCGTCTACACGAACGGCAGCATACGAACAAGTAGCAAGTGGGGACGACACCACCACTTGAAGCCCTTGGTATTCTCGGAGTGAGAATCCAAAGAGTGGACTTTGACGGAATTGGTAGAGGAAGGAGGAAAAGACAATCACGTAGAATGACAAGCAATTGGGAGATAGTAGGTGACTATCATATAGTCGGGTGCTTGTCGCTTAGAGAAAGGTACACGATCGTGTAAGTTTTACTAAGCGATCGTCTAGTAATTAGTAAGCGATCGTTTAGAAAAACTCGACACGCTAAGCGCTCGTTTAGGGAAGGTGAGTGATCGTTTAGAGAATGTGTGCGTTCATTAAGTCCAGTCAGTCTTATTAGACTGTTTGACGGAAGGTTCAGTGAACGATCAGTTTAGCATGGAGAAGCTTGGCGTTACGATCTATCAGTATTCAGGCTCTCAACTAAGCGATCGTGAAGTTTCCACACTGTGAGTGATTTTTCGCAACCTTTACAAATGAAAAACAATTTTCATTTTATTCTTCAATTACAATAACCGAAATTGACTTCCCACTATCGCAACGATTCAGGAGAAATCCCGGCCAATTATCTCATAACCACCTATTTTAAATAAATAATGAATATAATCATATTATATTCTTAACCTATAATTTGAATTCATATATCTACTATGGTAATTTCTCCTCTACTTGATATAATCATATTTATATCTAATTTCCTCCAAAATAATGTATCTCATACATTTAGTCAATTATATCATATATAATTAACAGTTCAATTATATTATATAATCGAACTCCCTCTTGTCAATTTGAACATTTCAAATTGACCCAAAAAATGATTCTCGATTTTATCCAAGCTACCAAAGGGGACCTTATGGACTTGTGGCTCGAAGCTCCAAATGGTACATGAATAACTGACTAAAACTCTTTAGCCACGAGATCCCCATCTTGTTAACTGCTAGACATTCCACTAAAGATATATTTCTATGTCCATTGGATATAACCAATCATGAGTACGATGACCCTTCACAAATGCTCGTAAGTACAGTTGGGCCAATTTACTGTTTTGTCCCTGTAGTTACATCTCACTCCTTAAATACCACTAGTTTCTCTAATGAACAATACAATAGAGATCAACTATGTGTGAACACCTCTCGGACCAAGAGAAGGTGTGTGGTGCCAATCGTTCAAACTAGGGGTGGACAAAAAGATTGCTCAAACCGAACCGAATTGCAAAACCGAATCGAACTGAACCGATTTATAAGCAAAACCAAATTTTCTGATTCAATGCGATTCATTGGGCTGTTGAAATCAAATTTAATTGGTTCGGTTCTATTCAAAGCTTGAAAATCGATTTCTAAACCGAACCGAACCATTTTATATAATAAATATATATAAAATTAATAATATATATTTGTAATATTAATATTTATTTAATAATAAATAAATAACCTAATTTAAACTCACTTTAGCACTCGAGCGCTGACCTCACACCCTCCTCACGACTCAAGCATTCGATTTCGCATTTCCATTTCGTAATCGCCTTCCCCTTCGCCAATCAGATCTGTACCAACTAGGTTTCTTGCCATTGTTCTTGCGTTCTTCTTGTCGCACCACCGTCGTTCTTCTTCGTTATCAGATGCCCCCATTCATCTTCATTACCAGACCGCCTTTACGAAATCAGATCTGTACCAAGAGTTCTTCTTTCGTTTGGTTCTTCTTCGTCGACGACTCAACCAGACCATCTGGTTCTTTCTTCGTCGACCAAGGCCGTTCACTTCTCTTTGTATGAAACCAGAGTTCACTTCTTCTTTCTAGCGTTGTTCTTTTCTTTGTTGAACAGAGGTAAATAACTAAACCGATTCTTGAAATCGAACCGAATCGGATTGAATCGTTCGGTTTGGTTCAGTTCGAACCACACAAATGGTGTGGTTCGGTTTCATGTATAAACAAAAGCGGTTCGATAGTTTGGCCATCAAAACCGAACCGAACCGAACCGATTCCACCCTAGTTCAAGCTCTGGAATCAGCCCTTAAGGGACCAATCTATCTACTTGGCCTTATTTCGGGGAAGAAGTGAATTCCTATCTTGTGTAGCTGAGTTCCCAGCTCCCAAATCAGACGAATCCTAAAATGGTAGATTTGAGTCGGCGACGTGGCCACTCGCACCATCACAAATCAAAGAACCGTCCTCAATGGTAGAGAGTTCCCAATTAACTCAGGATTGAGGTCATGTTACCTATGGTCATCCTAGTGAAGTGAAGCCTTTGTCATGAACGATGTTATATAACGAGACGCTAATACTTCATGGTCAGGTCTTATACAAACTCTTTGTATAGGACGCCCCCGCTCGCATGTCCCCTACACGAATGATCAGGATCAGACCATCTGTGACAAGTCATAACATTTATGACCATTCCACAAAGGGGTTGCATCCGTAGCATTACCAGGATAAGGTTTCCTCCTTTATCCATATACTACACCATTTGGTTATCACTTAAGACATGATCACTTGTATGTCACAACATACATACTTAAGTTACATACAGATAACCAGGGATTTTAGGTTTATTAGTTTGTGGTAAAGCAAATAAAACAAACAGCTGAGCAAAATCAAAGAAGTGAAGTAAATATCATATATCATCACAAGTATTTGTACAAACTGTTTACAAACTACAACAGGACACGAGACTTTAGGGCATCAACCCCAAAAATCTCCCACTTGTCCTAAAAACAAAGTGGGGTGTACATAAAACTAGTACAAAACAATAAACTAGGGCATAAAAGCCCAGTACAAAAAAATCTCCCACTTGCCCTAGTCCGCACCGTGGGCGATCCTGTAGACCATGCTCTGAAGGTGACCCCCAAACACTGTAGTCGTGAGAGCCTCGTAAACGGGTCAGCAACATTGTGCTCCGAAGTTAATCTTCATGATGATCACATCCCTTCGAATGCACACTATCTCGCGAATCAAGAATGATACTTTCGTTACTATGTGGTTTATGCTGCGCCCTGTGACCCTAGCTCCTTTGAGAGTTTTCGCTCACTAACCCCACTATTATCACAATAGAGGGTAATGGGCCTAAACATATCTGGAACAACTTCCAGTTCTATCAAGAACTTTTCCTGAGCCAGACAGCTTCCTTAGCAACTCCACAAGCCGCTATGTACTCTACCTCCATAGTGGAGTCGATAATGCACCCCTACTTAGTGTTTCGCCATACTACAGCTCCTCTGTTAAGAGAAAAGACTAACCCTGACGCGGACTTGCGAGAGTCCTTATCAGTCTAAAAGTCAGTTTTCGTGTATCCAATAAGGATCAAATCTCAAGATCCATACACGAGCATGTAGTCCCTCGTTCTCTGAAGATACTCAAGGATGTTCTTCACTGCAGTCCAGTGACCCTGGCCTGGGTTAGACTGATACCTACTGACTATGCCCACAATGTAGCAGATATCTGAATGAGTACAGAGCATTGCCTATATCAAACTACCATAGGCAAACGCATATGAGACTCGTCTCATCTCCTCAACCTCTTGAGGTGTCTTAGGACACATGTTCTTAGATAAAGTGACTCCATGCCTGAATGGTAGAGGCACTTCTTAGAGTCCCGCATCGAGTACTTGAGTAACATCTTGTCAATGTACGATTCCTGAGACAGTGCTAGCACTTTGTTCTTACGATCTCGAAAGATCTGTATACCTAGAACAAACTGAGCCTCTCCCAAATCTTTCATTTGGAATTAGGTCGCTAGCCAATTCTTAACTACAGTCAGTAGAACTACATCATTCTCAATGAGTAGTATATCGTCTGCATACAACACTAAGAAGACTACTGAAGCGCTGATGATCTTCTTGTAGACACAAGGTTCATCAACATTCTGGTCAAATCCATACGACTTGATCGCAGTATCAAGCTGTATGTTCCAAGATCTAGACGCCTGTTTCAGCCCATAAATGGACCGATTTAGCTTGCAAACCTTTTGCTCTTGACCTTAGGCTATGAATCCCTCGGGTTGTACCATGTAAATGGTCTCCTCAAGATTTCCATTCAGAAAGGCCGTCTTGACTCTATTTTTCAGATCTCATAATTATAGTAAGCTGCAATGGATAGAAGGATGCAGATCGACTTTAGCATGGCAACAGGCAAGAAAGTCTCCTCATAGTCGACTCCCTCTAACTGGGTATAACCCTTTGCCACAAGTCAAGCCTTGAAGGTCCATACCTTTCAACACCCCGTTTGCGCTTGTAGATCCATTTACAACCTATAGGTCTTACCCCACCAGGCTGATCTATAAGATCCCATACTGAGTTGAGGTACATCGACTCCATCTCGAGATCCATATCTTTGACCCATTCATCTCGGTCGACATCCTTCTTTTCCTTTTGATAAAACAACGGATCCTAAACGTCACCATCTACTACCATAGCAAGGATTTCTGTGAAACCTAGATAGCGAACGGGCGGGTTCATAACCCTCCCACTGCGCCGAGGTCCCCTTAACTCTTGAGGTGGAACCGACCTATTAGATGAACTACCATCAACAACTCTTGTTGATGAAGCAGACTCTTCAACAACTCTTGGTGAAGTTTCAGTAGTTTCATGGGAAAGCTCACGCAACACGACTTTACTTTGTAGATTGTGCTCCCTAATATGATCCTCCTCCAGGAAAGTAGCGTTCGTGGAAATAAACACCCTATTTTCTGATGGATCATAAAAATAACCCCCTTGAGTACCTATGGGGTAGCCTACAAAGAGGCATAACCTCAAGCACATGTGCAGGGAAACCCCAAATGCGAAAGTGACGTAAACTAGCTTTACGTCTGTTCCACAACTCTAGAGGTGTTCTCGCAACACTCTTGAAGGGAACACAGTTAAGTATGTATACCACAGTCTCCACTACGAAACCTCAAAACAAGTCCGATAAGGAAGCGTAACTCATCATCGAATGAACCATGTCTAACAAGGCTCTATTTCTCCTCTCCACTACACCATTATACTGAGGTGTACCCAACGCTGAGAGTTGGGAAACGATTCCATATTCTATCAAATAGTCCTGGAATACCGAGTCCAAAAAATCTCCACCTCGATCCGATCGAAGTGTTTTAATCCATTTATCCAATGTGTTTTCAACTTCAGCCTTGAACTCTTTGAACTTTTCAAAAGATTCAGACTTTCGTTGCATAAGATAAACATACCCATCCTAGAGTAATCATCAGTAAAATTGATAAAATACTTATAACCACCTCGGGCTCGCACATTCATAGGACCACAAAGGTCGGAATGTACTAACTCAAGAGGCTCTTTGATTCGATAACCTTTTCCTGTAAAAGGTCATTTAGTCATCTTACCCTTAAGGCAAGATTCACACACCAATAAAGAATTTTCTTCTAACTCACTTAGAAGTCCATTCTTCACCAATCTCTCAATCCTATTGAGATTGATGTGCCCTAATTGAAGGTGCCAAAGTTGGGCATTTTCTTTTGGAGAAATACGTTGACGTTTAGTTTGAGTTACGACAGTTTTAAACAATTTTGTGTTATGGAGGGAACTAATGGCTAATGACCTTAGCACATACAAGTTACTTTCCAGATACGGTATACAAATATTAACACCATCTTTATGAATAAACTCTTTATTCACATTAAACGAAATAGTGTATTTACATTGTAGCAAACACTTTACAGAAATAAGGTTCCTCTTAAGTTTAGGAACAATATATACATCATTCAAAATTATAAACCTATTTTGTAAAGTTAATTGGATCCCTCCATTGCCACAGTTGAGAGACGTGCCTAGTGCCTACTCGCATCATCATCTCACCAGTCTCTAGCTATCGCCAGGATTTAATCCCCTGAAAAGAAAAACAAATGTGATTAGTGGCGCCCAAATCAATTATCCAGGCAGAATCATTATTCTCCACTAAACAAGTTTCAAGTACAAGTAAATCATATTTACCTTTATCTGCCTTAGCCTTAGCCTTGGCGACCTTCCTTTCCTTCAGCCAGCAAGGACAGTTCCTCTTCCAGTGGAAACATTTTCTCTTTTCAACCAGTTGCGGACGCCTTCTTGGGGTGATAGGCAGCGGCTTAGCAGGCACCTTTCCTTTTCTCTTACCACCCTTCTTCTTCTTCCCCTATGCAGAGTTAGAAGTAGAAGGTGCAGACTTTGTTCCTAAGGTCGAACCTCTATGGAATGTCCTAGAAGATGAAGCAACATTTGCCTCAGCCTTCTTCCTCTCCTTACTATTCAATAAAGATTTGTAAGTCTGCAACTCGTTGAGGAGAGTTGTAAGATTGTATTTCATTTTGTTAAGAATCACATTACTAACAAAGTGTAGGAAGCTCTCCGGTAAAGAATGCAAGATTATGCTAACCTGGTTGCCCTCATCGATGGTAGACCCATTCAACTCTACCACATTGAAGTAGACCATCATGTTAAGCACATGTTCACGAACAGAGGTGCCTTCTTCCATTTTGGAGTTGAATATATACTTAAGAGCCTCGTGCATGAGCTGTTTAGACGGTTATCCAAACATTCCCCACAGGCTCCATGATCTCATGCGCTGAGACCATAGGCTCATGCTTCTTGGCCAAGACTTCAGAAAGACTTGCCAAGATATAGGTTCGAGCCTTCTCTTTCGCCCATGTCCATCACTCGTATGCCTCCCGAACATTTCGAGAGACATTCGGAGTTGGAATAGAAGGATAGACTTCTGTAAGAGCAAACATGAGATCCTCGATGATTAGTATCGTTGTGATCATGTGTTTCCATGTTGAAAAGTTATTGCCAGTTAATTTCTCATGCTAAGAAAAGCTAATGTAGCTATGGACATTTTCAAAAGATTGTTGATGAAAAACGAACAAAACTTTTATTAGATTTTGCTAAACCACATTTTAATCGATTAATTTTTTAAAACAGTTTCAGGTACCTAAGTGAAAGACTTCTATTTTGCAATGATGCCCTAATAAAGCAGGACAAATGTCACTGGTGGGGTGATCAATTGCCCCTTCACTGGGATGCAACCTTCTTAACCATTAAGCAGAACCAACTTTTGGAGCTGATCCTAACAACCACCATTTATTTGGTTCAGAACTGTTAACCTTTAACAATTCTGTGTAAGTGTGACCTCTCGCTTTCGGTGCTAAAGTCCCACCCTAATGAGCTCACCGTAGGGAAGAAGCAGATTAGGTCAAAAGACTAAGTAACCTTATCCTCTTACAGGAGATCAAATAAAGAAACGCGCCTAAAAGGGGACACTTCCAGGGTGCCTCAAGGTGATGCGCATAAACTTTATTCAATCCAACGAGGGAGACCGAAAGATATGCTGTCGCACTTCCCGCTCCCACTTACTATGAACACTCTCTCCATCCACCTTAATATTGACCTACCCACTGAATGTTCTTCCTAGGGGTTCATTAACCTAGAAAATCCGGCTACTGATTTTAGTCTAAGTCATCTTTTTAAATCCGCTCATAAACAACCTTTGTCTATGAATTATGAACAAGTTCAAGTAGTCACATTTAAACACTTTAATGGACTATCCTTAACTTGCATGCATGCATCAAATCTATCTAATTCACCTTTCTAGGTAGGTTCCCAGGTAAGGGTGTTACATTTCCGTCAACTTAAATACCCCAACCTAGATAGAACCCGCCTTGGACAAAAGGTCCAGTAGATAGATTTGTTACACTTTAATATTTTATTAGTCAATTTAATCCTATTAAACTGATTAAAAGATTAAAGCCTAAGGGTTGCTAATCATATTAGAACTGTGATTTTAGATCTATGTTATCCAAGTTTTAAACATTTTAAAACCATGAATTAAGCCTAAATGAGCATGCATGTCTTTTTTATTGCTTTTAGTTCTAGTTTCTCTTTAACCATTAAAAAGAAACAACTAAAACACATACGCATAACTAGGTGTTTATAACACTTATAAAGAAACCTATGTGTCAAGCTTCATGCAATGTCCGGTCATTACTATACATTAGTTTTATATATAAGCATAATAACTAAGCAAACATGCTTTTCATACACCCTTACATTGTCATCAACAAAGGTTACAAAACTACCCTTATTTTCTCTTTTCCTCTTCCTTTTCTTCTTCACAATTTTTCTTCCTCCATTTGTGTTGGTCATTCTCCATTTTTTCTTTCTCCATGTTTTGTTGATCAATGAAATGTCAAATGCAGTAGAGTTAGATAGCAAAGTGCAAAGAGTGAGAGAGTGAGAGAGTGAGAGAGCAAGAAGAGACCGAGAGTGTGTGAGAGAGAGGAGACCAAGAAGAAAGAATGAGAGTGAGACAGCGAGATAACAAAGAACGAGATAAAAGAGAGCAAAAGAGAGAGAAAAAAAAGAAGAAATCAAGAGAAAGATCCAGAGGTTGAGAGAGTAAGAAGAGTCAGACAACGAGAGCGCGAAGAATAAATGAAAAGAAAAGTACGGATGGTACAATATAGAAAAATAAATTAAAATAAGGGAGATTTTCAATAATAGAAAAATAAAGGAAACTATTTACACAAAATAACAAAACTTTAACCTTCTTTGATAGAGGTTGATAAAGTATATCAGTGTCTATCAATGATAGAAATTGATAGAAGTCTGTCACTAATAGATGCTGATAGAAGTCTATCAGTGTATACCAGTATTTTCTATTATTATAAATAGTTTGACATTTTTTCTATCGATAAAAATTTTCCTCAAAATAAATCAAGAGAATAATTGTGGAGAGATAAAATTAAATAGATAAGAAAATGGGAAATTATTGTAAATAGCAAACACGTGAAACTGTATTTAAATATGGCAAAAAATTAGCAAAAACATGGAAAGAGAATACGCGCCTTTTCAATCTTTTAACATACCAAAATTGAGCTTAATATTTTGAACGAATTCTGCGTGTTTTCTTCGGCCATTTCTTCTTCTTCTTTCTCTATACTTTTTGAACATCAATCAGTTGGCAATTGAGTTCGGTAATACAACCAAGTTTGAT
This sequence comes from Benincasa hispida, assembly GCF_009727055.1. NCBI lineage: Eukaryota > Viridiplantae > Streptophyta > Magnoliopsida > Cucurbitales > Cucurbitaceae > Benincasa > Benincasa hispida. The sequence continues at coordinate 51,077,320 of NC_052349.1, forward strand.
TATCGGCATGTTATCAGTAATCAAGTTCAATTTCTTCTTCTTTTATTCTTCTCCTTCCATTTATTAAGTGTCTATTTAGGTTACTCTTAAATTTATGTGTAAGTTATTCTTTGATATAGCTCTCCAAAAGAGCTATTTATTTTCACCTAAATCATATTAGTTCTCATGAATTTAATGTTTCATTGAGTATTTTGACAGGAAAATGAGTAAAGGAGAGCATCGAGACATTTTCGGGTGCAATTCGGATCGAAACGGAGCACTTAACAACAACTGGAAGGTGAAAAGGCAAAAATGCATCTGGAACAATATATCAACTTTGCACTTTACGTTTACCTTACGCTTGAAGGCAGTAGTTGATGATAATTCGTGGAGCATAGTGACGTTGTCCTGGAGCGTAGCTACGCTCTAGAGTTTGACTGAAAAACATAACAAATGCGCATGCATGTTTTGGAGGGCAGGACCTTGTTATGTCCTGCGTTACCCTATGACAACAAAAGCTAGTGTAGTTACGCTGTCCTACCCCAAGTCAATTTTTTAAATACCCTCTCAATTTTTTAGGGAAAAATTATGGAGGGAAAGGAGAAGAAACCAACCCAAGTCAATTTTTTTTTTTCTTTTTTACATCCTAGCTTAGATTTTTGATATTTTGAATTGTAATTAGGATTTGAAGCTATTCCCTCCTTTTTATCTTTGTCTATGGAGATTCGGAGATAAGTGTTAATCTAGTTTTGGGAGTAAATCCTATGTAATTACTTGAGATTTTATGTCTCTTTGAATATGTTTAAATTTGTTGATGTATGTTTCTTGTATCGATTGATGCCCTTACCATTGAATGTACGTCATAGCTAATCAATTTAATAGCTTGCATGATGTCTTTTCCTTCATCTAGCTATAATCACAAGTAGCATGTAATTGAATATTGTATGCTAAGATTTTTAGACTAGAATCTTAGAATGCATGTTTCAATTAGGTTAAAGGAAAATTGGTTAATTGGTTAGACTATCCAACTAACTAATCAACACATTAGAACTCTAGGACTTAATGCGCATGCTCTAAGTTTTAATACCTTCGTCTTCATTTTCTCTTTTCTAGGCTTTTCTAATTTAGAGAGGAAGAAACAAGTAGAATAATTTCTTTGAAGCGTTGGCATTCGCGGTTCAATTTCTTTGAAGAAGAATCATTTCGCATGGGTCAAGCAATTAATAGCAGGTCGGGGCGATCTTGGGTTTCATTAATCACGGGACACTTGTTTAGAGATTTTGCGTGATTTTTTTTTTTTTGACATTTTACATTGGGTGGACTTAACTATGTAACTTGGTTTGGCCTTTTTATGGACTTTGCTACTTTTGTAATTATTTTGCCCAATTTTCTATATTTGGTAATCCCCCTTAGAAAATATACATTAAATCTAAATTTGAAAAATTTTAAAGATAATTATTTTAAATGACAAAACAACTCAAAATATTTTGAAATATAGAAATATACGATATCGATAAATAGTAAAATTTGCTATATTTTAAAATAAGTTAGGTTTTTTTTTTTTTTTTTCTTGAAAGCAGCCAAATTTACAAATACTTAAAAGTCTGATTTTCAAACAAAAATAAATAATTTGAGGGGTACCTTTCAAAATATATATATATATATTGGCTGTATTTGATTACGTGATCTGTCTTTGGTCACGAGTATAACTTAAAGAACTAAAACCCCTCCCTCACCTTCACATTTGTTGTATTAATAAAAGAAGTATAGTTTGATAGAAATAATTGCAATAATTGAATAGAGGTGTGATAGTACTCTTTTTTAAATTTTAAACTTCGCAATTATTCAAATTTTGTCTTTATATAAGAATTTAGAATTTCAAATGATTTCATTTTTCAAAATATTCAGAATTTTAATATAATATTCAGTAATTAATTTAATATTCAACCGACACTTTCCACATCTTGTCGTCTTCAATTTCAAACCCACAATTTCCAAACCTTTGTCTACTCACTCGGGTTGTTTGTAAAATGGTCATGGATGAGTTTGTAATGTTATGTAACTTGAAATTTATGTTCGAATAGAGTATTTTGGGTCAGATTTATAATATCATATTATGTTTTCACGGTTTTTATTCTAATGCATTTGTCTATCGTTTTCATGTTTCACAAATTCATTTATGTTCTACCCTCAGTTCTTCATACATTTCTATATTCTTTTAATTTCCAATAATCCTGATTATATCTCAGTCTCTCAAACAGTCCTTTATAGGGCTCGTTTAGTAGGAAATCTATTTCGTGTTTTCATATATATACTTGATAGCTTCAGAAATTGGATTTTAATTTAAATAGTTTGTTTAAAATGTATTTAATATTATATTTATATATCATGAAACTAGTTGTTGCTTCCAGAATTTATATTATTTGGCTCATAGAATTCGAAAACAATTTTTAAAAGTAAAATTAGAGTTGTCCACTAGACACATATTTACCGAACTCAATAAATCTAAAAAACATAAAACAAAATCTAGATACTATTAGTGTCGAAATTAAAATACTGATGACAAACAACATGTAAGGATGTCAATTTTATCAAGATTAAAACACCTTTTGATACTTTGGACTTCATTTTATATTAATTTTTTATATCATAATAAGTTAAATAATAATAATAATAGTTTTCATATAAGGAAAATATGCTATTAAAATATATTGAAAAATTATTTCAAATGATAAAACTGTTGAAAATATTTACATGATATAGCAAAATTTTAAAACTATTAATAATAGATGTTGATAGGCGCTGATAGACTTCTATCAGTGTCTATTAATATCACTGATAGACACTTATCTATCAGTGTCTATCATCGTCTACTATTGATAGTTCTAAAATTATACTATATTCTGTAAATATTTTGGTTCATTTTTTTATATTTAAAAATAACCCAAATATATTTTTACCATTTATAAAGAAAAGTTTAATACGTACTATTTTTAAAATTTTATTTTTTTAAAAAAAATATTAACATAATAAACTTATCTCTAGAAACTACTTTTAATATTATTTGAAAGAATATACTAAAACTAGACAATTGAAATTACAATCAAATATCTAAACGGTAAGGTTAAAAGGTATGCCTAAAAGGTACGCGGGCAAAATATCAATACCAATTAAACATTCATTCAAGAAAATGAAAAAAATTATGCAAATTAATAATAAAGAAAAAGATTATTTTCAAAGTGAACTAAAATATTACAAATATTACAAAGTTTCACCACTATCAAACTACAATTATGTTATGATAGATACAGATAGCAGTCTATGACAATCTATCTCTAATTCATGTCATGATAGATATAGATAGCAGTCTATGGTGATCTATCAGAGATACTATGATATTGTATTATTATTTGTAAATATTTTCATCGATTTTATCATATATAATATTTTTTAAAAAAAAAATTATGATTATTATTTTTTAATTACAAAGATGATCAGAATTGATCAGGTGGGAAAGTTGGAGCTAAGCTACAAACATGTTGATAAAATTATTTTAATTAATTCATATTTTATATTTCTAATATGAGAAGACATACCAAACAGAACTTACAATATCACAACACGGTGTAAAACTAGATTTTGTAAATTATGTTATAAATCATGTTAACGAAATTTGAATAAAAGGTTGTAAATGAAATGATAATAATGAGTTATGGATCGTTTTAACTTATGAAACACAGATACTTTATACGAGACAAAAAATACGTATTAGATATCGATACTTTTAGATATTTTTCCGATACGTATTTATTTTTACATTTACATTTTTCTAAAAGAAAAAAGATAAACGACTCATCTAATCTTTCTCAATTTAAAACTAGATGACCTATTTAAAAAACTTACTACTTGAGTCTAAAACTAAAAGAAAAAAATAATAATAAAAGACCGAATCTTAGAAATCTAATATTCATCTTTACATTTGAGTCCTACAAAATCTACCAAAATATAAACTATTTGAATATCCAATTCAATGAAGAACTTTTCCGTTTATTTTTATGCTTCTCTCTATTCATTTTCTTCTTTTCTGATCAATAAGAGTCACTTTTTTATTACATTTTATCGACTATTTTACTTCAATATTTAGATGTTGTTTTTTGTATTGTATTTTGATATCCGTATTGTATTTTGTACTATTGTCATTAATTTGTATGTTAAATTTATCTATATCCTCGAATTTCTTTTTTTTAAGAAAAAGAAACCTATCTTCAACCTATCGATATTTTAGTTTTTAAAAATTGACGTATCTATGCATCCTTCGTATCTATCTCTCATATTTGTATCCATATCTGTACTTCATAGGTTTTAACATAGTTGAAAGGATGTACCATCAAAGTAATTAAAAACCTATCCCAAGATTTACAATTACAGGTGATTGTGATTAAAACAGATGTTGAAATTCATTATTCAAATAAAAATAAAAACAAGAGGACGTTTCCTTATCAACATTGAAGGCCAACTAATCTTCCACAATACATATTTAAACAACATTTCTTTTTCTGGAAATCACAATGGCTTCCGATCAAAGCTAAAAGAGGAGGACTAACATGGATTGACTCGATTTCGGGGGTCGCAATTTTCAGGCTTGGAGATGCTCCTTTTGTCACCAGTGCAGCTGTCGTACCGCGGCGGCCGACCACATTCCGCAACCGATTGTTTGTTAGCGTCGTTAGTGCTCGGAGTTTGTAATTTCTGAAAGTCCAGTAGCATCCGGCTGGTCTCTGTCTCCATCAGAAACTCCGAATCCGAGCTCTCGTCGCTGATGAGGCAATTCTCGGACCCATCACACCACTCCGACGCTGTCTCGTTGAAGGCGGCGTTGTAGCCTGCTGGGTTGAACAGCAGAATGAGAATCAGAATTGCCATGGTTGGCATCAGAAATGTTGTAGCCATGGTGTTTGAGGAAAGTCCCATGTGAACAATAATTAGAAGAGAGGGAAGTGTTGGGTGGGGAAGATTCTGTATTGGGTGTATGATTTCTTTACTTTTAAATTTGCAAATTATTTATTTACATATTTATAAATATAACAACCAATTTTATCACTCCTTACAATTATCCTAATATATATTGTTGAAGATTTTAATGAAAATTTTTAATTAGGTCAAAATAAGTACAATATTCTAATTACAACAAAGAATTGTCCCACTTCTTTATAAATATAACTGATTCACTGACTATCACATCCTACATCTGTTCTATATAGAGAATTTAAGCTTCTTCGTGAGATGTTTATATGTTGGGTTAGGTTGAATTTTTTTTTGTTTCTCATATGCCAGTTGTTCGGGTTGTAAACTTTTTTAGTCCAAACAATTGATCTTATTAAATAATGAACTAAATCAAATTCAACCATAAAAATATTTGAGTTGGGTTGGTTCTATTTATTTATTTAAATTTTAATTTTTTTAAGAAATAAAATGTTAATATGTAAAATATTATTTAATTATTTTCAATTAATTAAATTAAGATTTGCAATTCAATTTATATATATATATATATATATATGATAAATTGCAATTTAAGATTATTTGGATTGGGGCTTTAATGCTTGTGGCTAAACTATCATTGAGGCATGAGTCCAAATATCATACGAACCAATTTCATTTTATTGATGAAGACATGTGGCCTTTCTTGAAATTTATTATTTTGTTGTCTCCAAATTTAAATATAAGATATATTTTAATTTGTAATTGGTTCCAAAATTAATAATAGACAATAGTTTATCGGTAATTTGTAAATAATGATTTGCAATTTAAGATTATTTAGTAAATTGCAATTGAAAATAATATATTCTAAAGAATTGGATTTCATAATCTTAAAAAGTTATTTTTAAGAGTATTTAGAGAATAAATAATAAAAAAAATTAAAATACATATATAGTTGTATTGTAAGTAAAAAGTTGTTTTTTAAAATTAATAATAATTTCAGGTTGATTATGTTTAACATAAACCAATTTTAGGTAAATCCAAACACTAACAAATAACAAAATCCATCAAGTTTTCACTTATTTGAACTCAATTCAACTTAAAATTGTATCGGGTGAATTGGATTGTTCGCATTTTCTTTTCGATCATCAAGTTTTTTTTTTTTTTTTTTTCAATAGCATCCAACAAGTCTTGGTCCTATATTCGAATCATAACAAGTACGCTTTATGGAATTGGAATTTCAACTTCATTAGAGTTGGAGAAAGAAGGTTAAATCCCTACCAAAACATCTTCAATATAATATAATATATTCAACCAAATTTTGCTTAACCCTTTGTATTTATGTTTAATTCGAAATAAAAAAAAAAAAAGAAATCAAAGGCCATTGCTATGTGTGTTTAGTTTGATTATTCTCTTCAAAACAAAGTGTTATAACTGAATGAAAAAAAGGGAAAATACATTTTTCGTCTCTAGGTTGTAGGTCTAGCTTTCTATTTAATCCCTAGGTTTTAAAATGTTACGTATTAGTGAGTTTGGTTTCAATTTAATTCCTAAATTTCAAAATGTTATAATTTTACTCTTGACATTTGAGTTTTGCTTCAATTTGGTTTCTATGTTTCAAGATTTACTCTCTTAAACTCGATTAATTATTAAATACCCATTTTTTTTGTCTTTAATGTTAATTTATGTTAATAAATTAGAATAATCAAAATAATTGTAATTAATTAAGTTTCCCTATTTTTTTTTATTAGTTTTGAAATTAAAATTAAAATTTAACTTCATAATTATTTTTAATTAATTAATTGAAATTGATGTAATGATTGAAAGTGAGTATTTAGTGAAAAATTGAGGTTAAAACTATAAAAATCTTGAAGCCTAGGGACTGGATTGAAACAAAACTCAAATTTTAAAGGTATAATTATAACATCTTGAAACTTAGGGACTAAATTGAAACAAAACTCAAAGCTTAATGACCAAATGTATAATAATTTAAAATCTAAATATCAAATAGAAATTAAATCCAAAATTTATGGACTAAAAAATATACTTTTCCTATAAAAAAAAAAAAAAAAAATGCCCCTTGCGACATAGAACCATTTTTCAATGATGAATTTTACTTCTAGAAAATCTTCAAAGAATTTTGAGGAAGTATGTCTCTAGGGAATTTTCTCTGAATACTCTCTCATTTTTAGATTTTAACTTGTGAATCTTGATATGAAGGGGATGATGGAGAGCTGGTCTCATGGACATTGTCATGGGCATGGTGTGAGCTTGGGCTTAAATGACTCATGGGCCCAACCATTTGGGTTGGGGCTTTAATGCTTGTGGGCTAAACTATCATTTATTCATGAGTCCAAATACCATTTGAACCAATTTCATTTTATTCATGAAGACATGTGGCGTTATTTGAAATTTGTCATTTTGTTGGCTCCAAATTTAATTTCAAGATATATGTTAATTTGTAATTGGTTCTAAATTTAATAATAGGCAATAATTTACCATCCATTTTTCAATATTTTTGCCTCTAGGAGAAATTGAAATATATATATATTAGACACAAAAGTAGCCATCAAAATGTCCAAACAAAAAAATATTTTTGATAAAAATGAACATTTTAATCCTTTTTTAAAGACTAGGTTACAAGTTTAATTCATAAATTTTCATGTCTATTTGATCCTTGAACTTTCAAAAGTGTCTAACAGTGATATGATCCTTTCAATTTTGTGTCTAATAAGCCTCTAAGCTTTAGAAAAATGTCAAATAGATTTTTAAACATTCAAATTTATGTCAATTAAATTTTTTAACTTTAAAAAATGTCAAGTATGATGGAAATGGTTAAGGTTCGTGAGCGAAAACGGAGATCGGACCCAAATCTCAAAACTTACAGAATAAAAAATTTTACAGAAACAAGAAACACAAACCATATGCATTTAATTAATTTTACAGCATGCAAAGAGAAATTAACAGAAGGAAAATGGGTTTAGAAAACTCTTATCTTTGAAGACTGATCTTCAATGGAAATCCCTTGAACGGAACGAACACAACCACGGAAGCTACCTCAGTATTCTTTGGATGAGAATCCAGGAGTTTTGTGGGCTCTGGCTATTTTGGAAGAGAGGGATTTTGAGAGAGATGAGAGGAAGAGAAGAATTCAAAACTCTTATGTTTTCTCTGTGTTTTGTTCTGTTAGTTTCTGTGAAAACTAGAGGGAAAAGAAGAAGCACAACTCCCCATTTCCCCGATCTTTAATGTCGGATGTCAACCGACATTAGATCGTGTTATAAAAGGTCTTTAATGCTAGTTGTCTTTAATGTCATTTTTAAACCGACATTATAAATGACCAAGATGTCAATGTCAGTGATCTTCAATGCCAATTTTCAGCCGACATTTAATACTATTTTCAATGTCGATTTTCAACCAACATTGAATATTATCTTTAGTGTCGATTTTCACCTACTTTTTGTCAGTAAATAATTCGCTATTAATGCCTATCATCGTTTTGTCATTATATAATATATATATATATATATATATATATATATATAATATATATATATATATAACAACATTGCTTGCGCACGTGTAAATCAATAGTATTTCTTACCTGTACATACATAAAATAAAATCTTAACTGCTTGTATGTATACAACAATAAACAAAAGTTAATTAATTCACAACAAAAAAAAAAATAATAAATTGTTTAACTAAGTAACCTATTAGCAAGGTATATTGATATTGATACATAAAGCTCGAAAGTCTGAAGTTCGAGAGAGCTGGTTGTCTATTTGGAGGGTTCGAATTAGTCCAAACCTACAACCAACAACCTTTCACAAGATATAAATTTTTCAAAGGTCAAAACTATAGTTTGACATCTAAAGAAGAAAAAAAATGTTTCTATTTGAGATCTAAAAAAAGAAAAAAACCACAAAGCTCAAGTACATAATGTATTGGATCAAGAGTTCTCCAAGGAAAAGTACAAAAAGGTTGCGATACCAAATCTTTACTCCTTTGTTGCACCTGCAAAACAAGAAAGCTCAATAGTTGAATATAGGGAAGACAACCCATAAGAAAAATATAGACCCAATTTCTAAGCCCTGAAAAAATCAAAGGTAGACCTTACTTAGATGGGTCTTGCAAAGATTGAAATTGTATATCTTTCTACCTTGAGAATTGATGGCCGTATAGATGAAGATTGGAACTAAGTCTGGCAGTCAAGAGAGAAATTAATCATTCACTCATGTGCATCAAAAAAGTACTAGAATTACCAAAAAACGAATATTCAACACTTCATAACAAAATCCAATAAAACTTGATAAAAACTAACCAACTGTATTCAATGACAACTAAAGCAAACTAAACTAATACCTATTACAAGTTTTCAACTCAAAAAAACTAATTAAGAACCAACTTAAATTTAAAATAGTTTCAAATTCCAAATATTCAAAATAACCAAAATTCACCCATGGCCCCCCATACCCACCTGACTTGCTCTGTACACAAACTCACAAGGTAACATATTACACTTTCTAAAAACAAGGTCATCGATGTTCTTCTAAACATGCTTTATATAAAACCACATAAATGATAACATGCTCTTCAACATTAACCATATCTATGTCCAAACAACTCCACAACATGCTCATATCCCCCAAGTCACATAATAGTATTTCAATGTGTTTTATATATTAAAATCAACACAAGGAACATCTATGCAAAATAACATATATGAATCTCGGACATGTTATGAACTCAAGTTAACCAATATTAAATTTTACACGTGTTTAGAAACATATCATAAAATCTTAAAACTGATGTATGAGAAAATAACTCATAATCACAAGGGGTCAAGTCAATGACGGATTCACATGCTTATTGTACATATCAAAGTAAAGGAACTGCTATAATAATGATGACAAATATACCTGCAAAGTTTGTTTCACCAACATATAATTTACCTTTTGTGAAATAGGGCCTCAAATTAATATTTGGTCAAGCAAACTTTCAAACACAGACAATACATATACAATGGAACTATCTATCACCAACATATATTTACCTTTGTGGTCACAAAAGGAAATTCCTCTCCCAATACGTTCTTCCAAGAAATCACCTAAGCCCCATACAAAAACACCTAACCAAAATGATATTCGCATAAAATGAATCACTACAAAAATAACACACACATAAACAAACATTAAAATCAATTTCCCCCCTTTTATTTTCCACTTTTTGGCTAATGGGAAATGGAGTAGAGTCAAGCCATTCAAGAAGCTGTAATATTGCAAATAAAGTAAACAACACTAAACTCTTTTTAAACCCAATGATCACTTGTAAAAGAACATCAAATACTTGAACCTTTTGTAGTTAATTGGAACATTACAATATTACTGTTCATTTTCCAACTAAATTTAACCTGGTCAAGAATGCTTTGCCCAAATTCACAAAATAAAACTAAGATGCAATGGAAGACTTCTTAAAAATCAAGTCCAATGAGCACATGAATCAAATGGAAACAATGGTTTCACATAAAATTCCTCTAATATTGAACCAGAAAGAGGAATTACATCAGTACCTTGAAAGTCGACAATAAATAAAGACCTCAATGTGAGTGCTTCAAATTCAAAATAATCAATCTTAAATTTGAGAATTTGTTCTACGATTATAAGTTTTACAATATTTCTTGTTGTTTTGCAAAATTGCCTGTGTCAAGAGAGAACATAAAGTTTTTTTTTTTTTTTTGACAAACACATGAAATAGAGAAGCTAAAAAAAGGGGGAAAAGAAAGAGAAAATAACAGATATAGAAATTATAACAATGGAATTAACATATCTAAATTTTTAAAAAAAAAAGAAAAGAAAAAAGTGAGGAAATGTACACACATATGAATGTACATTTTTAAGGTCCAAGATACGCCTGACTATAAAGAAAAAAAAAAAAAAGAATAAACAAATTGAAAAAATACACAATATTAGACCAAAATTATAACTCAAATAACACAAACAAAGCCCAAAGATAAAACATCACGTAAAAAAGAAGTTGAATACCACCAAATCTGAATATAAAAAAGGAAAACCAGAAATGCACAGATTTGGTCCAAGAAAATCGATGGTTGAATATGATAGGAATATACATAATTACAACATAAATCCGCACCATCAACCTACACTACATTTTGAGAGAAATAAGACAATCATCACCGTACACTTCATCAAGACACTCCTAGAATTATAAATTCAAGTTCCCAATGTAAGAATTCAAAACCTTAATCGAAAACTCGAATAGTGTTCAAAATGAATAATCTTTCCTACAACGACCTTGAACCCTAATCCAAACACTTCAAATCAAGCCTAGACTACAAACAAAGCATATCCAAGAGTTAAAAGAGCATCTAAATTTAATTGGGATAGCTTTAAATGGATTCCTTCAATCTAAAACTCACCAATAAAGGTTTGAGCTCTTGCTGAAAAGTGTTTGAATGGTTCTGGTTCTGTTTCAAAATTACGAATACAGGCTTCCAAGCATTAGAGACAAATCTAAAGGACCTTAAGCTAGTTCGGAAAGAAATTTAGAGTCATTAGCCCGCCAAAAAAATAAAATTACAAACAAGGTGAAAATTGTAGTCGTTCAGAAAAACAAAAGTGTAGTCATTCCTGAGATAGTAAAATACAATTCCAAAGGTTAAAATTGAGTTCGCAATCTTGGTTGAAATCTAAAATAGTATTCAGAACGAGTATACTTATCCAAAGCGACTATAAACCTCAATCCAAAACCTTAAATCAAGCCTAAACTACAAACAAGGAAAAACGAAGAGTTAAAAGCTAATTTACACCATCGAAACTTGGTTGCAAGGGCTCTAAACATAGCAATAACGCTTAACACTCACCAAAATAGGCTTGGGTCCATGTTGAAAGGTGTTCAAATAACCCTGAAACCATTCAAAATCTACAATTAAAAGCTTCCAAATGTTAGAGACCAATATAAAGAACCTTAAACTATTTCGAAAAGGGATTTAGAGTGATATACCCAATGGATAAGACCCAAAACGACACAAAACCTCGTTGGTTGTTGTCCGAACTCACTTAATCCTACATATTTGGAGGCATTAGGAAGTGGGTATTTCAAATCCGTTGTCAAAATTCAATGGGAAAGTGTCAAAACACACCGAATAGGGGAAAATGCTATTGCTGGTGTGCCTTGTGTTGAGTGGGTAGCTGCTTCACGATTGTTAGAGGTCACGACTGAAGGAAATTTTCGTAAAAGATCCTTTGAGCAGAAGCAAAGATCGTTCCAAATTCCATTTTTATTGAACATAAAGTTTACAGTAGAACAACAACAAGATATGCATTTACATAAAATTACAGCATGTTTCAAACAAATACAAAGGGTTTCAGAAACCCTTACCTTTGAAGAACTCTTTCTTTAAGGAATCCCTCGTACAAGCCATGAACTGAACTCCTTCTCCATGCGGATCTTTTTCTTCACGAGGACACTACCAGAACCCTTTGTATTCTCCTTGGGATTAAAGGATTCAAACAAGAGTTGTGAGCTTTGCTTGAATTCTTGGAAGAGGGAAGGATATGGAGAGGAGGAGAGGAATGTTTCTTCAGAGAACCTTTCTCTTGCAGAGAACTCTTCTTATAGAGAATTTAGGAAGAAGATGTTTATTTACAACCAATTTGAATCCCACGTATTTTTAATTGAGAGAATAAGAGGAGGGAGTTATAACTCCTTCCCTTTTTATTAATTTCAAATAAATTAATAAAATAGAATATATATATATATATAATAATAATAATAACTACTTTATAATATATATACACTATATGTTATATCAAATATAACATATAACCTATAGTTTTATATTGCATCAAATATAACATAAACTATAAATTTTATTCTCTCTCAACTATATATGGAATTTAATATAAATCACATTTATATTAAATCTACTTATATGAATCTCATCCATATAAATGATATTTTGATCATATCCAAATATTTTATTCCTCTCAATATAAATCATATTTATATTTAATTACATGAATCTCAGTCATTTAATTGGTATTTGAATCATATTCAAATTCATCTCATTTATAATGTATCAAATACATTATAATTAATTATACCATATATAATTAATTTCTTAATTAATTTGAACACTTCAAATTAATCCAAAGATTAAATCCCTATTAAGTTATAGAGGGGACTTGATGGACCTGTAGATTGAAGCTCCAACGGTTCTCGGATAATTAATAAAATTTTCAACATCCGTTAACTGCTGGTCACTCCACTAAAGACCAACAACTGTACTTTTCGCACTACAGATAAATTTTTGTGTCCATTGAATATAACCAGTCAATAGTGCAATGACCTTCACAAATTGCTCGTAAGTACAGCTGGGCTAAAATACCGTTTTGCCTCTATAGTTACATTTAACTTCTTAAGTACCACTGATTCCTCTAATGAACAATAAGTTATAGTCCCACTATGACCAAGTCTTTCTCAGGCCAGGAGAGGGTGCGGCCACTATGTTCAAGACCCGGAATCAGCCCTTAAGAGAGTAATTTATCTACTTACTCCTACATCAGGGAAGAAGTGAATTCTGTCTTGTGTAGCTGAGTTCCCAGCTCCCCAGTCAGATGAATCCCCAAAATGGTAGGCTTGTTGATTTGGCAATCTGGTCACTCTCACCCATACAAATCAAAGGACCGTCTTCATGAGCAGGAGAAGTTCACAACTCACTCAGGATTCATGTTATGTCATCTATAGTCATCCTAGTGAAACGTAAGTCTCTATTATTAACGGCGTTATATAAAGAGACGAATCATTTCATGGTCCGGTCTTATACAAACTCTTTGTATAGGATACCCCGCTCGCATGTCTCTACATAATGATCAGGATCAGATCATTTATACCATTTTACAACACTTGTAACACCTACAAAATGAGTTGTATCCATAGTATCGCCTGGATAAGGTACCCAGCCTTATCCATCTACTAAAGACCATTTAGGTTATTATTCAAAAAAGATCCACTTGTATGTTTCTACATACTTGTTTAAATTACTCGGAATAACCTCGGATCTAAGTTTATTGGATTGAGTATATGCTCATAAAATAACATTTATTTTATTAACAACAATATGTTTATACAATGTTTACAAACTATGAGATTAGAAGGAGATTTAGGACACCATTCCCAACAATCTCCCACTTGTCCTAAAGCTTAGGGAGACTAATGTATAATACAAATAAAGTATAAAAATACAATAAACTAGGGCATACACTATACCCCAATAACATCTCCCACTTGCCTTAGACAATGTGCCACATATCCCGTAGACCCAGACTTTCTAGATGACCCTCGAACACTTTAGTGGTGAGAGCATTTGTAAACGTATCAGCAACGTTGTGCTCCGAAGCAATCTTCGTGACAATCACATCACCTCGATGCACAATCTCCCGAATCAAATGATATTTTCATTCTATGTGCTTGCCTTTTCTGTGACTCCTATGTTCCTTAGAATTTGCCATAACACCACTTTTATCACAATAAAGTGTGATGGGCAAAGACATATTTCGAACAAATTCTAAATCAGTAAGGAACTTCTTAAGCCAAACAGTTTCTTTAGCAGCTACGTATTCGGCTTCCATAGTGGAGTCTACGATGCATTCTTGCTTGATGCTTCGCCAGACTATAGCTCCTTTATTAAGAGTAAACACTGACCCTGATGTGGATTTTCGAGAATCCCGATTAGTCTAAAAGTCAGAGTTTGTGTATCCTATAAGGATCAAATCCTTATCTCCATACACGAGCATATAATCTCTCGTTCTCCAAAGATACTTGAGGATTGTTTTGACCGCCGTCCAATGATCTAATCCTGGATTGGACTGATATCAACTGAAAATCCCTACTGCATAGAAAATGTTAGGTTTAGTACATAACATTGCAGACATAAGGCTACCAATAGTCGATGCATAGGGTATCCGTCTCATTTCCTCAACCTCTTGAGGAGTCTTAGGACACTGTTCCTTAGACAATACAATTTCATGCCTGAAAGATAGTAAACCCTTCTTGGAATTGTGCATCGAATATATGACAAGCATCTTATCAATATACGATGGCTGAGACATGGCCAACATTTTATTCTTACGATCTCTTATAATCTGGATCCCTAGAACAAACTGTTCCTCTCCCAAATATTTCATTTGAAATTGGGCGGCTAGCCATTTCTTTACATCAGTCAGAAAACCTACGTCATTCCCAATGAGTAGGATATTATCCACATACAGCACGAGGAAAGCTACTGAGCTGTTGATGGTTTTCTTGTAAACACAAGGCTCATCAACATTCAGATCAAAACCATAAGATTTGATCACTGTATTAAATCTTATATTCCAAGATCGAGATGCTTGTTTCAGTCCATAAATGGACCGATTAAGCTTGCAAACCTTTTGCTCTTGATCTTGCTCAATGAATCCATTTAGTTGAATTATGTAGATGGTCTCTTCAAGATTACCATTCAAAAAAGCAGTCTTGACGTCCATTTGTCATATCTCGTAGTCATAATATGTGGCTATGGATAAGAGAATCCTGATAGACTTTAACATGACAACAGGTGAGAAAGTTTCTTCATAGTCCACTCTCTCAACCTGGGTATAATCCTTTTCCACCAGTCTAATTTTAAAGATCTGTACCTTTCCATCTACACCTATTTTCCTCTTGATTCATTTATACCTTATAGGTTTTACTTCATCAGGTTGATCTATAAGCTCCCAGATAGAATTGAAATACATGGACTCCATTTCTTAATTCATGGCTTTAATCCATTCATCCTAGTCAACATCTTCCATTGCTTGCTTATAAGACAATGGATCCTCAACTATATCATCAGATATGATGTTTTGGGATTTTGTTAAACTCATATAGCATACAGGTGGATTCATAACCCTCCCACTACGTTGAGGAAATCTCAACTCTTGAGATGGATGACTAGTTGATCTATTTGCTTGTTCAACAACTCTTGTTGAAGTCTCAGCAGCCTCATTAAAAATCTCATTTAAAATAAGTTTACTTCGTGGTTTATGATCCCTCATGTGATCTTTTTCCAAGAAGGTAGCATTTATCGACACAAACACTTTATTCTCATTTGGATCATAGAAGTATCCACCTTTCGTTTCCTTGAGGTAACCTACAAATAGGCACACTTTTGAACGAGGTTCCAACATTTTGGGGTTTGCCTTTAGCACATAGGCTGGACATCCCCAAATCTTGAAGTGGCGTAAATTACCTTTATAATCTCTTCATAACTCAAAAGGTGTTTCAGAAACACTCTTTGAGGGAACATTGTTCAAAATATAAAACGTGGACTCTACTGCATATCCCCAAAACGAGTCAGGAAGATGAGCATAACTCATCATAGACCGAACCATGTCCAACAAGGTTCTGTTTCTCCTTTCTGATACACCATTCTCCTAAGGTGTACCTGGGGCTGAGAGTTGGGACGTGATTCCATGTTCTATCATATAGTTTTGGAATTTTAAGTCCATATACTCTCCACCACGATCATATCGTAGTGTTTTTATCTTTTTACCTAACAAGCTGTATTCCTTGAACTTTTTAAGAGCTTCAGACTTATGTTGCATTAGGTATAGATACACAAATCTAGATTAATCATCTATGAAATAGATGAAATATACATACCCACCTTGTGCTCTTATATTCATCGGACCACAGAGGTCAGAATGTATAAGCTCCAAGGTTTCTTTGGCTCTATAGCCTTTTTCAGTAAAAGGTCGTTTGGTCATTTTGCCTTCAAGGCATGATTCACATACTGGTAAAGAGTTTTCTTCTAAACCATTTAGTAGTCCACTTTCACCAAATTCTCAATCTTATTGAGATTTATGTGACCTAACCTTAGATGCCAAATATGGACATTTTCTTTAGGAGAAATTCTTGGTCTTTTTACAGTTGTTGCTGTTTTGAACATTTTAGTATTGAGCACAGCTTTTATGACTAACGACCTTAGTATATAAAAGTTATTTTCCATTGAACCAAAACCTAACTCCATTCCATTCTTAAAAATAAATACTTTATTCTCATAGAATGATATGGAATAATTTTGTTCAATCATACAGGAAACAAAAATTAGGTTCCTCTTGATATGAGGAACTACATATACATTATCTAATGACGTATATCGTTTCTTGTCCAAAAATAACTTAAACTTACCTACAGCAATAACTGAAATGGCCTCAACAGTACCAACTCTAAGAGTCATCTCTCTAGTTTCCAACTGTTTCCAGAAACTAAATCCTTGATGGGAAGAACACACGTGGTTAGTAGCTCCTGAATCAACTATCCATGCAGAATCATCCTTCTCTACTAAGCACGTCTCTAAGACAAATAAATCATATTCATTTTCTTTTGAGTTCTTCGTTTTCTAGAAAGTAGTGGGATCAGTACCAGAACTTATATCATAAGTTCCAAGTTTCATCTCAGAGGACAATCCTCGTCGATGAACTTCATCAGAGTTAGCAACGATTGCTTTCTCTGTTAGTCCCTTGACATTCAATATGGACTGGAAATTATTTTGGGAACTAAAACTACTAGTTTCATTGTCATCAATCTCGTTTTTATTGAATAGTGAGAACTTACGTTCAAACAATTCTCGCATCAACTCTATGATCTTATGTGCAATGACCATGTTCTCAAACCTTTTGGACAATGCATCAGGTATGCTTGCCAAAATGTGAACTCGGGCCCTCAAATTAGCCTTCATCCACACCTCATATGCATTACGAATATTTTGTGGTGCATCAGGAGTTGGGACTTGAGAACAATCCTCATTCATGAAAATTTTGAGGTCGTGTACCACGAAAACCGTTAAGACTCTTTCCATGTCATGTAATTGAAATTGGTCAAACTAGAAAAGGCAACTAACGGAAAATCTCTATTTGACATTTTGCTTAAAAAACAAACATATTGATCTATATTAGATTTTAGTATAACTCTTAATAAAAAAATCCAATCAATTTTAGCAAAATCTAAATGAACCCCATTTAACATCTAATTTTGCAATGACGCTTCAGTGATTTAGGACAAATGCCACCGAAGGGTAGTCAGTTTCTCCCTTCACTGAATTGAGACACTCTCAACCAATCATTACACTAAAATAACTCTTATTTCTATAATGATCAATCATCATTTATTTGGTCAAGAAATCATTAACTTGCTTAATAATTTCCCGTAAGTGTGACTCTTCATTTTAGATCCTAGAGTTCTACTCCAATGAGGCAAGAGAAAAATCGATTGGGGAAAAAACTAAAGCGATCCTATCCATTTCTGGAGTTCGCCTTGATATTGACCAACTGCACAAACCATCCGAAGGGGGACGCTCCCAGGGTGCCTCGAGGCTGTGCAAGAAGGTCTTACAATGCAAACCAATGAAAGAGACCGTAGGACATGTTGACACACATCCTTCTCCCATTTACTATAAATATTCTCTCCATTCACCTTGATATTGACCCATGCAAACACCACCTGAAGGGGAACGCTCCCAGGGCACCTCAAGGTCAAGACAAAAGGACCCTTATAGATATATTTGCTACAAATTTAATCTTTTATTGAAATCAATTTAATCTTATTAAACCGATTTAAAAGATTAATTTAATTTCTAATCTCATTAGAAATTCGTGAACTTTGGTCTATCTCAATCATATTTTAAAACTATTTTAAAAAATTATTTTACCTAAGTTTGCATGCAACTCTTAATTATTAATTATTAATTTCTAATTTCATTTATTTATAACTCTTATAAAGTAAATGAAACAAATTAAAACCGACATTGCAAGCATTGACATACTTTATAAAATTATAATTCTTATAAGATTAACTAAAGTAATGTCATGCATCATGCAATGTTCATTTCATTGCTACATATACATAACACTTATATATATCAACGTAATGAAATTAAATAACATACAACACATGCATACATTCAAACTATATATTATAACGATTATAATATAAATGATGCATGACTATGTTATTTATGTATGCAAGCATATAGTATAATGCTTATATTATATGATGCATGAGCATGCTATAAATTAAATCATGCATATACATATATTATAACACTTATAATATAAATGATGCATGAAAATAAATGCATAACCTATGGTGGGTTTTAAAACTATATGACATACATTATGACATATGAGAAAAAACATACATCACGTGTATATTTAATCTAACAGTTAATGGACTGAGATAGGACCACTAAAAAAGAGAGAATAAAAGGCTAACTATTACAAAATTTGAGTCAACCGGTTTGGAACAGGTGAATCGGATCTTGAACTGCTCGAACCGAACCACCCTTAAAAGAACCACTTTGCAGCTGATCGTGTAGCAAATGCACCATGCATCGAGCAGCTATACATCGAGCATGAAAGACTATGTGATCGTGTAGCTAATGACTATCCAATAAACTGCGCGATCGTTCAACAAGCGAGCGCCTATGAAATCTTATAGCAAAGACCACACGATCGTGTAGCAAACTCTACATTAGCTATNTAATTTCTAATTTCATTTATTTATAACTCTTATAAAGTAAATGAAACAAATTAAAACCGACATTGCAAGCATTGACATACTTTATAAAATTATAATTCTTATAAGATTAACTAAAGTAATGTCATGCATCATGCAATGTTCATTTCATTGCTACATATACATAACACTTATATATATCAACGTAATGAAATTAAATAACATACAACACATGCATACATTCAAACTATATATTATAACGATTATAATATAAATGATGCATGACTATGTTATTTATGTATGCAAGCATATAGTATAATGCTTATATTATATGATGCATGAGCATGCTATAAATTAAATCATGCATATACATATATTATAACACTTATAATATAAATGATGCATGAAAATAAATGCATAACCTATGGTGGGTTTTAAAACTATATGACATACATTATGACATATGAGAAAAAACATACATCACGTGTATATTTAATCTAACAGTTAATGGACTGAGATAGGACCACTAAAAAAGAGAGAATAAAAGGCTAACTATTACAAAATTTGAGTCAACCGGTTTGGAACAGGTGAATCGGATCTTGAACTGCTCGAACCGAACCACCCTTAAAAGAACCACTTTGCAGCTGATCGTGTAGCAAATGCACCATGCATCGAGCAGCTATACATCGAGCATGAAAGACTATGTGATCGTGTAGCTAATGACTATCCAATAAACTGCGCGATCGTTCAACAAGCGAGCGCCTATGAAATCTTATAGCAAAGACCACACGATCGTGTAGCAAACTCTACATTAGCTATGCGATCGATTAGCAAATGCTACATGATCGTGTAGCAAATTCTACACAGTCACATAACAAAGGCTACTCGATCGTTTAGCTGTAGCTACACGATCTGAACCTCTGTTTCGTCTACTCCATCGAAACCACGCACTGTAACCCTTCTTTGAAGCGTCCAAAACATCACCAGTGACTCAAAAACTTCAAATTACAAACTCGATTGCAATAATTAATGCCAAAAAATGCAGGGGCCTTTACAAACCAAAATTGTAAATAAAAGGAAGCCTTAAACAGAGAGTTCTATCCCGTAAACATTCATCAACAAAAAGCATCCACAACGATTAATCATATGAACCAAAATGCAGAATATAAAAACCACATTTACTATAAATCAATTTAATAAAACGAATGGAATTTGGAATCAGAAACCTACAACCTAGTTTTGATACCAATTGAAGGAATTTTTTTGTAAAAGATCCCTTGAGCGGAAGCAAAGATCGTTCCAAATTCCATTTTTATTGCACATCAAGATTTACAGTAGAACAACAACAAGATATGCATTTACATAAAATTACATCATACTTCAAACAAATACAAAGGGTTTCATAAACCCTAACCTTTGAAGAACTCTTTCTTCAAGAAGTCCCTCGTACAAACCACGAACTGAACTTCTTCTCCACGCGGATCTCCTTCTTGACGAGGACACTACCACTCAAGAACCCTTTGTATTCTCTTTGGGATTAAAATATTCAAGCAAGAGTTGTGGGTTTTGCTTGAATCCTTAGAAGAGGGAAGGATACGGAGAGGTGGAGAGGATGTTTCTTCAGAGCACCTTTCTCTTGTAGAGAACTCTTCTTTTAGAGAATTCAAGAAGAAGATGATTATTTACAACCAACTTGAATCCCACGTATTTTTAATTGAGAGAATAAGAGGAGGGAGTTATAACTTCTTCTCTTTTTATTAATTTCAAATAAATTAATAAAATAGAATATATATATATATATATATATATATAATAACTACTTTATTATAT
>NC_052349.1:51098684-51130722 GCF_009727055.1 Benincasa hispida
TATATATATATATATAATAACTACTTTATTATATATATATACTATATGTTATATCAAATATAACATATAGCCTATAGTTTTATATTGCATCAAATACAACATAAACTATAGATTTTATTCTCTCTCCACTATACATGGCATTTAATATAAATCAGATTTATATTAAATCTATTATATGAGTCTCATCCATATAAATGATATTTGGATCATATCCAAATATTTTATTCCTCTCAATATAAATCATATTTATATTTAATTACATTAATACCATTCATATAATTGGTATCTGAATCATATTCAAATTCCTCTTATTTATAATGTATCAAATACATTATAATTAATTATATCATATATTATTAATTCCCTTAACTAATTTGAACACTTCAAATTAATCCAAAAATTAAATCCCTGTTGAGCTACAGAAGAGACCTTATGGACCTGTAGATTAAAGCTCCAACAATACTCGGATAATTCCAACAATACTTGGATAATTAATTAAACTCTTTAATTAAATTATTCAACATCCATTAACTGTCGGTCACTCTACTAAAGACCGAAAACTTCACTCTTTACGCTACAGATAAATTTTTGTGTCCATTGGATATAACCAATCAACAACACGTTGACCATTCATAAATTTCTCATAAGTACAGTTGAGCCAAAATACTATTTTGCTTCTGTAGTTACATTTGACTTCTTAAGTACCACTGATTCCTCTGATGAACAATAAGTCATAGTCCCACTATGACCAAGTCCCTTTCGGGCCAGGAGAGGGTGTGTCCACTATGTTCAAGACCCGAAATCAGCTCTTAAGGGAGCAATTTATCTACTTATCCCTGCATTAGGGAAGGAGTGAATTCCATCTTGTGTAGTTGAGTTCCCAACTCCCTAGTCAGACGAATCCCCAAAATGGTAGGCTTATTGAGTTGCCAATCTCGCCACTCTCATCCATACAAATCATAGGACTGCCTTCATGAGTAGGAGTTCACAACTCACTAAGGATTCAGGTCGTGTCACCTTTGGTTATCCTAGTGAAATGTAAGTCTCTATTATTAACAGCGTTATATAAAGAGACGAATCATTTCATGGTCCGGTCTTATACAAATTCTTTGTATAGGATACCCATGATGACGAAGATTAGTGGGACGCAATTATGCGATGCATGTCTTAAGGTTATGCGTTGATACTCATACGTCGGTGGTGATGCGTTGGAATGAAACTATGCGTTAACAAATGTATGCGATGGCCATGCGTTCCCGTCACAAGTTTTCTTGCGCTCACGCCAAGTATAATGCGGACGCAAGGGTGATCCGAGGTCGAACTCAGGGACTTGTAACTAAATGCTATGCGGTAATGTGTTTGCGGTGGTTGAATAAAAGAATGATGGGGGGTTTTAATCTACAAACTACTCCTACTCCAAACTAACAGAAAAAGCATAGGAAGTATGAATGAGAGGTGAAGACACGGAAACTGTTGACGTGTAGTAAATGCATGGAAAAATAGATAAAATGTGAGGATGTCTTCATCGCAACCCTAAGCTTGACCGCGAGGGCAACCTCAGCCAATGCAAGCTATGCGATCATGCTAAACCACACTTGAGCCTATTTCTAGGATGCATGTGATGTATATGCGAAATGTCGGGATGACCGCATACCACCGTATCCTACTTCTTGGACACATACAATATCCTCTCCGTAGGGTGCATACGCTGTGTAATAGCAAACAGAGCTTATTCCTAAGTTCCCCATTCTTGTTTATGCGATCCAATCCGCTCTCTAGAGACTTAGATTTGGATTTTAGACTACTATTCCAAGTATGCCTAAATGATGAATGATGTGCTCATAAGACAAAGGTAATCGCATAAACTTGGCTGACGTAGGATTATTCCTATCTCTAGTGAAAACTTGCTTACACTGCTTAATACGACCAACCACTTACCTTCCTAGGCAGTTAGTTGTTGCTGATTTTACTCATAGACAAGTATTGCGTCTGCTTATAGACAAGCGTTGCTACAGCTTCACACTAAGAAAATAAGGTTTTCTCACATACTTACACAACGCACATCTCCCAGTGGTTTTCTACATGCTTCATTTTCCTATGCCACATGATTAAGTATGCGATACTCTAACAATCTCACTAAGTGATGCGATGAAAGTTAAGGATGCTAAGTAAAGAAAGACAGAGATGGAATCAAAGGAAATATAGAAATGCATTAAACACACAATGTATTAATTTTTTAATCCAAAATTTAATACAATACAATATAAGAAGAGAAGAGAAAATGAAATGACCAGCTGGAAGCAATGTCTTGCTTCTAGCAGATGTGTGTCAAAGCTGTCGGTGGTGCCATGGAAGGGCGGTGGAGCTGACTCTCTCGAGATCTAAATTCGTTGAAGCCTCCGGTCTTCACTCGGAATGGATGAAGGAGATGAAGCACTCTCAAGCTTTCTTCTAACGCTTTGGTCTGGATCACAAAGATCCACCCGAAGGTAGGAAACCTTGGATGAAAACCTTAGATGATCTGAAATTCTGCTCATCGGCTTCTATTTATAGAGCTTAATCACCGACAACATTAATGGACCTGCTCTGATTTAAACAAGATCCACTTGTATGTCTCTACATACTTGTTTAAATTATATGAAATAACCTCGGATCTTAGTTTATTAGATTGAGTATATGCTTATAAAATAATGCTTATTTTATTAACAACAATATGTTTGTACAAAGTTTAATAACTACGAGATTACAAGGAGATTTAGGACACCATTCCCAACAACAACATCGTGGGTTGGTCTTTGTGAACGTCGTTCGTGGTTGTAGGCTACCTTGGATGTGAAGATGGTTGCCTGTACTGCACACATCATTGGACAAGTTCCATCGTCATATCTCGTTCGTGGTTGTTGTACCGTCGCCAGTCGTTGTAGGTTGTGGGTGTGCCGGTCAAGCTGCAACAATGCACAAAGGGGAAGCGTGTTGTGCGGGTAATGTGAGGGAGGAAAAGAGAGAGGGATTAAGAGAGAGAAGAAAAAAAGGAGTGGGAGACTTTCTTTTCTTAATAAAATAAAACCTAAATTAAGATATAAATAAATTTAAGAGGGAAATGAAAATGGGGAGGGAGCGGAAAAAATCAAAATTAAAAAATTGTCTTGAGATTCAAAAAAGAAGGTCACTTACAATGTTGGTTTGAAATTGACATTATATGTACCCCTACAATGCCAGTTTAAAACTGACATTACAGATTCGTATTTTTTTTTATAAACCAACATTGTACATCTATTTTTAGTTTTTCCAACTGACATAAAAGCCCAGATTTCTTGTAGTGGGAGAAAAGAGGTAAAGGGAGTTATAACTTCTTCCTAAAATGGTTTTTTTTTTTATAAATAAATTCAATTAATTATTTATTTATTTTTTTTTATAAAAACAATTCATATATAACTACCTTATCATATAATATATATTAAATTATATGTTATATCAAATATAACATATAACCTATAGTTTCTATATTGTATCAAATACAATATAACCTATAGTTTCTATTATCTCACTAATGGCATTTAATAAAAATTCATTTTATATTAAATTTAATTATATTAATCCAATCTATATAATTAATATTTGAATCATATTCAAATATTTATTTCCTCTCATAAATATTTTATATTATAATATATCAAATACATTATAGTAATTATATCATATATAATTAGACAAAATTAATTATAACACATATAATTAATTCCCTCAATTAATTTGAATTATTCAAATTAATCTAAAAATTGATTTTCATTAATTTCTGTTAAGCTATAGAAGGGACCTCATAGACCTGTAGCTTGAATCTTCAATGGTACGTGAATAATTAATTAAACTCCTTTAATTAAATTATTCACCATCCTTTAACTGTCGAGCACTCCATTAAAGACAGACAGTTGCACTCTTCGCACTACAGATATATTTTTGTGTCCTTTGGATATAACCAATCAACAGTACGATGACACTTCACAAATTGCTCGTAAGTACAACTAAGCCAAAATTATCGTTTTTCCCCTGTAGTTACTTCTAACTCCTTGAGTACCACTAATCCCTCTAATGAACGATAAATCATAGTCCAACTATGACCAAACCCTTCTCAGGCCAAGAGAGGGTGTGGCATAACATTTTTTAAGCCCCGAAATCAGCCCTTAAGGGAGCAATTTATCTACTTACCCTGATGTTGGGGAAAGAGTGAATTCCTTCTTTTGTAGCTATGTTCCAAGTTCCGTAATCAGATGAATCCCCAAAATGGTAGGCTTATTGAGTTGGCGATCTAGCTACTCTCATCCATACAAATCAAAGGATTGCTTTCATAGGCAGAAGTTCATAATTCACTCAGGATTCAGGTTATCTTACCTATGGTCATCCTAGTGAAATGTAAGTTTCTATTATGAACGACGTTATATAATGAGACTAGTCATTTCATGGTCTAGTATTATACAACTCTTTTGTATAGAATACCCTCGCTCACATGTCTCCACATGAATGATCAAGATCAGATCATTTGTAGCACTTTACAACAATTATAACATCTACAAATTGGGTCGTACTCGTAGTGTCACAAGGATAAGGTATCCAGCCTTATCCATCTATTATAGACCATTTAGGTTATCACTTAAACATGATCCACCAGTATGTCTCTAAATACATGTTTAAGCTACAAGATAACCTTGGATGTTAATTTATTGATTTGTGGATTAATGTAACTAAATGTCAAATAAAACATCACATGTTTTATTAAATAAATAAAATATTTGTACAACGCAATTACAAACAACAGAACTCTACGAGATTTAGGGCACCAACCCCAACAATCTCTCACTTGTTCTAAAGCTAGTGGTGTACAATATAAAAGTCAAACTAATATACAAGTACACAAAACAATAAACTAGGGCATAAAACGTGTTTAGTACAAAATCTCCCACTTGCCCTAGACTATATGTGGCCTGTCTCATAGACCTATACTCTGTAGGTGACCCTCAAACACCTTAGCCGTGAGGGTCTTTGTAAATGGATCGACAATGTTGTGCTCCAAAGCTATCTACGTGACGATCACGTCCCCTTGATGCAAATTCTCTTAGATGAGATGATACTTCTACTCTATGTATTTCTCACATTTGTGACTTCAAGGCTCTCGGGAATTAGCCACAAAACCACTATTATCACAATAAATAGTGATGGGATTTGACATGTCTTGAACCACTTTCATATCAGTCAAGAATTTCTTGAGCGATACAACTTCCTTAGCAACTTCACAAGCCGCTACGTACTCAGCCTTCATGGTGGAGTCAGCAATACACCCCTGCTTGGTGCTCATCTAGATTACTACTCGTCCGTTAAGAGTGAACAGTGATCCTGATGTGGGTTTCCTAGAGTCCTTATTAGTCTGAAAATCAGAGTGCGTATATCCTATAAGGATTAGATCCTAAGAACCATACACAAGTATGTAGTCTCTTGTTCTCTGTAGATACTTGAGAATATTATTAATAGTGGTCTAGTGATCAAATCCTAAATTAGATTGATATCTACTGACTATTCCCATCGTATAGTAGATGTTAGGTCTAGTACATAACATTGCATACATTAGGCTGCCAACAACTGATGCATAGGGGATTCGTCTCATTTTTTCAACCTCTTGAAGTGTCTTAGGATATTATTCTTTAGACAATATAACTCCATGCCTGAAAGGTAGTAAACCTCTTGAGGTGTCTTAGAACATTGTCCCTTAGACATTGTTCCTCAACTTCTTGAGGTGTCTTGGAGTGCTTGAGGTGTCTTGGAGTGCTGCATCGAATACTTGACAAGCATTTTACTGATGTAGGATGCTTGAGACAGAGCTAGTGTTTTGTTCTTTCGATCTCTATTGATCTGAATTCTAGAACAAACTGAGCCTCTCCCAAATCTTTCATTTGGAATTGGGTCGCTAACCAGTTCTTAACTTTAGTCAGTAGACCTACATCATTCCCAATGAGTAGGATGTTATCTACATACAACACTAGAAAAGCTATTGAACTGTTGATAATCATCTTGTATACAGAAGATTCATCAACATTTTAATCGAAGCCACAAGATTTGATCGCAATATAAAATCTTATGTTCCAAGATCGAGAATCTTGCTTCAATCCATTAATGGACCGATTAAACCTACAAACTTTTTACTCTTGACCTTGGGTTATGAATCCCTCAGGCTGCTCCATATAAATGGTCTCCTCAAGATTTTCATTCAGAAAACCAGTCTTGACGTCCATTTTCCAAATCTCATAAGAAAAATATGAGATAATGGACTGGAGGTTCCAGATAGACTTTAACATGGCAATAGGTGAGAAAGTCTCCTCATAGTCGACTCCCTCAACTTGGGTATAACCCTTTGCCACTAGTCTAACCTTGAAGGTTTGCACCTTCATATCAACATCACGTTTCCTCTTGTAGATCCATTTGCAACCTATAGGCTTAACCTCATCAGGTTGATCTTCAATATCCCAAATTGAATTGAAGTACATTGACTCCAATTTGAGATCCATAGCTTTGATTCACTCATCTTTGTCAACATCCTACATTTCCTTCTTGTAAGACAATGGATCATTAACATCTCCTTCAGCTACCATAGCTAGGATTTCTATTAAACCCATATAACAGACAAAAGAGTTCACAACCCTCCTACTATGTCGAGGCTCCCTCAACACTTGAGGTGGATTTGACCTACTAGATGATCCAAATTTATTAACTCATGTTAAGGTATTGGGTTCTTTAATAACTCTTGTTAAAGGTTTAATAGTTTCTTTGGAAAGTTCATTCAACACTATTTTACTGCGGGGTTTGTGCTCCTTTATATGGTTTTCTTCTAGAAAAGTAGTGTTTGTCGACACAAACACTCTATTTTTCTTAGGGTCGAAGATGTAACCACCTCTCCTTCTTTGGGGTGGCCTACAAATAGGCACAGTTTTGAACGAGATTCTAGTTTCTTAGGATTTGCCTCAAGCACATGTGGTGGGCAACCCCAAATTTTGAAATGATGTAAACTAGCTTTACAACCATTCCATAACTCCAAAGGTGTTCTCATAACACTCTTGGATGGAACACAGTTCAAAATATACATTGCAGTCTATACTGCAAAACCCCAAAACAAATCAAGTAAGGAAGCGTAACTCATCATAGACTGGACCATGTCCAATAAGGTTTGGTTTCTCCTTTCTGATACACCATTTTGTTGAGGTGTACCAAGTGCTGAAAGTTGGGATACAATTCCATGCTTTATCAAATATTTCTGGAATGTAAGATCCAAAAGCTCTCCACCACGATCAGATCAAAATGTCTTAATAGTTTTATTCAATGCATTTTCAACTTCGACTTTAAACTCTTTGAGCTTTTCAAAAGATTCAAACTTATGTTGCATTAAATAAACATACCCATACTTTGAATAATCATCAGTAAAGGTGATCAAATATTCAAACCCTCCTCTTACTTTTACATTCATCAGACAATAGAGGTCTTAATGTACAAGCTCTAATGGTTCTTTGGCCCTATGACTTTTTCCAATAAAAGAACTTTTAGTCATTTTGCCTTTAAGGCATGACTCACACACAAGTAAAGAGTTTTTTTCTAACTCACTTAGAAGTCCATTCTTTACCAATCTCTCAATCTTATTGAGATTGATGTGCCCTAATCTTAGGTGCCAAAGTTGGGCATTTTCTTTAAGAGAAATTCTAAGTTTTTTTTTTGAGTTACCGCAGTTTTAAATATTTCAATATTAAGGAGGGCTTTAGTTGCTAATAGTCTTAGCACACAAAAGTTATTTTTCAACTTAGCAAAACAAATATCAATACCATTCATTGAAATAAACACTTTATTTATAGAGAATTGAATACAATAATATTATTCTAACAAACACTTTACAGAAATTAAGTTCCTCTTCCAACTAGGAACAACATATACATTTTCAAGTAAAACATATTTATTCTGTAAAGTTAGCTGAAGTCCTCCCACTACCATAACTGAGACGATGTGCCCAGTTCCAACACGCATCATCATCTCCTCAGCTTCTAATTGCTGTCAGAAACTAATTCCCTAAAATGAAGAGCAAACATGATTAGTGGCGTCTGAATCAATTATCTAGGTAGAATCATCATCCTCCACTAAATAGGTTTCCAAAACAAGTAAATCAAATTTACCTTGCTTGGCCTTCTTCTTCTCTACCAAGTATTTGGGTCAGTTCCTCTTCCAATGTCCCTTCTGGTTGTAATAGAAACAGATTTCCTTTGCTGCCTTGGCCTTCTTGCCCTTCTGGATAGTAGCTGGTGGGTTAGCTTTCCCCTTTCCACCTTTCTTCTTCTTCCATTTTTTAGTGCAGGAAGAAGAAGGCACAGACTTTATCCCAAAGGTCGAACCTTCAAAAATTTTCTTAGAGAATGAAGCAACATTTATCTCACCCTTCCGTTCCTTGGTTTTCATGAAGGACTGGAAGTTCTGTAGCTTGTGGAGCAAGGTGGTCAGGTTGTAGTCAATCCTATTCATAATACCATTGCTATGGAACCGTAGCGAACTTTCAGGTAAAGTTTCCAGAATGAAGCTAACTTGACTGACTTCATCAATGACGAAGGCATTCATCTCTGCCATGTTGAAGTGAACCATCATGTTGAGAATATATTCTCTAATAGATGCCTCTTCTTGCATGCGAGCATTGAAGATGAATTTGAAAGTGTCATTTCTGAGTCGTGCGGACGGTTGTCCAAAAATTCCCCTTAGCGACTCCATGATCTCACAGGCCATGAGCATGGACTCACGCTTTTTGGTCAAGACTTCAAGAAGGCTTGCCAAGATGTATGCTCGGGTCTTCTCGTTTTCCCTTGTCCATTGATCATATGCTTCTCGAACATTACAAGCAACATTTGGAGCTAGAAATGGGAGAACAGTCCTCCATTAGGACAAACCGGAGGTCATCGATGATCAATATAGTGTTGATTGTGTTTTTCTAAGTTGTGTAATTTTCGCCTGTTAGTTTGTTGGCGATGAGTAAATTAAGAGTCACGAAAGTCAAAATGAATAAATTTCTTGAAACCGTACAAATTATTTATATTAGTCTATTTGTATTAAATCATTAGGAAAAACCAATCAATTTTAGCAAAATAATCTAATGTACCCTAAGTGACATCTATTTTGTAATGATGCTTCAGTGAGATAGGACAAAAGCCACTGTAGGATGATCAGGTACCCCTTCACTGAAATGAGACTATCTCAACCAATAGATAGAACAACTCCTTGTTATTGTAACTATCAGTCACCATTGTTTGGTTTAGAAAGTTAAACTCGCTTAACATTTCTTGTAAGTGTAACCTCTCATTTTAGGTTCTAGAGTTCTGCCCCAATGAGCCAATCATAGGGGAAAACAGATTAGGGCAAAAACTAAAGTAACCCTTATCCATTTTGAGAGTTTGAATAAAGCGTCATCCAAAAATGCCACCCGTAGGGGGATACTCAAGGTGCTATGAGGTCGTGCATGAGACTTTACTTTAAACTAATGAGAGAGACTGTGCGTCCCACTCCCGCTTACCATAAACACTATCTCCATTCATCTTGATATATCTATACAAACACCATCCGTTGGGGGACACTAAGGTGCCTCGAGGCTGAGTATAGATCTCACGGTGTGAACTTTTAGGGAGAAATGTGAAGAGGATAAAATGAAGTATCATATACCCCATTTTCCTCCCATAGAGCATTTACCTAGGGTTAATTAACTTAGGAAAATCTGGCTACTGATTTTAACTAAGTGATTGTTTAATTTGCTCAAAAAAAAAAATTTCCTTTGGATAGTTAAACAATTTTGATTAAGGTTCATTAAACACTTTAATAAACGTTAACCAATAATTGAATGCATGTAACAAATCTATCTAATTCACCTTTCCAGGTCAGTTCTGTTGGGTTTTATGCCCTAAAACTTATAAATGGTGAATGTAATTAAATGACTGTTATTAATAAATAGTTATTAATGTTTTTATCAATAAGTGTTATTGATATTTTATTTAATTTTGTCTTATTAACCCTAAAATTCAATAAACTAACATCCTAGATTGTCTTATGTGTCTTGAACTATATGTAGAGACATATAGGGATCAATTTTCAAGATACAGCCTAAATGGTCTATAGTATATATAGGGATAAGGTTGGGTACCTTATCCTGGTAACACTATGGATACGACCCACTTTGTATTTGATAAAAATGTAGTGATCCAACGCGTTCGTGTAGGAGACATGTGAGTGGGGATATCCTATGCAATGAGTTTGCACAAGACTGGACTGCGAAATAGTAACCACTAGATGTAACTCCGTTGACTAGTTAGGTTTCTATTTCAATAGAATGACGTAGGTAACTTAGTCTTACTCCTAAGTATATTATGAACTCTTGTTCATGAGGGAAGTCCTTTAATTTGTATGGGTGAGGTGACCAATTCGCTGACTCAATATGCCTACCATTTCGGGGATAAAACCGAGTGGGTAGCTAGAAATATAATCATATAAGATGGATTTCACTCCTTCCCGACTTTAGAGTAAGTAGATGAGTATTCCCTTAAGTGGTATATCTAGGACTTGAACAAAGGGTCCTACCCCCTCACTAGCCCGAGAGGGATTTCTATTTAATGGTTGGGCCATAAACAGTCATTAGAGAAGCACTGGTACTTAAGGATGTAGAGTTAACACAGGGGTAAAACGGTAATTTAATCCAGTTGGTGTTACGAACGCTTGTGAAGGACTAACTTGATGTTATTGGTCTATATCCGTGGACATAGAAACATATCTGTAGTGAGAAGAGTGCAGCTGTGGGTCTTTAGTAGAGTGTACCCACAATTAACGAATATTGGTTAATTTGATTAATGAGTTTAACTAATTAATCTCACATCATTGGAGCTTCTCATCTGCAGGTCCATTAGGTCCCCTTCCCTAGCTTGTAAAGGGTATTGAGGTAATTTGTCATTAAATTGAATTTGAAATGTTCAAATTCAAAATTGGAAATTTTTTAATGTATGTTGATACTTTTAATATAAAGTTTAATTTAGACTTTATTATAAATTTTGAATATGGTTCAAAATTAATAAATGAGAGAATGAAATATTTGAAAGGAGTTCAAATATTAATTTAATATGAATATGATTCATATTGAAAACTATAGGTTAAAAATAATGTGCATTGGATTCAAATGGGAAATTAATTAAATATGTGATATTTAATTGGATGATTAATTAATTGAAGAATTAATTAATTAATTAATTTTGAATTTAATTAAATTGATTAAGTCAAAACTATAGGATAAATTTAATGTACATTAGATGCACATTAAAGCTATAGGTTATGTGAGAGGAAATCATTTAAATATGATTTAAATGATCATTTTATTAATAAATTTAATTACATTAAATTAAAATTTATTTAATTGAAATTAAACAAATTAATTCCCCATGTGAGGGAAGTTACGAGAAAACATGGGATCAATCTCATGTTTTTGTCTCCCTCTCTCACCATCCCCCTCTCTAACAAAGGGTTTTGTTTTGCAGAGGTTTCAGGCTTTCAAGCTCTTTGTGTGTGTTTTCTTCTTTGTAAGAAAAGAAAAAAAAAACCATAATGTGATATTCCCAAATCCCAAAAGAGATAATCTCACAATTCTCCATAGTCTCAATTCCCTACAAGAATAAGGAGGTTTTCAAGTGGTGGTGCCCAGTACCAATTCAACAGAGAAATTCTACATAATTGTCAAAAGGTTTGCAAGGTAGGGTTTATTTCCTTGTATAATTAGTCGTTTTGGGAATTGCATGCTTAATCGATAGTACCTTTGTTGGGAATGTCCTAAAACTCACAATTCGTAAATATTGTTAACATATTCTATTTATTAATAAAAGTATTATTGAGTATTTTATTCAATAAATTATTTTTAATGCTGCATTCTATTATAAAAATCCAATAAACGAATCCATGGCTATAAATATGAGTACTTTAACTTTATGTGGTAACATAAAAGAGGATTAAGTTTTAGTATATAGCTTAAATGGTCTATAAGTATATGAATGAGATTAGGTACCTCATCCTAGTGACACTATTGGATGCGGCCCATTTTGTATACTGATACAAATGATGTGATCCCAAAATCACTCATGTGGAGATATGTGAATGGGGGCATCCTATGCAATGAGTTTTCATAAGACCGAACCTCGAAATAGTCATCTTTATAACGACAATTTATGGCTAAAACTAACTATTTCAAACTCACTAACCTAGGGTAACTCGATCTTAATCTTGAGCTAACTATGAACTCCTATTTATTCAGGATTATCCTTTGATCTACATAGGTGAGAGTAATCCAACAACACTACTCAATAAGCCTCCCATGTTGGGGATAAAGATTGGATAGATGGCTGGAGACATAGTTCTGCAAGATGGAATTCACTCCTACTCGACTTAGAGTTAACAAATAGGTTGTTCTCTTAAGCACTAATTCCTAGTCTTGAACAATGGGACCTCGCCCTCTCATTATCGAGAGGGACATGGTTTATACGTTGGACTATAAACCAAATTATTCCATAAAGGATCAGTGGGAGCTTAAAGAGCAAGATGTATTGTCACACCCCCTTCCAGATAAAGAGGCATGAAGACAACAGATATCACTCTTTCATGACACCTATTACCCATTCTTACTAGTCTTCTTTAAAACAATTAATATTGCAGTAGAAAAACTTAATGAAATAAATGATATTACAACTTTGTTTAGAAAGCCAATTGATATATTTTACAACAGTAGCCCCATCCCGACTACAAACTTTATTCTAGTAATTATTCTATCTTGTGGCAGACCTCGACTGCTTCCTGCAACCTGAACTCTTCTGCTACCTGCAAAGAAGACATGAAAATAAAACATGAACTTTTGAAGCCCAATGAGTGGAATCATAATTCTATAAGTCTATTTCAACTTATAACATCATATCATGAGGTTACTATGCAAACCTCCATCTTGAATGAAGCTTTTCACAAACCTACCTACACACATGGTAGATTGTTAACATTTCACATTTATAAACATTCATAGACTTATGTGCACATAATTCTCCCTCTCATGGGCTTAGAAGCTAGGCCCGTTGGCCCTCTAACCATCCCATGCAAGGTTCCTCCCACAGGCTCAAGAACTAGACTTCTTGGTCCCCCGACCATCCTGTGAGATTCCATATTTGGCTTAGAAGTTAGGTTCGTTGACCCCTGACTATCCCAACCCCATGCTCACCTCATGGTAACAGGCATTCATTCATAATAATAGCATATTAATTAAGAATATGCTAAAAGACTAAAATAAGAAACCACTCACAGTGATCTGTTGGGATTGCTCTTTCCCAGTTCAACCGGTTTCCCTTGGCCTCCTGTTGAATCCTATTTCAAATTCAACTTCAAGATTAGATTACTCATCATTCCGAACCATATCTCAACACATTTCTTTCTACAAAAATGTTTAAAAATGTCTTAACTAGCTTAACTTAAATTTTGGCCCTGAGATTCCCTCTTGAGAGTTTGGAGTCTCAAGTTTTCACTACTTGGCTCGACTATCTCCTTACTAGTGAGCACCTGTTGGTTTTCCTTAAGTTTGATAGCCTTAAACTTAGAATTTCCTCATAGAAGCTCTCATACCAAAACTACATTCAATTTAAAACCTTTTAGTCTAAGAATTATCTGATTTGCACGAGTAGTTTGGAATAATTCCTCATTTGAACTTGGCACAGTCGTCTATCCATACAGCTCGCACTGCCCAGTGCCACTGCTTTGATCACCACTCAGATCAGCATTTCTTTTCCTCCATTCAACGCACAGATTTCTCTTACTTACTCTCAAACACTCCTATTAAATGATCTCTCAAAATGGAAATGCTTTTTGTGAACTGAAGTGAAGCCCCTTTCCCTATTTATAGGCGTTTATCCTTCACCTTAACTTGACACCTCCACCTTGCAGCATGCCCAGGCATTCTTTTTTCAAGCTGCCAACGCCCAACCTTGCCATCATCAGCTTGAAGTGTCCACTTCTTCTTCCACCTTAACTTAACTGATTTGCATGCATTTTCCTTTGTCCAGCTCAAATTGCATGGTCTTTAGGCATTTCCTTTGATCGCCTTATGTCCGGTTAATCTTTTCGACCCAAAGCTCTCAGATCCTTGTCGTGTAGTACATTGTATAGCTCTGGTGTTACCAAATGACTTATCGTTTAGTAAACTCTCGTTGTTGCTCTTTACCCAACGATCTCACTGTCACTCATCGTGTAATGCCTGCCTATCGTATAACACTTACGCCTCATTGCATAGCTTATCATTTAGCAATCTCTCGCTCTCAACGATCTCGCTATCACGTATCTCTCGTTGACGCTCATTGTTCAGTCCATAGCCTATCGTATAGCTCCTGCACCTATCGTTTAGTTCCATCGTGTAGCTATGACGCCTATCGTCTAACGCATCACGCCCATCGTCTAGCGCGTATGCTTATTGTGTAGCACCATCGCCCAACGTCTGCGTTTATCGCTACCGCCCATCGTTCAATGCTTTACCTATCATGTAGTGCTCATGCTCATCATGTAGTACCATCGTATAGTCTATCGCTCAGTGCTCGTGCCTAACACATTGTCTAGCATCCGCATTCATCGTTTAACGCTATCGTCTAGTGCTATCATCTAGCTTCTACACTTATCGTCTAGCGCTTACACTAATCGTGTAGCTATTGCCTATCGTATAACTCTATCGTCTAATGAATCTCTTCACATCGTTTAGTGTTGTTCATAGCTACAAGATCGTCTACCCAATGTCTTGCACTCATTATCTCACTCTCTCGCTCTCGCTCACGCCGCCTCAATGCATGAGCAACCTTTGGCAATGCCTCTTGCCAATGCATTGGTGAACATGTGTCCAAACCTCAAAATCCCCACAAATGGTTGTCCTTTGGCTTTAATGCTAACTCCTTTTAACCTCTACAAACTTAGCCTCATCTCATATGTTAATGTTTCCTAACACCACATGCATGGTTTCTTTTAACTTTACACTTAGCTAAATTTTCACTAAGGCTTAACTCAAAGCTACTCAAGAAAAATCTATTCAACACTTAGAAATTTTCCTTCTCTTTACCAAAGGATTTAACTTTTACTTAGTTAATTCCCTTAATTACCTGCTTAAGTAAGAAAATTGAAATTTGGGTTTTACATGTATTTACAGGGGTAAAACGGTAATTTTGACCTAGCTATAAATACGAACGACCTGTGGAGGATCAACTTATTGATTATGGTTAAAATGAACAGAAATATATCTAAAGTGAGGAGAGTGCAACTATCGAGCTATAGTGGTGTGTCTCGGTAGTTAACGAACATTGATTAAATTCGGTCTAAAGAGTTTAGCCAATTAATCTCAAATCATTGGAGCTCATGATCTATAGGTCCATAAGGTCCCTCTACTAGCTCGTAAAATGATCTGGATTAGTGAATTGAGCAGATTTGAAATTTTCAAACTGAAATTAGGATTTTGAATTTGAATTCAATTTAGGATTTGGTTAATTATATTAGATATAATTAACAGAATTGGAGAGTTCGAAAATATTAAAATAATGAATTAAATATTTGATGAGGTAAAATATAATATTTAATATTTGATATTAAATTTAATTAATTAAATTAGTTTAATTAATTATCTAATTTAATTCAATTTTGAAATTGGTATCCAAAATTGGCAATCTGATTAATTGGATTTTTTTGAAAATTCAATATTATAAAACTTAATTTAGAATTTGATTTTTGAAAAATCAAAATTAAGTTTTGGGATTTATCAGATTTTATAAAATTAAATTGGATTTAAATAAAAAAGAGAGAGAGAGAAGAGAAAGTGGGAAAATCCAACCACTCAAATTCCACCTCATGCCAAATTGAAGTGACATCAGCTTTGCAAACTGAATTGCATACTCTTGGTCTATAAGTTGAAATATTGACTTCAATTTGCTATCCATGCAAGTGAATTGGTTGCTGAAATTCTACAGAAACTGTTCCACTCCAAACCCTTATCCATCTCAACTTTATTGGCCTCAATTCAGTGTTTCCACCATACATTCCAAGCTTGAGAATAGTAGAGAAGGTCTCTGTTGGTGGTCCATTGCAAATTTGAAGTTTCAATTCATGGAGTAAAGTTGTGTTTGAATAGTTCATCAAAGGTTGTAGTTCTTGAAACATTTTCTCTGAAATTTTGTTTCAATGCATGCTTTTAAACATAAATTAAGTGTAATTTGAGTGCTTGTTAATTATGATTTATTCTGCTGCATGTTAGCTTACTCTATCAATTGTTATCAAAGCATGATTTAAGCACTCAATTAATGTTAATTTGAGTTTAGTGGGTGAAATTCTATAATTGCATTTTTGGTTGACTGGTATGGTGGAAATTCAACTTTGGCATTAGATTTCTCTTTAATTATGAAGTTTAATTTGTAATTGGCTATTGTTTGGTGAGCTTATATGTGTTCTCTAGTGTTTGTAATTTTATCGGAGTCATTAAAGTTGCAATTAGGCTATAATTGAATATCAAAGAAAGCATGATCGTGTTGCAGAAACCTGGAATCAAGCTTCTGTCTTGCAGTGTCATGACGCTGTGAGGAGAACATTGCAACACTGGGATGGAGCATCACAATGCTATTCATCCCAGCCCAGAAAGGTGCGCGTTCGTGAGCCGATTTGTGCGGGAGGACGTCCAGTTTGACCGTTTTGATCTACATCCGGTCTAGTTTTGCAACATCTGGTCTGGTTCAGCCTCAATTAGAGCATTTGGAGGCTGGTTCGGGCAGGGTTGGGTCGAGCGGTTCAGACCTTTTTTGAAGCTGTTTTTGTAATAATTAGTTATTTTGCTTGTTTAGGATGCCAAAATTGAACCATATTGGTATTGTTTAAGTATTTTATGCATGTGATGTATTTTATGTTTAAATTAAAATGTTTGTGCATATAGTATACCATTTAGATTTAAAATCCCACTATAGAAAAGTATGTTGTATGCATAATATTATGTTATAAGTTAGTTATAATATATATTATGCATGTTTAGGGTTTCTTAAAATTATTATAAGTGTTATGTTAATTTTAAATGCCTTTGATGTATGTTATGAATGGATAGCATGTCTATTGTTTTATAAATTGTTATAAAATCACATTAGACATTAAAATCCATAACAAAGATTATCAACATGCTCACTTAGATTAACAACTTGTTTTAATAGTTAAAAAAGGTTGTTATCTTATAAAATACGGTTACAAACTCAATTGGTTCATAATCTTGTCTAAGGCTAGAGGTATTTAAGTTGAAGGTTTACATAACACCTCCTGCCTGGGGATTATGACCGAAATGTTGAGCATTGTTAATAGGTTTTATAAGCTTGCGTGAGCTGTGTGAGGTTTAAAATTGGTTTAACACCTAGACATCGTAGGTTTAAATCCAAATATAAAAGTTATACTTGGATAAATTGTATAGACTTAGGTTATTTAAAATTAGCTGGAATATATCTAAGTAAAAGAATATCCAAACATTTAGAACACTTCAGTAGGAGATTAACAATATATATGATATATTGTTTTTAGCTCTCACGTCCCCTAGAGTTCACACCTTGAGATCCATGCTCAGCTTCGTGTCACTTTTACCACGATTGCTCCATTCGGAAAGTGTTTGCATGGGTCGATAACAAGGTGAATGGGGGAAGTAGTTCATAGTAAGTGGGTCAAGGAAATGTGTCAATATATCCTATGGTCTCCACCATTATTTTGAACCATGAGATTCCTATGTTACGCCTACTTTCGTTTTTAGGCAGCACTAGCTAGTCGTTAACCGCAGCGATCCCCACGAAGGGTTTTAATATAGGATTAGGAACAACCCAAGCTTCATAAATGAATAGGGTTTTATAGTTCCATCTTGAACATTATCTTCTAATTTGGGGGTATGTTCATACCGTTCTATAAGATCTGAAAATGGTAGGTCACACTTACGAGAGTTACTAAATGTTGGTTATTGACCGAAAACGGTGACCAAACTACTATAGGAATAAGAGTTATTCTGGATATAGTATTTGGTCAAGATTGTCTTGCTTCAGTGAAAGAGTATTTGGCTGCCCCTCGGTAGCATCTATTTTAACTCACTAAAGTATCGTTGCAAATAAATAAAGAAATATGGGTACTTTATTACGTTTTCTAAAATTGGATTTAAATGCATAAGTTTAATAGAATTTGTTTATTTTTCAGCAATGTCAAACTCGATTATACAACTTCTTGCTTCGAACAAATTCAATGGAGAAGGTTACTCTAACTGAAAATCGAACATATACACAATTCTAGTGGTTAATGATCAGAGGTTTGTTTTAACGAAAAAATGTCCTCTTCTCGATTCAAATACCAACCAAAATGTTCTAAATTTTATGATAGGTGGGTACCGGCTAATGAGAAGGCAAGTGCCTACATCTTGGCGAGCATATCTGATATGCTCAATAAGAAACATGAAGTCGTGCCCACTGCTCGTGAAATCATGGCATCATTGCTGAAGGAATCTGATGCGAGATTTCCATGAGCAGCAGAAGAAAGATTATTCCAAATTACAATCATGAATAAACAATGCATTTACAATCGACTTCAAACAAGCGGTTATACAATTCATACAGAAATTACAGCATGAATAACTACAAATGCATAAAGGGAAAACTGTACAAACATTTACAGATGCATCTCCACGCTCTGATGTGCATGGCCGCTCAAACAAAAGCAACCTTGAATGCTCGATTTACACGGCCGCAACACCGCACGAACACTTCACACTCGTCCTCAGTGATCGCCTCGATCACGAACTCCTCAGCAACACGAATGACCTCCAGAAAACCTCGACGGTGTCGATTTGAGTCTGACACCACTAACAAGGCAACCTTCGTATTCTTGGTGTGAGAATCCAGAGGGTGGGCACTGTTCGTACTTGGTATGAGGCAGACGAAGGAGGAAACATTGATCGCGTACACGACTAGGCAAATGGGAGATGGCGGAGACCTATAGTATAGGTCGATGCCCAATCATTTTGATAAAGCTAAAAAATCATCTACCAAAAGCTATGCGATCGTTTATCTCATCATTTAGCTTGGTTTGTCGCCTACAGACTCTACACGATTGTTTACTTTGGAGAAGCGATCATCTAGCAAAAATATGCGATCATTAAATACTGCACGATCGTTTACCTCGCCATTGCATGATCGTTTACCTCGCCCAGCCGTCGTTTAGTAAATCTGTATTTACTTGATGACCACCGTGAGATCCTTTGCGCCGAGAGAAAGATTTCAAAAACTTTTTCAATCGTTTTTTCAATCTCTTTCAAAATAGGAAAACCATTTTCCTTTTAAACTCACGGTTACCATGAATCAAATAACCACCCACTACTTTGGTTATTAAAAGAAAAAGAATTAATTATCTAATAATTAATATAATTATAAATATAGATGATGACCAACTTATCATATTATATTTATAACCTATAGTTTTAATATTTCATCTCATGAAACATATAAACCATAGTTCTTTTTCTATTCCATGGTACTTAATGTAATTCTCATTTACATCAATCCTCCACTAGATGTATCTCATACATCATACCGATTATATCATATATAATCAAAATACCTCTTNATATTATATTTATAACCTATAGTTTTAATATTTCATCTCATGAAATATATAATCCATAGTTCTTTTTCTATTCCATGGTACTTAATGTAAATCTCATTTACATCAATCCTCCACTAGATGTATCTCATACATCATACCGATTATATCATATATAATCAAAATACCTCTTGTCAATTTGAACATTTTAAATAAACACCAAGAACTGATCCTCAACTGAATCCATTGAGCTACTAAGGAGACCTCATGGACCTGTAGCTCGAAGCTCTAACTGTACGTGAATAACTGACTAAACTCTTTAGTCACGGGATCCACCATTTGTTAAATGCCAGGCACTCCACTAAAGACCGACAGTTGAACTCTCCTTACTACAGATATATTATGTGTCCATCTTAACTAACCAGCAATGCGACAACCCTTCACAGATCGCTTGTAAGTACAGTTGAGCCAATAACCGTTATGCCTCTGTAGTTACATCTGTCTCCTTAAGTACTACTGATCCCTCTAATGAACATAAGTCATAGTCCTACTATGACTGAGTCTTCTCTTCCAAAGAGAAGCTGTGGTGACTATGTTCAAGTCCCAGAATCAACCCTTAAGAAAGCAATCTCTCTACTTATCCTTGCTTCGGGAAAGGAGTGAATTCCATCTTGTGGATTGAGTTTCCAGCTCCCAGATCAGACAAATCCCCAAAAAGGTAGGCATGTTGAGTTGGAAATCTACCCATTCACACCCATACTAATCAAAGGACCGCCCTTAAAGGTAAGAGTTCCCAAAACACTCAAGATTGAGATCGTGTCACCTATGGTCGTTTAGGTGAGATGTAAGTCTCTAGTATCAACTGCGTTATATACAAAGTCTAGTAATCTCGTGGTTTAGGTCTTATACAAACTCTTTGTATAGGACACCCCCACTCGCACATCTCCACATGAATGGTCAGGATCCACCATCTGTAGGAGTTTACAACACTTGCAAACCTCTATAAAGTGGGTCGTATCCGTAGTGTCACCAGGATCAGGTATCCCCACCTTAATCCTTATACTACAGAACTATTTAGGTTATCACTTCAGGCATGATCCACTTGTATATCACATATACATGCTTAAGTTCACATAAGATAACCAAGGAGCTTTGTTTATTGGATATGAGTAAATACTAGAATTAAATATCACTTATTTTATTCATTGAACAATGTGTATATTTACAAAACAATGAGACTCCGGGAGAATTAGGACACCGATCCCAACAATCTCTCACTTGTCCTAATGACTCGGGAGACTAATGTACAATACAATATAAAACTGTACAATATACAATAAACTAGGATATACCCCAGTATCATCTCCCACTTTCCCTAGACAAGATGCCGCATGTTCCGCAGACCCAGACTTTCCAGGTGACCCTCGAACACTATAGCCGTGAGGGCCTTTGTAAAGGGATCAGCAACGTTGTATTCCGTAAGGATCAAATCCTTATCTCCATACACAAGTATGTAGACCCTCGTTCTCCGAAGATACTTGAGGATCGTCTTGACCCATTCATCTTTGTCAAAATCCTCCATTTCTTTCTTAAAAGACAACAGATCCTCGACCCCATCATTCGTAATGACGTTATGGGCTTCAATCAAACCCATGTAGCGATCCGGTGGGTTCATAACCCTCCAACTACGTCAAGGTAGTCTCAACTCTTGAGCTGGTTGACTAGACGTCCCGACCTCAACAA
Organism: Benincasa hispida; assembly: GCF_009727055.1. Taxonomy (NCBI): domain Eukaryota; kingdom Viridiplantae; phylum Streptophyta; class Magnoliopsida; order Cucurbitales; family Cucurbitaceae; genus Benincasa; species Benincasa hispida. The sequence goes on from NC_052349.1 coordinate 51,120,120, forward strand.
CTCTTGTTGATCTGTTGGTTTGTTCAACAACTCTTGTTGAACCCTTAGTAGTCTCAGTCTCACTTGAGATCTGATGTAAAATGAGCTTACTTCGTGGCTTATGATCCCTCATGTGATCTTCTTCTAAGAAGATAGCATTAGTGAAAATAAACACTTTGTTCTCACTCGGATCATAGAAGTATCCTCCTCTTGTTTCCTTAAGGTAGCCCACAAAGAGACAAACCTTCGAACGCGGTTCTAACTTCTTTGGGTTAGTCGCTAGCACATGTTCCGGACAGCCCCAAATCCTGATGTAGCGTAAACTACCTTTACGGCCTCTCCATAACTCAAAAGGTATTTCAGAAATACCTTTTGAGGGAACGTTATTCAGGATATAACATGCAGTCTGCACTGCATAACCCCAAAACAAGTTTGGAAGATGAGCATAACTAATCATAGACCGAACCATGTCCAATAAGGTTCTATTTCTCCTTTCTGATACACCATTCTCCTGAGGTGTACCAGGGGCCGAGAGTTGGGACACAATCCCATGTTCTATCATATAGTTCTAGAATTGGAGGTCCATATACTCTCCACCACAATCAGATCGTAGTGTTTTTATCTTCTTACCTAACAAGTTTTCAACTTTAGCCTTATACTCCTTAAACTTGTCAAAGGCTTCAGACTTACATTGCATTAGGAAGAGATACCCAAACCTTGAATAATCATCTATGAAAGAGATGAAATATTCATACCCACCTCGAGCTCTAACATTCATCGGACCACAGAGGTCTGAATGTACAAGCTCCAAGGCTTTCTTGGCTCTATAACCTTTTCCAGTAAAAGGTCTTTTGGTCATCTTGCCTTCGAGGCATGATTCACATACCGATAAGGAGTTTTCTTCTAAAATCTTTAGAAGTCCACTTTTCACCAACTTCTCAATCCTATTGAGGTTGATGTGAACTAACCTAAGATGCCAAAGATGGGCGTTTTCCTTTGGAGAAACCTTTGGTCTTTTAGTTGTTGTTGCCATATGGAAAATTTCAGTGTTAAACAAGGCTTTTATGACTAATGGCCTTAGTATATATAAGTTATTTTTCATTGAACCATAACCAATCTCCATTCCATTCTTGAAAATAAACACTTTATTCTCAGAAAAGGAGATGGCATAGCCTTGTTCAATTAGACAAGAAACCGAGATTAAGTTCCTCTTAATATTAGGAACTACAAAAACATTATCCAGTAACAGATAACATTTCTTGTCAACAAATAACTTCAGCCTACCTACAGCAACAGCTGAAACAACCTCACCAGTACCGACTCGAAGAGTCATCTCTCCCTGTGGAAACGTTTGTCAGGAACTAAATCCTTGGTAAGAGAAACTGACATGATTGATAGCATCTGAATCGAGGATCCAGGCAGAATCATCATTCTACCAGACATGTCTCCAAGACCAATAAATCATATTTATTGTCTTGTCTCCTCTTTTGGAGAGTAGTGGGATGGAGATCGTTTGCACAAAATTTGTTTCACACAATTCTTTCCACTGTAAGTAATCGGTCATTTTAAAAGCTTTAAACAGAAATACTAACGAGCTGCTGAAAAGAAAAACACATTGACCTACGTTAGGTTTTAAGAAAATACCCGTTGCAAAACAAAACAACATCCAATAAGGTTTTAGCAAAACTAACATGAATCCCGTGTGACATCTAGTTTCGCAATGACGCTTCAAAGGTTTAGGACAAAAGCCGCCGAAGGGAGGTCAGTTATCCCTCCTCTGAATTGAGAATATCTCGATGAGTCATTAATACCATAACAACTCTTGCATCTATAATGATTATCCATCATTGATTTGGCCAAGAGATCATTAACTTACTTAACAATCTCCCGTAAGTGTGACCCGCCATTTTAAGCCCTAGAGGTCCATCCCAAAAGGCCAATCCGTAGGGAAAAAATTCGATTGGGACAAAACTTAAAGCGACCCTATCCATTTCTGGAGTTCACTTTGATATTGACCAACTGCACAAAACCCATCCGAAGGGGGATGCTTCCAAGGCGACATGAGGGCGTACAGAATGATCTCACGGTGTGAACCAATGACAGAGACCATAGGACATGTTGACACACACCCTTGACCCGCTTATTATAAATACTCTCTCCGTCCACCTTGATGTTGACTCATGCAAAGACCATCCGAAGGGGGATGCATCCTGGGCATCTCGAGGCCAAGCATGAATCTCACGGTGTCAACATACAGGGAGAAACGTGAGTGGAATCATAGACATATCTGATATGCCTCTTCCTCCCACTGAGTATTTTATAACCTAGGGTTTAGCTTACTTAGAAAAATCACGGCTAAGGATTTTAACTAAATGACTTTTAGGTTTTCCCAAGAGTAACATTTACCTTGGATAGTGAAACAACTTTTGGATCATCATCCATTAAACTCTTTAACGGAGTCTTTGACCAAAACGTCGCATGCTTGTTGAAAATCTATCTAATTCATCTTTCCAGGTAGGTTTCCAGGTAGGGGTGTTACGATTCCGTCAACTTAAGAACCCCAGCCTAGCCAGAACCCGCCTTAGACAAAAGGTCCCTTATAGATAGGTTTACAAAAAATTTAATCTTTTATTCAACCAATTTAATCCTATTAAATCGATTTTAAAAGATTAATCTAGGTTACTAAACTCTTTACAACCATTTGAACTTAGGTCTATCTCAATCCAATTTTAAAACCCTGAGTTCACCCTAAGTCCGCATGCAACTCTAAATTATTGATTTGAGGTCTAATTTCCTTTATAATAATTATAAACGGAAACAACCACAATGCTAAGCTAACACATGCAAGGCATTCATAATGCTTATAAACAGCCTAAGTGTCAAGCTCAATGCATTGTCCATTCATTGCTACTCCTTTTATATAACACTTATATAAAAACCGCAATGAAACAAGCAAGACATGCTTCTATTCACCCTTAGACTATAACATTTATAATAAAACTATGATGCATGATAATGCTCAATGCATGCAAAATATAACTCTGATATTCCAAATTACAGATCTGAATCAAACGCATTTTTCAGTCGCAGTGGGTTTCTGCATTTGTGGTTAACCGTTTTCTGCATTTGTGGATGAATTGATGAACGTTTCGGGTTTTAAATTGCCTTTTTGTTAAAGATTTCAGTATTGAAAAGTGTTAATTGTAAGGCCCCCTATGTTTTTGGGTGAAATTAACTTTGCAATCGAGTCTGTAATTCAAAACGTTTGAGTTCGTCGAGTCGTTAGTGATGATGCTTCGACGCATGGTGATGAAGTTCTCAACGAAGACGAAGATCAAACATTGGTTGGATGTGTAGCCTCAGGTAAACGATCATTGGGATTAACTAAGCGATCATTTAGATATTTTTTTTTCTAGACAATCGTGTAGTATTTTCTAATCGATCATTTAGCTAATGCTAAGCGATGGGGTAAATCATTTACCATATCGCGTAGTGTTGGTTGCGCGATCGCGTAGGCGCTGGAGGTAGATGATCGTAGTGGGAGCATGCGATGCTCGTCCTTTAGTAGAAGGCGCGTGCTAGACGATCGTGTAGTTAGAAAGCTTCATCACTTAGTTACTACCTATGCGATCGCGCGTATGTATACGGAGACGCTAGCTAAGCGATCGCTTAGGCGATGGTGCTTCGCGGCATCATAGTCGCTTTAAACGATTGCAGAAGGTGGGCACTATGCAGAGCATGCTTAAGCGATCGTGTACTTCAGCTCTTCATCACTTAGTAAACGTACACGATCGTGAGTCATAACTAAACGATCGTTTGGATTTTTCTAGACGATCGAATAATAAATGCTAAACGATTCATTTAACTCTGGAGCACTGGTAAGTGATAGAGCAAAGAGTATGTTTTATCGTGTAGATGATCGCGGGGTGTTTAGTTCATGATGGTTGAAGAAGCGATGCTTTGCTGAGTGGTTCAACGCCGGTTCGGCTGTTTGAACCGGAGACTCCTTATCTTTGTAATAGTTAGCTTTCCTTTTGTGTTTTTAAGGCAATTTTACCCAATTCATCAACTTTTGATAGATACCAATTTGAAGGAAATCGGAACTCAGATTTCCATGAGCAGCGAAACAAGGACTATTCCAAATTACAATCATGAATGAACTTATATTTACAGTCGACTTCAATACAAACGATTATACAATTACAATGTAGGAAATTACAGTATAACAAACAATGAACAAGGGAGAAAATCTCATTGACAATAGCAGATGTGTCTCCAATGCTCTGTTGCACGACTGCTTCAAACAATCCAGTAACACGAAATGCTCGATCTACACGACTGCTCAAACAATCAGTAACCACGAATGCTCGATCTACACGACTGCAAACACTGCATGAAACACAACACGAACACTTCGGGCTCGGTCCTTAATGATCTCCTCGGCCACGAACTCTTCCACAACAAGAACGGCCTCTACAACACACGAACGGACTCCAGAAAACCTTGATGGTGTCGAGTTGAGTTTGACACCACCAATAAGGCGACCTTGGTATTCTCGGTGTGAGAATCTAGAGGGTGGGCTCTGTTCGGACTTGGTATGAGGCAGACAAAGGGAGGAAACAATGATTGCGTACACGACTGGGCAAGTGGAAAATGGCTAAGCCTATCATATAGGTCGATGCCCAATCGTTTAGATAGAGCTATGCGATCGTCTAGCAAAAGCTATGTGATCATTTAACTCTATCGTTTAGCTCAATCTGTTGTCTACAGACTCTACACGATCGTTTACCTTGGGCCAGCGATCGTCTAGCAAAACTATGCGATCGTTTAATAAATACTGCATGATCGTTTAGCTCGCACCTGCACGATTGTTTAGCTCGACCAGCCGTCGTTTAGTAAATCCGAATTTACTTGACGACTTCATGAGTTTCTTTTTCGCGAGAGAAAACTCAAAAACCTTTTCGAAATTTTTGTGAAAAACGTTTTTTCAAAATAGGAAACCACTTTCTTTTTAAACTCACAGTTATCATGATCCAGTAATCACCCACTACTTTGGTTATTTAAAAGAAAAAGAATTAATTATCCAATAATTAATATTATTATAAATATAAATGATAACCCACTACTTTGGTTATTTAAAAGAAAAAGAATTAATTATCCAATAATTAATATTATTACAAATATAAATGATAACCATCTTATCATACTATATTTATAACCAATAGTTTTAATATTTCATCTTATGAAACATATAAACCATAGTTCTTTTTCTATTCCATGGTACTTAATGTAAATCTCATTTACATCAATCCTCCACTAGATGTATCTCATACATCAAACCGATTATATCATATATAATCAAAATACCTCTTGTCAATTTAAACATTTCAAATCAACACCAAAAACTGATCCTCAACTGAATCGAAGCTACCAAGGGCACCTTATGGACCTGTAGCTCCGAAGCTCTACGTACGTGAATAACTGACTAAACTCTTTAGTCACGAGATCCACCATCTGTTAACTGCCGGGCACTCCACTAAAGACCGATAGCTGAACTCACCTTACTACAGATATATTATGTGTCCATCTTAACCAATCAGCAATGCGACAACCCTTCACAGATCGCTCGTAAGTACAGCTGAGCTAATGATCGTTATGCCCCTGTAGTTACATCTGTCTCCTTAAGTACCATTGATTCATCTAATGAACATAAGTCATAGTCCTACTATGACCGAGTCTTCTTTTCCAAAGAGAAGCTGTAGCCACAATGTTCAAGCCCCGGAATCAGCACTTAAGGTAGCAATCTCTCTACTAATCCCTGATACGGGAAATGAGTGAATTCTATATTGTGGATTGAGTTCCCAGCTCCCAGATCAGACAAGTCCTAAAAAAGGTAGGCATGTTGAGTTGGCAATCTGGCCACTTTCACCCATACTAATCAAAGGACCGCCCTCAAGGCAGGAGTTCCCAAAACACTCAGGATTGAGATCATGTCACCTATGGTTGTTTAGGTGAGATGCAAGTCTCTAATATCAACAGTGTTATATACAGAATCTAGTCATCTCGTTGTCCAGGTCTTGTATAAACTCTTTGTATAGGACGCCCCTGCTCCATGTCTCCACAAGAATGGTTAGGATCGACCATTTGTAGTAGTTTAGAACACTTGTAAACCTCTACAAAGAGGGTCGTAAATGTAGTGTCACAAGGATCAGGTGTCCCACCTTAATCGTTATACTACAAACCAATTTAGGTTATGACTTAAGGCATGATCCACTTGTATATCACATATACATGCTTAAGTTCACATAAGATAACCAAGGAGCTTTGTTTATTGGATATGAGTAAATGCCAAAATTAAATAACACTTATTTTATTCATTGAACAATGTGTATCTTTACAAAACAACGAGACTCTGAGAGAATTAGAACACCAGTCCCAACATTTTATCATTAAACAATGTGTATCTTTACAAAACAACGAGACTCCGGGAGAATTAGGACACCCATCCCAACAATCTCCCACTTATCCTAATGATTCAAGAGACTAATGTACAATACAATATAAAAATGTACAATATACAATAAACTAGGGCATACCCCAGTATCATCTCCCACTTGCCCTAGACAAGATGTTGAATGTCCTGTAGACCTAGACTCTCCATGTGACCCTAGAACACTTTTGCCGTGTGGGCCTTTGTAAAGGGATCAGCAACGTTCCATAGTGGATTTCACGATATATCCTTTCTTGATGCTTTGCCAGAATACAGCCCCTCTATACAGAGTAAACACTGACCCCGATGTCGATTTGCGAGAATCTCGATTGGTCTAAAAGTTAGAGTCTATGTATCCTGTAAGGGCCAGATCCTTATCTCCATACACAAGCATGTAGTCCCTCGTTCTTCGAAGATACTTGAGGATCGTCTTGGCCACCGTCCAGTGATCAAATCCTGGAGTAGACTGATACCAACTTAAAATCCCTATTGCATAGCAAATATCGAGTCGAGTACACAACATTGCATACATCAAGCTTCCTACAGTAGAAGCATAAGGAATCCGTCTCATCTTCTCAACTTTTTAAGGTGTCTTAGGACATTAATACTTAGACAGAATGATTCCATGGCTGAAGGGTAATAAACCCCTCTTGGAATCCTGCATCCTGTACCTGATATTTGATCAATGTAATAAACCCCTCTGGATCCCGAGAACATACTATGCCTCACCCAAAATTTTCTTTTGGAACTGGGAACCTGACTCTTATACCAATTGAAGGAAATTAGATGCGAGATTTCGATGAGTAGTGGAAGAAAGATTATTCCAAATTACAATCATGAATAAACAATGCATTTACAAACGACTTCAAACAAGCAGTTATACAATTCATACAGAAATTACAGCATGAATAACTACAAATGCACAAAGAGAAAACTGTAAAAACATTTACAGATTTATTTCCACGCTCTAATGCGCACGGCGGCTCGAACAACAGCAACCTCGAATGCTCGATCTACACGACCGCAACACCACACAGACACAGCACAAACACTTCGCGCTTGTCCTCAGCGATCACCTTGGTCATGAACTCCTCAGCAACATGAACGGCCTCCACAGCACCAGAACGACCTCCGAAAAACCTCGACGGTGTTGATTTGAGTCTGACACCACAACAAGGCTACCTTGGTATTCTCGGTGTGTTAATCCAAAGGGTAGGTTCTGTTCAGACTTGGTACAAGGCAGATGATAACGGGCAGAAATGCACGTTATTATAGTGCTATGTTCTTAAACAATGCTGGCTTGCATTGATAAAATATGTTAGATTGCGTCCAAAAGCATTAAGTTGATAACATTGCGGTTGCATGCGTTCATCGCATAGAAACAGTTGATTTTTGTGTTTTTATGTAGGATATGCATTGACGCAAGGCGGAAAAAGCGATCACAAGAAATCAATGGTTGAGCGCAGAATTACCTCAAGGCTTTGCGGTGATTGGTGTTCGCAAACATCTGCTCAAGAAGGATTGCCACATAGAGCCGGTGCAACTTGGTGGGTGCATCTGGGTGAAAGGCATAATTAATCACGATAGGACAGAAAGGTGATGGCGATCGAATCCGAATTAAGTTGACAGCTGCTAACGATAACAAGTACACTCAGCTTTTCAGTGACAAATATTTGGCGCATCAGTCAGAGAATTAAAGCCATCCCATCTGTGCAATCATAAGAGGGAAGCCGCCGATCACCCCGAAGCTCTATAAATACCAAAGGCATCCTTCAGAAAAGAAGTTCGGTTCAGTTAGCTCAACACGTCTTTGTTCATAGTTTTTCTTTTATCTTAAGGAAGGCAAAGCAAGAGAAGAGTAGAGACGCCGGAAGATCGCTCAGGGCAACTCGAGAGAGAACCCGGAGGGTAGAAGCAGAGAGCGGGCCGACTCTCGCGAGAGCGAGATTATCTTTTGAACACGAGTAGAAAAGGCGATGTAAAAGCCTGGGAAGCAAGAGATTGCTACTAGGCTCTTTACTCTATTCTTGCATTGTTATTTTGTACATCTTTATATTTATACAATGGAAATTCTTATTCTACATCTATTTACTCTCTTAGCACACATGAGTAGATAAACTTGTCTAATGGGTTGAGAAGAACTAAGCTAACATGACCTAGGATGTTCATTGCTTGCGATTATCTTGTTGTATGTTGTGCCAAACATCTCTTTAGAACTACTCGAGAGAGAGTCTAAAGAAAGAACCTAAGACTTGAGAGAGTTGGGTTAGAATATAGACTCGAGAGAGCAAGATTAGAACTGCATAAACAAGAGATAGAGACTTAGAGATAAGCTCTGTTTGCCAAACTGCATCGCATACACCCTAGAGATAGGTATGATATTATGTGGTCGCCTTATTTGTGTGTGTGTCATTTTGTCATGGCATAAATAAGAATAGAGGCTTATGTGTAGGTCCTATAGACTTATCACATATATCGCATGTGTTCTAGCATTAGAAGCCATAGCATTCACATCGAGAGATGGTTTACTATTGTATGTGTGTTGCATGATCGTAAAGCACGAACGCATCCTAAGAAGTGTTAGCCGAAACCTTTCTCAACCCGTTCACCGCATACTCATCGTATCTTCTGTTTTATCAACTCTTTTCGAACTCCGGCGCATTTTTTTATTTTCATTACCGCAACAAACAAAACCAACAACTATGAGTTACCAGTTATTGCAAAGTTTTCTTGAAAATTACCACCGCATATTGTTTTCCCAAGTCCCTGAGTTCGACCCTGGACTTACCAGGAAACTCAGTGGTGTTTACACTTGGATTCCACAGAGAAAACTTGAGTGCTCAATGCATTTTCGTCATCGCATTTCATCCACAATTCCACATCCTAAAATAACGCATCAAGGTTTTTCCGCCGTTGCCGGGGACTTTGGTAAAACAGTGTGCTAACGATAATTTTTCTGATTTCTTTGCAGATTCTCAATCTCTGGCGAATTACGACCCAGAGATTGAGAGGACGTTCAGACAGAGATTAAGAGGCACCCAACAACAACAGTCAGATAAAGAAGACATGATAGAGCAGCCTAGAAACGGAGCACCAAACGAAAACAACGTCATGGCGAATCCAATCCTTCTGGCAAACGATCATAATAGGCCCATTAGGGATTATGCATCACCAAACCTCTATGATTTCTCTCAAGGAATCATGAGGCCTGCCCTCGATGGAAGCAGATTCGAAATGAAACCGTTGATGCTACAGATGATCCAGACTGCAGGACAATTCGGAGGACGGCGTGCCGAGGACCCACACGCCCACCTCTATAGCTTTATAGAAATCTACAATACTTTTGTGTTCCCGAACATCTCTGCTGAAGAAGTTCAACTAACTTTGTTTCCATTTTCTCTTTGTGATCAGGCAAGAAAATGGGCGTATTTCCTCGAGCCGGGAGAGATCACTTCATGGGAACAGGTCGTAGAGAAATTTATGAAGAAATATTTTCCACCTACTGAGAATGCAGACGAAGGAAACTCATAACCAATTTTGAACAAGACATGGACGAATCGCTCAATGATGCTTGGGCGAGGTTTAAGAGGTTGATCCAGGACTGTCCATACAATGGATTGCATGCCTTCAGTTGGAAATCTTTTATCATGGTTTAAATCTCGCTTTGCAGACCGCTGCCAATGCGGCAGCCGCTGGTGGTCTGCTAGACAAAACGTATGATGAGGCTACGAACATCTTGGATCGCATCTTTAAAAACCATGAGGATGAGAGAGAGTGTGATCAGAGACTAATAATCAAGGATAATGAAACAAGTAATGGTGCTATTGCTTCACTACAGAATTAGATGACCGCAATGACGAACCTAATTCAGGGAATTGCAATCAGCAGTCCAACATTGCAAAATGGGCAAGTAAATGCAATTAATCAAAACACCACAAGGTGTGTGACTTGCGGTGATGGGCACGCAATGGAAGAGTGCCCACAGAATCCACAATCTGTTTACTTTGTGAAAAATAATCCATTTTCCAACACCTACAACCTCGGGTGGAGAAACCACCCCAATTTTGCATGGAAGAATCAACAGCAGAATTTCCAATCTGTGGCGCAGAAAGAAGGGCCACCTGGATTCTTCCC
>NC_052349.1:51132327-51133781 GCF_009727055.1 Benincasa hispida
AAAAAAGGTGGCATGACGGTAGTCCCGAACGAAAATAATGAACTAATACCGCAAAGAACCGTCTCCGGGTGGCATATTTGCATGGACTACCACAAGCTGAATGCGGCCACGAAGAAAGATCATTTCCCTTTACCATTCATTGACCAAATGCTTGATCATCTAGCCAAAAATATTTTTTACTGCTTCTGGATGGCTATGTCGGGTATAACCAGATTATGATTGCTCTAGAAAATCAGGACAAGACCACATTCACATGCCCATATGGGACTTTTGCTTTTCGCCGCATGCCGTTCGACCTCTGCAACGCGCCAAGCACGTTCCAAAGGTGCATAATGGTCAGCTTTTCAGACTATCTTGAGGACTCTATTGAAATCTCATGGACGACTTCTCTGTCTACGGGCACACCTATGAAGTCTGTCTTGCCAACTTGGAAAAAATACTGAAAAGATGCAAGGAGACAAATCTCGTTCTTAACTGGGGAAAATGCCATTTTATGGAGAAGGAGGGTATCGTGTTGGGGCACAAGGTTTCTCGGGACGAGTTGGAGGTGGATAAAGCAAAAATAGAAGCAATTGAAAAACTTCCACCTCCAACAAGCGTGAAGGTTGTACGAAGGTTCTTGGGACATGTTGGATTCTATAGATGCTTTGTTAAGGACTTTTTGAAAATAGCACAACCACTGAGTGTGTTGATGGAGGCTGACAGAAAATTTGATTTTCACAACAATTGCCTCAACGCATTCAGGATTTTGAAGGACGCACTGACTACTGTGCTTGTGTTGATTGTATTGGATTGGACACTTCCTTTTGAATTAATGTGTGATGCAAGTGGGTATACGATGGGAGCAGCTTTGGCACAGAAGAGAAAAACAATCTTACATCCCATCGCATATGCGAGTAAGACGTTAAATCCTGCTATGACCAATTGCACCACCACAGAGAAAGAGCTACTTGCAGTAATTTTTGCGTTGGAAAAATTTAGAGCATATCTGCTGGGAACAAAGTTACTCATCCATACTGATCATTCGGTGATAAAGTACTTAATGACAAAGAAGGACGCGAAGCCGAGGTTGATCAAATTGGTTCTCCTCCTTCAAGAATTTGACATAGAAATAATTGATCGAAAGGGGACGGAGAACCAAGTTGCGGATCACTTGTCCAGATTGAAAAACCATGAGGCTGACCACAATGAGTCAGAGGTGAGTGCGGTATTCCCAGATGAGCAACTGTTCCATATTGAAGAATTGCCATGGTATGCTGACATAGTCAACTATCTAGTTTGTGAGCAATTTCCAGAGGAATATACTGACCACCAGAAGAGAAGGCTCAAGCACGAATGTAGATCATATTTCTGGGATGCGCCGAATCTGTACAAAAGGGGGGCAGACCAGATTTTGCGACTATGTGTACCAAATACTGCTCAACAATGCATATTATCGCAATGCCATGACTCAC
>NC_052349.1:51134696-51215758 GCF_009727055.1 Benincasa hispida
GGAGGAATGGAGGATCAACGCATATGAGAACGCAAAGATTTACAAGGAGCGCACAAAGCGCTGGCACGACAAACACATATGCGGAAAGAACCTCTAAGTCGGGCAGAGGGTCTTACTATTCAACTCATGACTATGGCTCTTCTCTGGGAAATTAAAATCACGTTGGTCCGGACCATTCATAGTTAGAAAGGTATTCCCGCATGGCGCGGTTGAATTATCAAATGATGACGAACCAACATATTCAAAGTTAATGGGCAGCGAGTAAAAGCGTATCACGAAGAAGGCTGGCATCGCCAAGTCGACTCCATGGAACTGAGAAACTTTGAATAAAGAAAGAAGTAAGTGGTCCCTGCGCTATCAGACAATCGAAATTCATTAGGGACGCAACTTTTGGGAAATCATGGAATCTTCAAATTTTCTCTACTACTTAGAATTTTCATTTCACTATATCTTTTCAGTCTGTATCTATTCTTATTCTAAACAAAAAATGGAGATTGCAGTAAAAGAGTTTGTTTTGTTTAATATTATTTGACCCTCTCACTGTTTTTCTTCCAACAATCGAGGCGTAGGATTGCAGAGTTGTTACACGAAGAAGCAACTTATCTTACTCCATCACTGCAATCCAAAGAAGATAGATCGCCACAAAGACGGATGCATCAACACACAATGTGGGCAATAGCGCAAATTTAGGTGTTGTAATCTTCGTTACTTTATTTCAAATTTTGCACTATCGCATCGCATTTTGATTTTGAAAGTTTTATCACCGCATCCTCTTTGATTACCGCAATAATTTAATATTGAAAAATATAGTGAGTCGCCGCATGAGTTTTCTGCCAATTATGATTTCAATGATGAGACACATGCTTCTATTTTTTCGTATATACTAAAGTCAACTTAATTTTAAGATAGTCACCTCATGAAATATTTCTAAAAGTTAGTGGTTTGCTAGCTTTCTTTCAAACTCCTTTTACATAGCTTCCTAAGAATATCGCATGACTTCTTTCAATCTTTTAGCAATGGGGACATTGCCGCATTTTAAATTTGAGGGTGAGGTATTTATTTTCAACCTTGCTATTCAAAAAATTTTGAGAATAACAACTCCGCTGTCAACACAATGGGAAAACCCATGTTGATAAGGGTTAAGTTGTGAAGGGCACTTACCCATAGTTGGATATCCGCATGACACACATTAGGGAAAGCCAAAACAAACGTAAGTCACCAGGATCAACGCAACTCTTGGTATGTCCGCATGACACACATTAGGGCAAGCCAAAACAAACGTAAGCCAAAACAACGTAAGTCCCCCGCTTCCAAGAAGGTATGAGTTTAGTCTGAGAAAGAGCGCATTGCTCATAGTTGGATGTCCGCATGACACAGTGGGGGCCAGCCGAAACGAAGGCAAGGCACTTGGATCAGCGCAAGGTCAGAAAAAAATAATAATGTCAAGAAATATGCAAGGGATAAAAATCATTTTGACAACCCCCGTGGAAAAGTTTCTTTTTTAAAATAAATCATCCGGTGGAGTCCCCAAAATTTAGTAAGTCCTTTGAAAGATTAAGTTTGTGGTCCCTATGGTCTTAGAAATATTTTAAGAGGAGGCTTGAATAAGACATAAGGAAATTTTGGTGTATAGAATTTGAATGAAGTATCCTTGAGAAATCTAGGAAAAGAAATTTGCGGTCGACTTGCTAAAGGAAATCTTTAGCTTATGCTTGAGGACAAGCATTGTTTAAAATTGGGAGTGTGATAACGGGCAGAAATGCACGTTATTACAGTGCTAAGTTCTTAAAAAATGTTGGCTTGTGTTGATAAAATATGTTAGATTGCGTCCAAAAGCATTAATTTTATAACATTGCGATCGCATGCGTTCATCGCATAGAAACAGTTGATTTTTGTATTTTTATACAGAATATGCGTTGACACAAGGCGGAAAAAGAGATCACAAGAAATCAATGGTTGAGCGTAGCATTACCGCAAGGCTTTGCGGTGATTGGTGTTCGCAAACATCTGCTCAAGAAGGATTGTCGCATAGAGCTGGTGCAACTTAGTGGGCGCATCTGGGTGAAAGGTATAATTAATCACGATGGGACAGAAAGCTGAGGGCAATCGAATTCGAATTAAGTTGACAGCCGCTAATGATAAAAAGTACACTCAGCTTTTCGATGACAAATATTTGGCGCATCAGTTAGAGAATTAAAGCCATCTCATCTATGCAATCATAAGAGAGAAGCCGCCGATCACCCCGAAGCTCTCTAAATAACAAAGGCATCCTTTAGAAAGTAAGTTCGGTTCAGTTAGCTCAGTACGTCTTTGTTCATAGTTTTTCTTTTATCTTAAGGAAGCGAAGCAAGAAAAGAGTAGAGACGCCGAAAGATCGCTCAGGGCAACTCGAGAGAGAACCCAGAGGCGTAGAAGTAGAGAGCGGGCCGACTCTCGCAAGACCGAGATTATCTTTTGAACATGAGTAGAAAAGACAATATAAAAGCCTGGGAAGCAAGAGATTGCTACCAAGCTCTTTACTCTATTCTTGCATTGTTATTTTGTATTTCATCTTTATATTTATACAATGGAAGTTCTTATTCTACATCTGTTCACTCTTTTAGCACACATGAGTAGCTAAACTTGTCGAATGGGTTCAGAAGAATTAAGCTAATATGATCTAGGATGTTCATTACTTGCGATTATCTTGTTGTATGTTATGCCAAAATCCCTTTAGAGCTACTCAAGAGAGAGTCTAAAGAAAGAACCTAAGACTTGAGAAATCTGGGTTAGAATCTAGACTCGAGAGAGCAAGATTAGAACTGCATAAACAAGAGATAGGGACTTAGAGATAAGCTCTGTTTGCCAACCTGCATCACATGCACCCTAGAGATAGGTATGATATTATTTGGTCACCTTATTTGTGTGTGTGTCATTTTGTCATCGCATAAATAAGAATAGAGGCTTATGTGTAGGTTCTATAGACTTATTGCATATATTGCATACGTTCTAGAATTAGAAGCCGTAGCATTCGCATCAAGAGATGGTTTACTATTGTATGTGTGTTGCATGATTGCAAAGCACGAACGCATTCTAGGAAGTGTTAGCTGAAACCCTTCTCAACCCGTTCACCGAATACTCATCGTATCTTCCGTTTTATCAACTCTTTTCGAACTCCACTGCATTTGTTTATTTTAATTACCGTAACAAAAAAAATCAACAACTATTTGAGTTACCGGTTACCGCAAATTTTTCCTGAAAATTACCACCACATATTGTTTTCCCATGTCCCTGAGTTCGACCCTATACTTACTAGGAAACTCAATGAGGTTTACACTTGGATTTCACTGAGAAAACTTGAGTGCTCAATGCATTTTCATCATCGCATTTCATCCACAATTCCATATGAAGAAGGAAACACCGATCGCGTACACGACTGGGCAAGTGGGAGATGGCGGAGATAAAGCTAAGAGATCGTTTAGCTCGGTCTGTCGCCTACAGAATATACATGATCATTTACTTTGGGCAAGCGATCGTCTAGCAAAACTATGCGATCGTTTAGTAAATACTGCACGATCGTTTAGCTTGCCCAGCCGTCGTTTAGTAAATCTGTATTTACTTGACGACCACCGTGAGATCCTTTGCGCCGAGAGAAAAATTTCAAAATCTTTTTCAATCATTTTTTCAATATCTTTCAAAATAGGAAAACCATTTTCCTTTTAAACTCACGGTTACCATGAATCAAATAACCACCCACTACTTTGGTTATTAAAAGAAAAAGAATTAATTATCTAATAATTAATATAATTATAAATATAGATGATGACCAACTTATCATATTATATTTATAACCTATAGTTTTAATATTTCATCTCATGAAACATATAAACCATAGTTCTTTTTCTATTCCATGGTACTTAATGTAATTCTCATTTACATCAATCCTCCACTAGATGTATCTCATACATCATACCGATTATATCATATATAATCAAAATACCTCTTGTCAATTTGAACATTTCAAATCAACACCAAGAACTGATCCTCAACTGAATCCATTGAGCTACTAAGGGGACCCAATGGACTTGTAGCTCGAAGCTCCAACGGTATGGGAATAACTAACTAAAATCTTTAGTCACGGGATCTACCATCCGTTAATTGCCAGGCACTCCACTAAAGATCGATAGCTGAACTCTCCTTACCATAGATATATTATGTGTCCATCTTAACCAATCAGCAGTGTGACAACCCTTCACAGATCGCTCGTAAGTACAACTGGGCCAATAACTGTCATGCCCCGGTAGTTACATCTTTCTCCTTTAGTATCACTGATCCCTCTAACGAACATAGGTCATAGTTCTACTATGGCTGAGTCTTCTCTTCCAAAAAGAAGTTGTGGCGACTATGTTTAAGCCCCAGAATTAGCCCTTAAGGGAGCAATCTTTCTACTTATCCCTGCTTCGGGAAAAGAGTGAATTTCATCTTGTGGATTGAGTTCCCAGCTTCCAGATCAGACAAGTCAACAAAAAGGTAGGCATGTTGAGTTGGCAATCTGGCCACTCTCACCCATACTAATCAAAGGACTGCCCTCAAAGGACGGAGTTCCCAAAACACTCAGGATTGAGGTGTGTCACCTATGGTCGTTTAGGTGAGATGTAAGTCTCTAGTATCAACGGTGTTATATACAGAGTCTAGTCATCTCGTGGTCCAGTTCTTATACAAACTCTTTGTATAGGACTATCCCGCTCACACGTCTCCACATGAATGGTCAGAATCTACCATCTATAGGAGTTTACAACACTTGCAAACCTCTACAAAGTGCATCGTATCCGTAGTGTCACCAAGATCAGGTATCCCACCTTAATCCTTATACTACATACTTATTTAGGTTATCACTTAAGGCATGATCCACTTGTATATCACATATACATGCTTAAGTTCACATAAGATAACCAAAGAGTTTTGTTTATTGGATATGAGTAAATGCCAGAATTAAATAACACTTATTTTATTCATTAAACAATGTGTATATTTACAAAACAACGAGACTCCGGGAGAACAAGGACACCAATCCCAACAGTTGCAAGAGATGTTCAGGAAACCATCATCTTCAGTACGATATGAGGCTATAAAATATGTTTATAACTCACGCATGAAAGATGGGACCAATATTATGGAGCATGTCCTGGATATGATGGTCCATTTTAATATTGCAAAAGCTTAGGGTGCTATCATAGATGAGACTAGTCAACTTAGTAATATCTTGGAGTTTCTTCCAAAGAGCTTCTTGACCTTCCGAACTAATGCTGTAATGAATAAGATTAATTACAACCTTACTACTCTATTGAACGAACTCCAGACTTACCAATCGATGATGAAATTAAAAGAAAGTGAAGCAAACGTTGTTTCACATAAATTTTTTTTTAAGGGATCATCTTCGGTAACAAAGCCTTCGGACAAAAAGAAGTCTACCCCTTCTTCTTCTAAAGATAAAAGTATCCAAATGAAAAAGAAGGGGAAAAGGGAAGAAGAAACCCGCCGCTAAGAAAACCAAGGCTTCTAAAGGAAAATGTTTTCATTGTGGAGAAGATGGGCATTGGAAATGAAACTGCCCGAAATATCTAGCTGAAAAGAGAGCAAAAAAGGAAAAATAAGGTAAATCAGATTTACTTGTAATTGAAACATGCTTAGTGGAAAATTCTCACTTATCTTGGATATTAGATTCAGGCGCCGCTAACCATGTTTGAACTTTTCTACAGGAAGCTAGCTCTTAGACTCAACTCTCAGTAAATGAAATGATTTTCAAAGTAGGAGCCGGAGAAGTTATTTCAGCTAAAGCAATGGGAGACATCAAATTATATTTTAGAGAATCTTTCATTTTTTTTAAAAAAAAATGTATATTATGTACCCAAAATGAAACGAAATTTGATCTGCATGTCCTGTCTACTAGAAAATAGGTATAAAGTATCTTTTAAAATCAATGAAGTATTCGTGTTTTCAAGAGGTATTCATATTTGTTCTGCTAGACTTGAAAATAATTTGTATGTGTTAAAACTAATTGAAGCAAAGGCCATTTTAAATATAGAGATGTTTACAACGGCAGAAACTCAAATAAAAGACGAAAAATTTCTCCTAATGCCTATCTTTGGCACCTTAGATTTGGTCACATAAATCTCAATAGGATTGACAGATTGGTAAAAAATGGTCATCTAAATCAAGTAGAAGACAATTCTTTACCGCCGTGTGAATCATGTCTCGAAGGAAAATGATTAAAAGATATTTTACTAGAAAAGATCTTCGTGCCAAAGAACCCTTAGAACTTATACATTCAGACCTTTATGGTTCGATGAATGTCAAAGCTCGAGGAGGATATGAATATTTCGTCAATTTTGTTGATGACTATTCGAGATATGGCTATATCTACTTAATGAGTCACAAGTCTGAAACTCTCAAAAGTTCAGAGAATTTAAGACAGAAGTTGAAAACTTATTAGGAGAAAAATTAAAATAGTTCAATCAGATTGAGATGGTGAGTATATGGATTTACAATTCCAGAACTATTTAGTAGATCATGGAATTCAATCCCAACTCACAGCACCTGGAACACCATAGCAAAATGGTGTTGCAGAAAGGAGAAATCAAACCTTGTTAGACATGGTTTGTTCGATGATGAGTTATGCTCAATTACCTCAATCCTTTTGGGTATATGTAGTACAGACTGTTGTATATATTTTGAACATGGTTCCCTTAAAAAGTATTATAGAAACACTGCATGAGTTATGGAGAGGACGTAAAAGTAGTTTACGTCACTTCAGAATCTGGGGATGCCCGACACACGTGTTGGTGCAAAACCTTAAGAAATTGGAATGACGTTCAAAATTATGCCTATTTGTAAGATACCCTAAAGAAACAAAAGGTGGATTGTTCTATGATCCCCAAGAAGATAAAGTATTTGTATCGATAAATGCTACATTCTTGGTAGAAGATCACATTAGAAATCATCAACCTCACAGTAAACTAGTATTGAATGAAATGACCAAAGATACTATAGACAAATCAACAAAAGTTATTGATCAAACTGGTCCATACAATAGTTGTTGCCCCATCACTTCCTTCTCAAAAGTTGAGAATGCCTCGACGTAGTGGGAGGGTTATTCATCAGTCTGATCGCTACATGGGTTTAACAGAAACTCAAGACATTATACCTGATGATGGTCTAGAGGATCCATTAACGTTTAAACAGGTAATGGATGATGTTGATTAGGAATAGTGGATAAAAGCTATGGACGTGGAAATGGAGTCAATGTACTTCAATTCTATCTGGGAACATGTATATCAACCACATGGGGTCAAACCTGTAGGTTGTAAATGGATCTACAAGAGAAAGTAAGACCAAACTGGCAAAGTGCAAACCTATAAAGCCAGACTTATGGCAAAAGGTTTTACACAAAGGGAAGGGGTTGACTATGAAGAAACCTTCTTTCCTATTGCCATGATAAAATCAATAAGAATACTTTTATTCATTGCCGCATATTATGACTATGAAATATGGCAAATGGATGTCAAGACAACTTTCATAAATGGACATCTTGATGAAAGTATTTTCATGTCTCAACCAGAAGGGTTCATTGAATAGGGTGAAGAACAAAAAGTTTGTAAGCTTAAAAGATCAATTTATGGGTTAAAATAAGCTTCTAGATCCTAGAATATAAGATTTCAAAATATGATCAAGTCTTATGGATTTGGATAGAATGTTGACGAACCTTGTGTATACAAGAAAATAGTCAACAAAACTGTAGCTTTTCTGGTCCTTTATGTTGATGATATCTCGCTCATTGGGAATGGGACAAGTTTCCTTATTGGCGTAAAGAGATGGTTAGCATCACAAATCCAAATGAAATATTTGGGAGATGCTCAATGAAGGAACTCTTATTCAAAAGAACAAGTAAGCGGAAGCAAGATCTTTCTAAGCACATTGTGAAAGAATAAATGCATTCACAAACAAACAAGAATATTTATGCATTATAAAGAAAATTACAACATGCTTTCTTACTAAAACAAAAGGAATTGAGAGACATACCCTTGAAGAACTCTTCTTCTACAAATCTCTCGCTCTCGTGAGAAAGCGCACAACAATGTCTCGCTATCATGAGCAATCTCTAGCCAACCTCTCGCTGTCGTTACAATCATGAACAATCTACTCCTCGAACAGTAAACCTTTGACACTACCACTCGACAACCTTGGTATTCTCGAAGTGAGAATCAAGGAGGTGTGGGCTCTGTGTGAATTTGGTAGAGGGAAGGAGGAAGAAAACGATTGAACTACACGAAAGTGGGAGAAATGTTTTGTCTATCGCATAGACTGAGAGTACTTGATTGTTTAGTAATCTCTCGCCCTCGTGAGAATCCTCTAGCCAATCGTCTAGTAATATCTCGCTCTCATGAGCAATCGTGTAGCCGATCATTTAATCTCCCACTCAATCATTTAGAGTCGATCATCTAGCAAATCTCGCTCGATCATTTAGATGATCGTATAGTCTCTCACTAGAGATTGTTCAGACGATTGTTTAGTGTCTCGCTAGTGATCTTTTAGATGTGAAGGAAATCAATCATGAGTATTTTCATGAGCAATGGAATGATCGTTCCAAATTCCATTAGATGTTAAACGTACACAATTGCAGTACAAGAAACGAAAACTAATAGGTCATGCAACAACTAGAAATTACAGCATGCTGACAAGATAATCAAGGGACAAAATATACATACCTTGGAAGACTCATTCTTCAAACTCCTTTGATCACTCCAATGAGTCCAAGAACAGCACCTTAATCCTCGAACACAACGACTAGAACAACAACACGATCACAACGAACACGAACCCAACGAACGACCTTCAAAACCTCAATATCAATCGAGTTAAGTGAACACACCACCACAATGGTTACCTTGATATTCTCGGTGTGAGAATCTAAGAGTTGTGGGCTCTATATGAACTTGGTTAGAGGAAGAGACAAGGGGAACAACAATCGTGTAAACGATTGAGCAAGTGGGAGATGACATAGTCTATCGTATAGACGATGTGCTCAATCGTGTAGAAGATGATAGCCTATCGTATAGACAATGGCACACGATCGTTTAGCTACGACCAGCTGATGAATTATCGTATAGATAATGTTCACAATCGTTTAGTCTCTCTAGTGAAACACTTTCACTTGATAGCCTTGTCCATGAGAAAATTTCTTAATCAAGTAACTTCTAAAATTAGGAAAACATTTTTCCTTTTATCTCACAGTTACCATAAAACCACCAACAACCTCCCACTCAATTGGTTATTAGAGAAAAAAAGATAATTATCAAAATATTATTATAAATAAATATGATAACCAACTTACCATATTATATTTATAACCCATAGTTTTAATATTTCATCTTTTCTATTTTATGGTACTTAATGTAAATCATATTTACATTAATCCTCCACTTGATATATCTCATACATCACACCGATTATATCACACATAATCGAATTTCCTCTTGTCAATTTGAACATTTCAAATCAACCCCAAGAACTGATTCTCAACTTGAATCCATTGAGCTACCAAGGGGACCTTATGGACCTGTAGCTTGAAGCTCCAATGGTACATGAATAACTGATAAACTCTTTAGTCACGGGATCGACCATCCATTAACTGTTGGGCATTCCACTAAAGACCAATAGTTGCACTCTTCTCACTACAGATATATTTTGTGTCCATATCAACCAATCAATAGCGTGATAACCCTTCATAGATCGCTCGTAAGTACAGTTGGGCCAATTTAACGTTTTGCCCCTGTAGTTACATCTAACTCCTTAAGTACCACTGATTCCTCTAATGAACATAAGTCATAGTCCTACTATGAACGATTCTCTCTTCCAAAGAGAAGTTGTGGCCACTATGTTCAAAACCCGGAATCAGCCCTTAAGGGAGCAATCTATCTATTTACTCCTGCTTCGGTGAAGGAGTGAATTCCATCTTGTGTAACTGAGTTCTCAACTCTCAAATCAGAAAAATCCTGAAAAAGGTAGGCTTGTTGAGTTGGCAATTAGGCCACTCTCACCCATCTAATCAAAGGACTGCCATCAAAGGCAGGAGTTCCAAAAACACTCTAGATTAAGGTCATGTGTCACACCTCGCCCCGAGCCTGCATTCCTGAGCCCAAGGAGAGGCGTGATACCTACTGCCCATCTGAACCTCTTTACTACACTCAGTAAACTTTAAGTCAAGGAGATAACAACAACTGATAAAGTAGGCCCATTTTATTACAACAATGTAACGTTTATACAACTCCAAGACTTAACTACAAAGTTTACAACAACAACTGCAAAACCCTCCGGAAGTGTAACTGTGGCATGTGGCAGGCCTTGACCTTAGCAGCACCCTGGAACTCCTCACCTTTCGCTACCTGGGAAGAAAAACATGAAATAACAGAATGAGCTTCACAAAGCTCAATGAGTGGTAAACAATTTCTAGAGTCTATTTCAACTCATAAAAACAAGCATATCATAGATACGAGATTACATTCAAACCTCAGCCTTGAATGAGTATGCTCTCAACTCTATCTATGCGCACGGTAGATAGCTAAACTGATAACTATTTAGAATGAGTATGCTGTCTACCTACACACATGGTAGATAGTTAACTGTTACTAATACAACGCTTACTCTTTTGTGTATCCTCTGTTCTCTAAGTCTCCTATGTGTACATAGCTCCCTGCACATGGGCATAGAAGCTAGGGCCGTCAGCCCTCTGACCATCTCATATGAAGATCCTCCCACAGGCTCAGGAACTAGACCTCTCGGACCCCTGACCATCTCGTGAGGTTTTACTTTCGGGCTCAGGAACTAGGTCTATTAACCCCCTGAACATCCCATACGCATAATCTCATTCTAATGCTAGATACTCATTCATTACATAAGCATATACAATTTACTCTAAAAGATATGCTTTAAAACTTATAGGAAAGTACCACTCACCTTGATCGTTTAGGAACCTTTCTCTCTAGCAGTTCCTTGATCACCAAGGGCTCCCTTTTGAACCCTTCGATCCAAATTGAACTTAGTGCTCAGATTACTCATAGTTCTAAGCTTTATCTCGAGCTACTTCCTTCAACAAATATGCTCTAAAATTTCTCAGGAAGCTTACATAAAAAACTTAGCTCAGAAATTCTCGTGGTTTGGCCGAAATCTTCAAAAAAACAAGATTGGCTCAGATTACCCGACAGCTTGACCCTTCTGTCTTTTTCTCATTCTCCAGCCCGCTTCCTTGGAGCTTATTCTCTGGAAGCCCTACCCTGAAAACAGACTCCCATAGCTTTTAGGTGGCTTTGGAATCACTCCAAACGCATGAGTATTCTGGGAGAAATCCTCGTCCCAAGTTGATGTTACTTCCAGACCTTCCTGTCCGACAGCATCTTCCCCTCTTGGAACCTCTTGACCAACACATGGTCTTACTATCAACGCATAGTCTCCTCTCAATTAGTCCTTATACACTCTTCTTTATGTCCTTTGAAGAGAACTTGAGTTCTCATCTAAAGTCCTTGGCCCTATTTATAGGTGTCCAAGATTTCTCTAAGGTCGACACCTCCTCCTTGGCTGCATGTCCAAGTGTCCTTTCCTTATACTATTAACGCAATCATTATGTCACTGCAATCTGAGGTGTCTTCTTCCCCCTTCACCAATGCATAGCCCTCAAGTTTGCATGTCTTCTTATGCATCCAACTCATTTGCTTAAGGCTTAAGACTTCTTCCTAATAAGCCACATGTCCGGATGACGACCTTGAATACGTCCATCCAACTCATATGCGTTCATCAAAATGCCGCAACCTTCCTATGTCTGGACACCATCAATCGGCACATGTGTCCATTCAATCTTTCCTTGTGCATCTAATTGACACAACTTGGTCACATATGCTAGATGCTCACAAGGCTCATTTTTGGCCGCATATCTTTTCCTTTCGCATGGCTTACCTTTGCCCTATGCGCTCAACTAGGATAATGACCAACACTCTTTCAACGCATACTACTAGCTTGTCCTATGCGCCCACATGCCTTCAGATGTCCAACGCATAGCATATCACCAACGCATAGTGTTGCAGCATACATCGCTTAGCACTGTCGTATCCATCGCATCCATTGCCGCATGCCTCTATCATTGCATGCCTCCATCGCCGTATGCCTCCATCGTCGCATGCCCTCGTACCGTATGCCCTCGCGTTGATACTACCAACGCATTCCTTCGGCCGCATACCATAGGCCACATACTGTCACATAGCAAGGCTGCCGCATCCATCGCGTAGCAAGGCTGCTGCATACTCTCGCGTAGCAAAGCCGTCGCATACCCAATCAATGTGTGCGCGTGTCTCCAGGGACTTACGCCCATGTCCGCACAACCTAAGGCTGCCACATGCATTTTCTAACCTCTTCAAGACATTGGCCACTGCATGCACTACTAACCTCCCAAATAACCTCTCAATGTCTAATGGCCAACACATGGCACACATTAACGTATGGCACAACACCAACGCCCAAATGACCTTAAAACTGAGCAAGGCCAACACATGAGCAACTCTTGGAAATGCCTTTTGCCAATACTTCGGACAATCATGCGTCCAACCTTACAAACGCATGGTTTCCTTCTCAACTTATGCATTAATATCTCCTAACACTTAACGCATGGGTCCTTTTGACCTTACACTTAGCCAAATTTCATCAATTAAAGCTTAACTCAAAACTACTCAAGGAAAATCTATTCAACACTAAATTTCCTTCACTTCAACATAGGATTTAACTTTCACTTAGTTAATCCCTTAACTACCTGCTTAAGTAGGAAAAATGGAAATCTGGGTTTCACATCATGTCACCTATGGTCGTTTAGGTGAGATGTAAGTCTTAAGTATCAATGGCGTTATATAAAGAGATGAATCATCTCGTGGTTCGTTCTTATACAAAATATTTGTATAGGACACCCCGCTCAGATGTCTCCACATGAATGGTCAGGATCAACCATCTGTAGTAGTTCACAACACATGTAAACCTCTACAAAGCGGGTCGTATCCGTAGTGTCACCAAGATTAGGTATCCTTCCTTAATCCTTGTACTACAGACCTTTTTAGGTTATCACTTAAGGCATGATCAACTTGTTTATTGGATATGAGTAAATGTAAAATTGTCAATTTGATTAATCGAAATTTTGGATTTTTTGAAAATTCAAAATTATAAAACTTAATTTTAAAATTGAATTTGAAAATAAATTTTTATATAAATTAAGTTTTATTTAATTTAATCAAATTTCATTTTAAAATTGGATTATAATTAGAATTTGATTTTCACGCTCACTAATCCACCTCATGCCACTTTCAATTTCAATGGAAATTGAAGTGGCATCATCTTTGCAAATCTAAATTGCATGGTCTTGCACAATAAATTGAAGTAACTGACTTCAATTTGACTCTCATGCAAGTTGAAAAGTTGGAGAAATTTTGCTGGTCTTTCTTCTGACAAAAACCCTCTCCCTTCTAAAACCAATTCACCTCAATTCAGAGATTCCACTATTGGAATGTATCAGTAATAGCGGAAGCAACAAGGATCAACAAGTACTCTAATTCATTAATTTTGACAGTAACTAAAGCATGCTCAAGCTAGAACAATAATATTTCAAGCCATACCTTTGTAGAACTTCTTCAAATCTCGATTCTCAACTGCAAACTTCTCCTAATCTTGCTGTAAACCACCTCAAGATCTTCCTCACTATTCTTTTAGAGCTTTAGATTGAGTTATGGGACTCAAAATAAGCTTGAACTAAAGGAATTTGGAGAAGAGCTCACCGCTTCAACCCACTTGAAGAACACATTATTCACCACGAATTTTTCAGTACATGAGAGAAAAACCTTTCTTCTGTCCCAAAATTGGGCAGGCGTGAATTTCGTCTTGCACCCTATGTCTCCAGCTATCTATTCGATCTTACCCTTGAAATGGGAGGCTTAATGAGCCGGCGCTGTTGAGCCAACCCTCACCTATACAAATCTAAGGATAATCCCGAATAAATAGGAGTTCATAGTTAGCTCAGGATTAAGATCAAGTTACCTTAGGTCATATAATTTGAAAAAGTCAGTTTTAATGGTAAACGGCTGTTATAAAGAAAAGTGACTATTTCGAGGTTCGATCTTTAAATAAGTTCATTGCATAGGATGCCTCCACTCACATGTCTTCATATGAATGATTTTGGGATCACATAATTTGTATCAGTATACAAAATGGGCCGCATCCAATAGTGTGACAAGGATGAGGTACCCAATGTCATCCATCTACTTATAAACCATTTTGGCTATATACTAAAACTTGATCCACTTTTGTGTCTCCACATAAAGTTAAAATATTCATATTATAGTCATGGATTCGTTTATTGGATTTTTATAACAGAATGCAATATCGACAACAGTTTATTGAATGAAATACTCAATAATACTTTTATCGATAAATAGAATATGTTTTCAACATTTACAAACTATGAGTTTTAGGACATTCCCAACATCTATATCTTGGCGAATCTATTTGATGTAATCAGCAAAAAGCATGAGGCCATGCTCATTGCTCGTGAGATATGGAGTCCCTCTAGGGTATGTTTGGGCAACCATCCATTCATATTTGGCATGAGGCCCTCAAATCGTTTATAATGCACGTATGAAGGAAGACCAATCAGTTAGAGAACGTGTTCTCGACCTGATGGTCCAGTTCAATGTCACTAAAATAAATGGAGTGGTCATTGACAAGCAAAGTCAGGTGTCTTTTATTCTAAAATCTCTTCTAAAGAGCTTTCTTCAATTCCGCAGCAATGCGGTTATGAATAAAACCCAGTACACCATAACGACTCTCCTGAATGAGTTGCAGACCTACCAGTCTCTTATGAAATGTAAAGGACCGATAGAGAGAGAGGCAAATGTTGCCCATTCCAGAAAGTTCCAGAAGGGTTCATCCTTAGGAACTAAGTCTATACCCTCATCTTCTGGTCTTAAGAAAGTTCATAAGAAGAAAGGAGAAGAGGTGAAGGATCCCTCTACTGAGAAGAGTAAGAGAAAGGCCAAGGTGGTTGACAAGGACAAGTGCTTCCACTGCAATGTGGAAGGTCACTGGAAGCGAAACAACCCAAAATACCTTGCTAAGAAGAAAAGGAAAAAGGAAGGTAAATGTGATTTACTTGTTTTAGAAACATGTTTAGTGGAAAATGACCACAATGCCTAGATACTTGATTCAGAAGCCACTGATCATGTTTATTCTTCTTTACAGGGAACTAGTTCATTTCAACAGCTTGTTGGGGGTGAAATGACGCTCAAGGTTGGAACTGGAGATGCCATTTCAACTCGTAGTGGGAGTCGTAAAGTTGTTTTTTGGAAATAGATTTCTTCTTAGAAAAACTATATATTGTTCCTAAAATGAAACGGAACATAGTATCTATTTCCTGCTTAATCGAACATATGTATTCAATATTTTTTACAAGTAATGAAGCGTTCATTTCAAAAAAGGGGGTACATATTTTTTCGGCTAAATTAGAAACAATTTGTATGTGTTAAGACCAACTGAAACAAAAGGCACTTTTAAATCATGAGATGTTTAAGACTGCTAATACTCAAACTAAAAGGCAAAGAATTTCTCCAAGTAACAATAATACTTATCTTTGACATTTAAGATTAGGTCACATTAATCTCGATAGGATTGGGAGATTAGTAAAGAATGGACTTCTAACTGAGTTAGATGATGATCCATTACCTCCACGTGAATCTTGCCTTGAAGGTAAAATGACTTCATTTTTGTAGAAAAGGTTATAGAGCCAAAGAGCCATTAGATCTCATACATTCGGATCATTGTGGTCTAATAAATGTAAAAGCTCGAGGAGGATATGAATACTCATATCTTTTATAGATAATTATTCGAGGTATGGTTACTTATACCTATTAAAACATAAGTCTGAAGTCGCTGAAAAGTTCAAGAAGTATAAGGCAGAAGTTGAAAATCTATTAGGTAAGACTATTAAAACACTTCGATCTGATCGAGGTAGAGAGTATATGGATTTAAGATTCCAATACCATATGACAGAACATGGAATCCAATCTCAACTCACAACACTTGGTGCACCTCAACAAAACAGTGTATCAGGAAGGAGAAATAGAACCTTATGATGAGCCATGCTCAATTGCCTACTCGTTTTGGGGGTATGCAGTAGAGACTGCAGTTCATATCTTGAACAACGTTCCATCGAAGAGTATTTTTGAAACACCTTTCGAGTTATGGAGGGGACGTAAACCTAGTCTGCACTACTTCAGGATCTAGGGTTGTTCAGCACATGTGCTAGTGACAAATCCTAAGAAATTAGAACCTCGTTCAAGATTATGCCAATTTGTTGATTACCCTAAGGAAACCAGAGGTGGTCTATTCTTCGGTCCACAAGAAAAAAAAGTGCTTGTATCGACAAATGTTACATTCTTGGAAGAAGACCACATGAGAGATCATAAACCACGAAGCAAATTAGTATTAAATAAAGCTACTGAGAATCAACAAGAGTTATTGATGATGATGTTGGTCTTTCATCAAGAGTTAATGATGAGACTAGCACTTCAAGTCAGCCTCGTCCTTCTCAATCATTCAGAGTGCCTCAATGCAATGGGAGGGTTGTAGCATAACCTGACCATTACTTGTGTTTAACTAAAACTCTGGTCGTTATAGTAGATGATGGTGTTAAAGATCCATTGTCTTATAGGCAGGCAATGAATGACGTAGACAAGAACCAATGGGTCAAAGCCATGAACATTGAAATGGAGTCGATGTACTTCAATTCAGTATGGGATCTTGTAGATCCACTTGAAGGGGTTAAACCCATAGGGTATAAATGGATTTACAAGAGAAAGAGAGATGTAGTTAGGAAGGTACAGACCTTCAAAGCTAGATTCATAGCAAAGCGTTATGCCCAAAGGGAAGGGGATGACTATGAGGAAACTTTTTCCCCTGTTGTTATGCTTAAGTCTATAAGAATTCTCTTATCTATAACCACATATTATGACTATGAGATATGGAAAATGGATGTCAAGACAACCTTTCTGAATGAAAATCTTGAAGAGAATATCCTTATGTCTCAGCTCGAAGGATTCATAGCCCAAGGTCAAGAGCAAAAAGTTTACAAACTAAATCGATCCATTTATGGGTTAAAACAGGCATCTAGATCTTGGAATATTAAGTTTGATACTGTGATCAAATATTTTGGTTTTGACCAAAATGTTGATGAGCCTTGTGTGTACAAGAAAATCATCAATGATAAAGTAGCTTTCTTAGTACTTTATGTGAATGATATCCTACTCATTGAGAATGATGTAGGATACCTTACTAATGTTAAAAAGTGGCTAGCATTCCAATTTCAAATGAAGAATTTAGGAGAGGCGCAGTATGTTCTTGGGATCCAAATCACTAGGGATCATAAACAAAAAGCTAACTATGTCTTAAGCAACTTATATCGACAAGATGTTGATTCAATATTCGATTCAAAACTCTAAAAAGTGTTCATTGCCTTTCAGGCATGGAGTTTACTTATCGGAACAGTGTCCTAAGACACCTCAAGAAATTGAGGGAATGAGACATATTCCCTATACCTAAGCTACAAGTAGCTTAATATATGCTATGCTCTACACTAGGCCTGACATCTGTTATGCAGTAGGAATAATCAGTAGGTACCAGTCCAATCCAGGGTTAGACCACTAGACTGCGGTTAAGAATATCTTCAAGTATCTTAGGATAATGAAGGACTATATACTCATGTATGGAGCTAAGGATTTGATCCTTACAAGATACACGAACTCTGATTTCCAAACTGACAAGGATTCTAGGAAGTCCACGTAAGGATCAGTGTTCACCCTGAACGCGAAAGTTGTAGTATGACGTAACATCAAGAAATGATGCATTGCAGACTCCAACCATAAAGGCTGAGTTTATAGTTGCTTGTGAAGCAACAAAAGAGGCAGTTTGGCTAAGGAAATTCCTAAGTGATTTGGAAGTTGTTCCAAACATGAACTATCTTATATTGTGACAACAGTGAGACTGTGGCCAACTCAAAAGAACCTCGTAGCCACAAACGAGTAAAGCACATAGAGAGGAAGTATCACCTGATACGAGAGATTGTGCAACGAGGAGATGTAATCATCACAAAAATCGCTTCAAAGCACAACATTGCTAATCCATTTACGAAGGCTCTCTCGGCTAAAGTGTTCGAGAGTCATCTAGAGAATCTAGGTCTATGAGATATGTACATTGTGTAATCTAAGGAAAGTGGGAGATGTATAATGGCTATGAGATGCCCTAGTTTATTGTATTTTACTTTGTATTTGTAACATCCCCATTGTTCCATGTAATGTTCATCCCACTAACTAGAGTTTTAGTTCAAGTGGGAGTTTGTTGGGTTTTATGCCCTAAAACTTGTAGATGCTAAATGTAATTAAATAATCGTCATTAATAAATAGTTATTAATGTTTTTATAAATAAGTGTTATTGATGTTTTATTTAATTTTGTTGTCTTATGAGTCTTGAACTGTATGTAGAGATATATAGAGATCAATGTTTAAGATACAGCCTAAAGGGTCTATAGTATAGGTACCTTATCCTGGTAACACTATGGATACGACTCACTTTGTATTTCATACAAACGTAGTGAAACGCAGTGATCCAACACGTTCGTGTAGGAGACACGCGAGTGGGGGTATCTTGTGCAATGAGTTTGCACGAGACCAGACTATGAAATAGTAACCACTAGATGTAACTCCGTTGACTAGTTAAGTTTCTATTTCAATAGGATGATCTAGGCAACCAAATCGTACTCCTGAGTATATTATGAACTCATGTTCATGAGGGATTATCCTTTGATTTTATGGGTGAAAGTGGCTAGTTTTCCAACTCAATATGCCTACCATTATGGGGATAAGACTGAGTGGGTAACTGGGAACATAATCATACAAGTTGGACTTCACTCCTTCCTGTCTTCAGGGTAAGTAGATGAGTATTCCTTTAAGTGGTGTCTTAAGGACTTGAACAAAGGGCCCTACCCTCTAACTGGCTCGAGAGGGGTTTATGTTTAATGGTTGGACCATTAACAGGTTATTCATTAGAGGAGCACTGGTATTTAAGGAGGTAGAGGTAACCTAGGGGTAAAATGGTAATTTAATTTAGCTGATGTTACGAACACTCGTGAAAGACTAACTTGCTATTATTAGTCTATATCTGTGGACATAGAAACATATCTGTAGTGAGAAGAGTGCAACTGCAGGTCATTAGTGGAGTGGACCCACAGTTAACGAATATTGATTAATTTAATTAATGAGTTTAACCAATTAATCTCACATCGTTGGAGCTTCTGATCTGCAGGTCCATTAGGTCCCCTTCCTATCTTGTAAAGGGTATTAAGGTAATTTGTCATTAAATTGATTTTGAAATGTTCAAATTCAGAATTTGGAATTTTTTTATTGTATATTGAAGGAACTCTTATACAAGAATACCTCTGAGCGGAAGCGAATCGTTCCAAATATATTGTGACAGAATTACCACATCTACATTTAAACAGAATAGATATGCAATATACTACAAATTACCGGCATGCTTTGAGACTAAATAACAAGATAACAAGAAATACGTACCAGTTGAAGAACTTTTCTTCATAGAAATCTTGCTCTCTCCAAAGAGACTGCTCCTTTCGCTCTTGTTGGAACATCCACGCAATCGTTCACCAAAACCATCAGTTGTCTACTCACGAACGACCTCCACATGAACAGAAGAACAATAGGGATAACACCACCACTTAAAACCCTCGGTATTCTCGGTGTGAGAATCCAAAGAGTGGACTTTGTTGGAATTTGGTAGAAGGAATGAAGAAAGAAGATTGTATACAACGACCAAGCAAGTGGGAGAAGGGCAGGGTCTATCATATAGACAATGCTTGATCGTTTAGAAGAAAGTACACGATCATGTAGGAAATAGGCTGTGATCGTATAGATGATCATTTAGTAATCGCTCAGATGTTGGACGATCGTTTAGAAAAACTTAGGCAATCATTTAGAAAGAGATGTGTGTGTATACGATCGTATAGCAATGATGAGCTATTGCGTAGTCTCTCGGTTTGCTATGCGATAGGTTGTATACAACTCGTGAGTGATTACAGATCTTTTTACAAAATGAAAACAATTTTTATTTTATTCTTCAGTTATGAAAACTGAATGAAACCTCCCACTAACACACGGTTACGGAGAAAACAGCGACCCAATTATCCCATAATTGTCCAATTAAAAGTAATAAATATAATCATATTATATTCATTAACCTATAGTTTAATATCACATATAAACCATATTGTTTTCTCCTCCAGTAGATATAAATTATATTTATATCATTTTTCCTCCAAATAATGTATCTTATATATAAAGTCAATCATATCATATATAATTAACCAGCTTAATCATATCATATATAATCGAACTCCCTCTTATGAATTTGAATATTTCAAACTGACCCAAAAATTGATTCTTAACTTGAATCCATTGAGCTACCAAGGGAACCTTATGGACCTATGGCTCGAAGCTCCAACGGTATGTAAATAGCTGACTAAACTCTTTAGTCACGAGATCCACCATCCGTTAACTGCCAGACATTTCATTAAAGACCGATAGCTAAACTCTTCTTACCACAAATATATTTCTATGTCCATCAGATATAACCAATCAACAGTACGATAACCCTTCATAGATGCTCGTAAGTACAGCTGAGCCAATTTACCATTTTGCCCTTGTAGTTACATCTAACTCCTTAAGTACCACTGATCCCTCTAATGAACAATACAACATAGTCCTACTATATGTGGAAACCTCTCGAGCCATGAGAAGGTGTATGGCGTACATCATTTAAGCCCCGGGATCAGCCCTTAAGGGAGCAATCTATCTACTTACCCCTGCTTCGAGGAAGGAGTGAATTCCAGAAATTCTATCTTTTTGGTATTTTGCAGGATAGATCTCTTTGTACTGGTTGTTTATCGCGAAGAGTAGTCTGATGGTTTACGAGTACTGGAATTGATCTAGAAATTCTAAGCTGACCCAGAGATCAGGTGTATTTTTCGCGCAGGAACACATCAAAACCAAATTAAGTGCCAGAATTTCAAGACCTACGGTTGCGGAGAATGCAAGGTTTGAGATAAGGCCGATCATGCTTCAAATGATCCAAAATGTGGGATAATTCAGAGGTCTACAAGGAGAAAACCCGCATGCTCATTTGACCAGCCTCGTAGAAATGTGCAACACATTCTCTATACCTGGTGTGACTTCCAAAGAAATTAGATTGTATCTCTTCCCATACACACTGTGGGATGAGGCAAAGAGGTGAACAATGTCCTTGATGACATTGTGCAGGCAAGCTTGACTGCCTGCAGAGGTGTGGATTACGGTAATCGCGAGAAATTTCTTTCAATCCGCATTTCTAAAATCTATGTTTAATTGTTTTCTTTATTGCTTTCCTTATTGCTTTCTACATTGCATTATTTATTGATTTTTAGAATTAGGCTTTATTGTTTTATGAATTTACTTTCAGTTTAATTCAATTTCATTAATTCTTTGTCTTGTTCAATTTCTTTACTGTTCTACATTAGTTGCGTTGTTCTTAAAAATTTCTGTGAATGACTGAATAAAACGATGAACACCGCAAAGTCTTATCGACTTACGTGTTTGATGAATTAAAAAAAGAAAAATAAAGATTGGTATGCATTGCGATGATGGGTGCATCTTGTGACAACAAGATACACTTTGCGTCCATCCAACCCAAATGCATTGCGCTGAGGGGTGTGTTGCGCTCGTATGTATTTTTCGCCCGTCCTTAGCGAAAACGCACTATGTTGAGGTAGTGTCGCGCCAGTAGAAATATCGTGCGCCCGTCCTCCAGAAATGCACTGAGTTGAGGGGTGTGTTGCGATGATACATGCGTTGTTGCCCGTCCTCTGCAAATATGCATTTACGTTAGTGGAAACATGGTGTTAACCTTTAATCTTGCACCCGTCTGAATCAAATACAAAAGATAATTTCATTCATTATTTTTTTCTATGTATAGAAGCTAATTCTTCATTCTTTATACATGTTAAAATTTTGTATTGCGTTATTTGTAATTCTTTGTATACTTGGTTAATTTTTAATACAACTGAGTAACCATTCTTTCCGTATGCGTTAGCCTCTTATTTATCGTGCTTTGTCAATTATTATGATGTTCTTTATCTTTTATTTTGCGTTATTCATTGTGCTGCCATGATGAATTATATGCATAACCTTAGAAACATTTCCTACACTTTGTATTTTCTGACTAACACTTAGATAATTCGTAGCAATAGCACTGTTTTACCTTTTATCCTTCAAAACTCTGCTCAAACCTTCTTTTCAAAAATTTTTTTAACTAAGTGTTTGTCTATTCTGTCCAAAAAAAACATAATGAGGACCTTGCGCATCTCTAAATTTGGGGGTGGGGAAGGTCTGAGCTGATGCGATCAAGTGGATGCGGTCATTAGAAAAATGCATTCATTACTATATAAAAAAAATCATATGAAACTCCAATGTCAGTGCAAGGGAAATTCCAAAACAATCCCAACCTGATAAGAGTTAAGTTGTGAAAGGAACCTGCTCATAGTTGGATGTTTGCATGACACCCGTGGGAGTAAGCCAAAACAAAGGTGGGTTTCCAAGAACGACGCAACATGAAAAGAAAAAAAAATGAGAGAAAAATAAAAGAATATAAGAGACAACACCTCTGACCAGAAAAAGTTAAACTTAGCTGAAAATCAAGAGTTGACATTGAGATTGGCACACAACCATAGTTGGATGTTCGCATGAAACCCGTGGGAACAAGCCAAAACAAAGAGTGTAACCATGATCAACAGTCTTTAATAAAATAACGCAACCCGACCACCACATTCAAGTCGTATCAAGTTGTTTTTGCATGAAGAGGTAAACATTCTTTTTAAAACTAGAAGGAAATTTTTGAGTAAAGATTTGTTGTATAGAAGAATAAAGTAGGGCTTGTTTATGAATTATCAAGAATAGAAAGAAATTGCATTGTTAAGTGATGTTGCCTAGGGTGAGCATTCAGAGCAACCAATCGATGCAAAATTTAGGATAAAAACTGAACAATATTGCCTTAGTAGAAGAAATGCTTGAGGACAAGCATATATCTAAATTTGGGGGTGTGATAACTTGTAGAAATACAAGTTATTTATACTGTTTTATTTAGATATTGCAGAAAAAAGAAAGAAAAGTTGCATCGATAGTATAGAAATTGGCTAAGAAATGCGAGAATTATAAATTGTCATCAATACACCCATTAACACCATTGTGATGGTAGAATAGAGTGTTTCAATTTCTATTTTGTAGGAAATCAGTCACCACATGCGTTCACGGCTCAAAGATAAAATAAACAACGCATCTACGTCGCACTGCGCCCATCATTCAGGAATGAAGAGATGATCAATGCAATGATGGCGCATGCGACAATCGATCAAGAGCTTAGCGATCAACGCAAATTCAACCGCATGTGGTAATAAAAAACAACACCGCATACGGCGATCGATTGAAGATGTAAAGAGCAATAAATTTGCGGAGGATTCTGACAAATGTACAGCTTTCAGTTTTTGCATTTTCGATGGGTTGATTGCGTAACAGAAGGAGTATTCACTCCGCCATTTCAAGAACTACCATAACCATAAAGTGGGGACCATAAAGTCAAAGAGCCAAGCTTCATCTATAAATAGCTTCTGCAAATTCACTGAAAGATATACTTGAATACATAGAGACGTGTATATACAGATTTTTTAGAGAGAGACTGGTCTGAGCGACTTCTAGAGTAGATCTAGGATAATCAAGAGACGTTGACACTTTTCTGTATTTGTTTCTAATCTCTTTTTCCCCATCTGTATTCATCTTCTCAATCTTTCACTCACACCATGTATCGAATGCTTAATCTTAGTATTAAATGTTATGATCATTTCCATTGTCATCTCTCTGTCTATTTCCATTCATCCATAATCCATTTTCTCCATGATGTTTTCCTAATTCCCTGGGTAAATAGCAAGAGTTAAGCAAGTAAATTAATTTGTGTTAAGGAAATAATTATGTTTAGTCAAAGCATGCTCGATGGCATCTTCACCTATGAGAGCGGAAGTGAAGATGTTATTCTGCCTATCGAGAGAGGGTTGGAAGAATGCGTTAACTAAAGCAAGAAGTATTTCCAGAGATGGAAACAACCTTGCATTCATCACGTTCATCCTTGTTTCGCCATAGAGATATGGGAACGCGACCGATCATCGAGAGGTGTATGCCAAGGGAAAGCGGAACCTTAGTTGCATCTTTAACACAATTAACAAACTTGCGATGTTTTTACTATTTATTCCTTTTATTTCTGATTCATCCATAAAGACTTGCAATCGCATACCACGATCCTTTGTATAACTTCACAGTCAATCTCGACCTCAGTATCATGTATCTGTATCTTGTATCTTGTATCATCTTAGTTTAGGATTTTATTTTCAATGCAATTTTATTTTATCAACGCAATTTTATTTTCATCGCACTTTAGATTACTGTATAAACCCAATTCTTTATTAATTGTAAAAACCAATCACATATACCACATGAGTAACACATTAACGAAAACAATCCCTGTGTTCGACCTCGGATTATTCTGAGAAACTTGTGTTGGAATTATACTTGGTTTCAGCGCAAGGAAACTTGTGACACGCATTACTCTATCGCATACTACAAGCATATCATTAACAATGCATATATTTAGAAGTAGTATCGCATAAAGACTAAATATATAAAAACATCGTGTCAAGTTTATGGCACAGCGCACGTATAAAAAGAAAATCATCTTTAGCATTACAAGTTTATGGCGCCGTTGCCGGGGACATGAGCTTGTATGACTTATTCTTTCATCAGTAGTGTGCATAAGCCATAACACAGCATAGCATTCCATCTTTAGCGTTACAGTTCCCAACTCCCAAATCAGATGAATCCCCAAAGTGGTAGGTTTAAGTTGGCGATCAGGCCACTCGCACCCATACAAATCAAAGGACCGCCCTCAAAGGCAGGAGTTCCCAACTCATTTAGGATTGAGGTCATATTACCTATGGTTATCCTAGTGCAGTGAAGTCTCTGTCATGAACGGTGTTATATAATGAGACGTTAACACTTCTTTGTCAGGTCTTATAAAAACTCTTTGTATAAGACGCCCCTGCTCGCATGTCCCCACATGAATGATAAATATCAGACTATCTGTAGTAAGTCACAACACTTATAACTATTCTACAAAGCAGGCTGCATCCGTAGCATTACCAGGATAAGGTTTCCCTCCTATATCCATATACTACAAACCATTTTGGTTATCACTTAAGACATGATCTACTTGTATGTCTCCACATACATGATTAAGTTACATAATGACAACCAGAGATTTTAGTTTATTGGTTTTGTGGTAAAGCAAATAAAACATCCAATGTTCAAAGACAATAAGTGAAAAAAATATCATATATTATACATCACAAGCATTTGTTCAAAACTGTGTTTACAAACTACAGAACACGAGAGTTTAGAGCACCATCCCCAACAGTTGATACATTTTAATATAAAGTTTAATTTTAGACTTTATTATTAATTTTGGATATGATTCAAAATTTTAAAAAAATAAGAGAACGAAATATTTGAAAGTAGTTCAAATATTAATCTAATATGAATAAGATTCATATTGAAAACTATAGGTTAAAAATAATGTGCATTGAATACGCATTAAAACTATAAGTTAAATGAAAGAAATGTTTTTGAAATGATTCAAATGGGAAATTAAATTAAATATGTAATATTTAATTGGATGATTAATTAATTGAAGAATCAATTAATTATTTAATTTATTTTAATTTTGAATTTAATTAAATTGATTAAACCAAAACTATAAGTTAAATTTAATGTACATTAGATGCACATTAAAACTATAGGTTATGTGAAAGTAAATCATTTAAATATGATTTAAATGATCATAAATTTAATTTAATTTAAACAAATTAACTCCTCATTTTAGGGAAGTTAAGAGAAAACATGGGATCAATCCCACATTTTTCTCTCCCTCTCTCACCATCCCCTCTCTCCACAAAAGGGTTTTGTTTTGCACAGGGAGAAAAAGGCTCTCAAGCTTTTGTGTTTTGTTCTTCTTGATAAAAGAAAGAAAAAAACGTTATGTAATATTCCCAAATTCTAAAAGAGAGAATCTCACAATTCTCTATAGCCTCAATTCCCTGTAAGAATAGGGAGATTTCCAAGTAGTGGTGCCCAATCCCAATTCAATAGATAAATTTAACAAAATTGTCAAAAAGTTTGCAAGATAGGGTTTCTTTCCCTTATAATTAGTCTTTTTAGGAATTGCATACTTAATCGATATTATCTTTTATTCCAATGCAAAATTGTTTTGATTTTAAATGTCAATTTGAAAAAAATGAAATGGTTATGTGTTTTGGGTTCCGTTGTGTCTTAGGATTTTCATCCCTTCAAGTTCCCAGATAGGAGTGTTACGTTTTCGTCAACTTAAATACCCCAGCCTAGACAGAACTAGTCTTAGACAAAAGGTCTCTTATAGATATATTTGTTAAAATGTTAATCTTTTAATTAAAACTAATTTAATCCAATTAAACCGATTAAAAGATGAAACTAAATTTCTAATCTCATTAGAAATGTGATCTTAGATCAGTATGATTCAAATTTTAAAACTATTTTAAAAAATGAATTTAACCTAAGGTTTGCATACAATTCTGATTTATCGATTTTAATATCTAATTTCATTTTGTTATAACAATTATAAGCAAAAGCAAATGAAATAAATTAAAACCAGATATTGCATCCATTGACATACTTAGTAAATTATAACAATTATAAATTACCTAAGGTAATGTCATGCTTCATGCAAATTTCCTTCATTACTAACATATATAACACTTATATAATAAGGTAATGAAATAGTTAATAACATACTTCAAACATACATTCATACTATATATTATAACTCTTATAATATAGTTGATGCATGTATATGTTATTAATGCATGCATACATATATTATAACATTTATACTATATGATGCATGAGCTTGCTATAAAAAATAAAGCATGCAACTAAACATATACTATAACATCTATAATATAAATGATGCATGAAATTAAATGCATAACCTATAGTGGGAATTTATACTATATGACATACATTATGGCATATAACAATAAAATTTAAATCATACAACACATTCATAATTTAAAGGCAATTAATGTATCGAGAATGGACACCTTTAATAGACATCTAATTCGAAACAGGTAAATTGGGCCTTCAACTGCTCGAACCAGACTACGAACTGCTCGAATCAGCCACAAACTGGTCCAGAAGAACCCAAAAAACTCGAACCGGAGAACCCATGAATCGAAGCAGACCAGTAGACCACGAACCGCACACAAAACTGAGCTGGACTGTGCATATTCTCTGTCTAGGAGTGTTGCGACGTTGTACTCTAGCGTCTTAACGCTACAAAGAAGACTTTCATCCGCTTCATCGTAGCGTCGCGACGCTAGGGCACAACATCACGACACTACTATATAGTTGCCCGCTATACAGTTTCGAACTCCTTGGAAATGCTTTCAATTTTTACATCTTTTTCTCTAGAAATTGATCGGGAAAAGCATGAGCGACTCAAAACATAAATATACAAACTCGATAGCAATTTTATGCCCCAAAACATAGGCCCTTACAAAACAATTTTGTAAAAGGAAAATGATAAACTAAATGTCCAATCCCAAAAACATCTATAATTGCAAAACAACATTCATTGCAATCATCACATGAATAAATAGAATGCTGAATCCCACAACGAAATTGTAAAATCATTATGAAAATTTGAAAAAATTTTGGGCAAAAAACCCCCACTCTGATATCAATTGATGGAACTAGTTAAGGTTTATGCGCGGAAATGGGGATCGGACCCAAATCCCAAAACTTACAGAATAAAGAATTTCACAAAAACAAGAAATACAAACCATATGCATTTAATTAATTTTATAGCATGCAAAAAGAAATTAACAAGAGAAAAATGGGTTTAGAAAACCCTTACCTTTAAAGATCGATCTTCAAAATCTCTTGAACGGAACAAACACCACCACAAAAGCTACCTCAGTAATCGTTGAGTGAGAATCTAGGAGTTTTGTGGGCTCTGACTATTTTGGAAGAGAGAGAGTTTGAGAAAGATGAGGAAGACGAGAATTCAGAACTCTTCTGTTTTTTCTGTGTTCTGTTCTGTTGCTTTCTGTGAAAACCAGAGGGAGAAGAAGAAGCACAACTCCTCATTCCCCACTATCATGTAGAAGAGAGAAAAGAGGGGCAAGGAGTTACAACTCCCACCCAAAATGATTTTTAAAAATTAAAAAAAAAATTAAACTCAATTATTTATTATTTTTTTATTTAAAAAAATTAATATATATTTATGTGATAACTATCTTATCATATAATAAATATTAAACTATATGTTATATCAAATATAACATATAACCTATAGTTTCTATATTGTATCAATACAATATAACCATTGTTTCTATTCTCTCACCAATGATATTCAATATAAATCCCATTTATATTAAATATAATATATGAATCCAATTCATATAGTTAATATTTAAATCATATTCAAATATTTGTATCATTTCATAAATACTTTATATTATAATGTATCAAATATATTGTAGTAATTATATCATATATAATTAGACTAAATTAATTATAACACATATAATTAGTTCCCTCAATTGATTTGAACAAATTCAAATTAATCTAAAAATTGATTTTTAGTAATTCTCGTTGAGCTACAGAGGAGACCTCATGGACCTGTAGCTTGAAGCTTCAACGATACGTGAATAATTAATTAAACTCCCTTAATTAAATTATTCACCATCCATTAATTGTTGAGCACTCCACCAAAGACTAACAACTGCACTATTTGCACTACAGATATATTTTCGTATCCATTAGATATAACCAGTCAACAATATGATGACCCTTCATAAATTGCTCGTAAGTACAGTTAGGCCAAAATTATCGTTTTTCCCCTGTAGTTACATCCAACTCCTTAAGTACCACTAATCCCTCTAGTGAACAATAAATCATAGTCCAATTATAACCAAACCCCTCTTGGGCTAGGAGAAGATGTGGTGTCATATTGTCCAAGCCCCGAAATTAGCTCTTAGGTAAGAAATTTATCTACATTGGGGAAGCAATGAATTCCTTCTTGTGTAGTTGTGTTCTCAGTTTCGCAATCAAACGAATCCTTAAAATGGTAGGTTTATTGAGTCGGTGAACTTACCACTCTCACCCAGACAAATCAAATGACTGCCTTCATAGGTAAGAGTTCACAACTCACTCAGGATTCAAGTCATATTACCTATGGTCATCCTAGTAAAATGTAAGTCTCTATTATGAACAACATTATATAATAAGACTAGTCATTTCGTGGTCCAGTCTTATACAAACTTCTTTTTATAGAATACCCCAATTCATATGTCTCCACATGAATGATCAAAATCAGATCATTTGTATCACTTTATAATAATTGTAACATCTACAAAGCGGATTGTAGTCGTAGTGTCACAAGGATAAGGTATCTAACATTATCCATCTACTACAGACTATTTAGGTTATCACTTAAACATGATCTATCTGTATGTCTCTACATAAATATTTAAACTACAAGATAACTTTGGATGTTAGTTTATTAGTTTGTGGATTAATGCAACTAAATGTCAAATAAAACATCACATATTTTATTTAATAAATAAAATGTTTGTACAATATAATTATAAACTATAGAACCCTACAAGATTTAGGGCACTAACCCCAATAGCGTAGATCTTTAAACTTTTTATTTTATGTCCAATACATCCTTAAATTTTTTAATTTTATCCCTAATATGCCTGTGACCTATTCAGATATCTTTTTTTATATTCACATATATATAAATATAAATTTTGTTTTATATTTAATAGATTAATTATCATTCCTTTTTTTAAAAAATTGAAAATATCGAAGATATTATATGTAAAATTGAAAAGTTAATAACATATTAAATGGAAAACTTATAGCTTAGGAGACAGATATTTGTAACACATATTTAAAAGTTTAGGGATTGAACTTGCACGTTTTTAAAAAATAGGTTTTTTCATAATGCCACCAAATTAAATAATCTTGTTAAAATCTAGATGCTAGATTTACGAGTTTTGAACCATTTTTATAAATAAAATCATGTATTTAATACTAAAATAACTAGGGTTTGATTTGAGTTATACTCGATCAATAAATTTCTCTTCCTTCAAATAATAGATGTTCTTTACGGGGAGATTCAAACATTTTACCTGCTCGTTGAAGGTATTGATAAATATTTGAACTATGTCGTTCATGTTTAATAGATATGTATGTACGTACGTATGCATGCATGTTTATATGTATGTATATATATATCTGTGCGTGTTTGTGTGTATGTATATAAATATATTTGATTTACTCTTCATCACTAGTTTGTCTGTGTTAGATATTATATTAAATTTGTCTTCACCTACTAAATTAAGCTTTTCGGTCAATTGATGATTTATGATGGTAGCAGAACAGGTGGTCTGGGAAGCTTTTAGGTCAATTGATACTTTAAGAGGTCTTTAACTTTTTTAATCAATTTTAATTGTTTACTCTTAATTGGCCATTCTTCTGGGGTTAACTAAAAAACGAAGTCTTGCATTTCAATATAGAATTTCTTGATCATGAAATGAGTTAAAAATGAATTATATATAATAAAATATTGGAAAAATTACCCTTTGATTCTCAAGTTTCGAAGAATATGTGTGTCTGGTATCTGAATTTAAAATAATTATATTTTTAGTCCCTAGATTTATAAAAATGGATCTATTTGGTCCTTGAGTTTTCAAAATGTAAATTTTTAGTTCTTGAATTTTTTAAAATAAGTTTAAAAAATTCCTCAAATAACTTTATTCTACTATTTTGAATAATTATATTACATTTTAAATTAAAAGAATAATTTTTAAAAATCATATCCTCTCTAATACTATTTTTTTTTAATTTTAAATATCATATAATTATTTTTAAAAAAATCAAATAAAAAATATTCATCGACCTTTTAAACCTATTTTTATAAATTTAGGGGTCAAAAAGAAATTTTTTTTTGGGTATATTTTTAAAATTTATTGAAGAAATGAACATATAACACAAAATATGCTCATTTAACCTTTGTCTACCGAAACTTGAAAATTTATGTAGACGCCCGAGACAAAAATTTAATGGCTTTAGTAGAAAAATGTTTGACATGTGTTGTTCATGCAAACTTTGGTTAATGAAATTTCTTAGGTGTGAACTTTCATAGTACGCTAATCAAAACTTTTCGTTTGTCTTCTTATGTCTCAATTATTTTTTCTTTTTGGTTATTAACGCTTTGAATTCTTTTTAATATTTATTATACCATAGTTTTCTTACTTAATATATTAATCATGCATATAAAAATTTAGAAATAAAATAAATAAAAAAATTAAGGATGTTTATTCAATTTTAGTTAGTTCCTATATTATCAATCAAACATAATAATTATATTAAAAAATACCTTTAAATATACGAAAATCACTTTTGAAAAAACATGGGTTTAGAATGATTGGAATTACCGTTGAAAAAAAAGAAAAAGAACACATAAAAATGCATAGAAATATCCGAGAAAGCTGGATGTTACCTGAGGGGTTTATGGAAAGAACTAAGACATCATGCAAATAATTAATAGTAAGAATGAGATGAAGGAAACAATGGAAGCGTGAAGATGAACTTTTGCATTTGTCTGCCCCTTTTTAACGTTAGAAATCTGTTTTTGTATTACTGTTCCAAACTTCTCAAGGCAATAACAATAACAGTACACACACTCTCTGTCTCCTCATTCTTTTCCAACCAACAGTTTTTTTTTTTTTTTTTTTTTTTACTGTTTTACTGTCCCCTACATTTAACAGTCATTTTTCCCTTTTCTACCCTCTCCAACACAAATCTAGATAATGCTTCTAGAGGACTGTCTTCTTTTTTAGGGAATCTTTAATTTTATTTAATTTTTAATAATATACATTCCTTTTTTTGAGTGTTTGGATGAGACTACGACTCTATAATGTGTTTAGTTGTAGCGTAACTATGTCAAACTATCGTTTTAACCCAAGTTCTCTTTTACTTTTTTTTTCTTCCCTTTTGTAACAGAAGAACGATTAAGTATAACCTAGACGTTGTACTTATTCACATATAGTACTTTCTTTATTATCTAGCACAAACAATAATTTAATCTCTTTTAACAAAAAAAGCTAAAATTTCTTGTCATGTGGTAATTTTTAATTGGACAATTGGTAGGCTGCACAAAGATATGTGCAACCCAATCAACACAAAATAAATATTTAAATTTACATCCTCGGATTATTAGAGCAATGTG
This sequence comes from Benincasa hispida, assembly GCF_009727055.1. Classification (NCBI taxonomy): domain Eukaryota; kingdom Viridiplantae; phylum Streptophyta; class Magnoliopsida; order Cucurbitales; family Cucurbitaceae; genus Benincasa; species Benincasa hispida. Next base: position 51,167,289 of record NC_052349.1, read on the forward strand.
ATTGTCTCATTGGATGAGTATTTGTTCGTCGTCTCACATTAATTAGGGAAGAAATAATCATTAGGTCTGTATAAGTAAGGACAAATATCTCTATCAATATAAAGTCTTTTGGGTGGTTTCAAAAGCAAAGTACTTATGAGAAATTATGCCCAAAATAAAAAAATATTTCACTATTGTAGAGATACGTGGAGTTTTGATTATCCTGATAAATATATCAGTACATCTAATAATGTGGGGCAGTTACCGAACTATAATAGCGGCAAGGTGTTATTGCAACACAAATAGATCAACAACGTGATTGTCTTGTTGGGTGAGTATTTGTTAAGTGTTAGCATAAATTCTTTATATCTAGATAAACCCTAAGATCATTCATGTCAAATTGTCAAGAATAACATACCGGATTCCATTGTAAAATTGATGATAGCTTCAAGATGATGATGGATGACTATGGTCTTCCTCAACTAAAACTCTGAATGCCCTTAGTGGGATCTCTCTCTAGATGGGATTTAAGAAAGACTGAGTACTTATTGTTTTGGTATATTGGGGACCATAGTCTTTATATACTAGTTCAATTAGGGTTCCCATTAAACCCTAATTAACTAGGAATGGGCTTCTACCCATTAAGTTCATACTCAATTAGGAATCTAGGGCCTTAATTAATTAGATCACATAATAGGGTCCAATCTAATAAAATAACCCAATGTGATAAATTATTAATCCACATACATAGTTCATACTTTAATTAAACATATTATTATTTAAATATGTCTAACATTAAGTGCAAACAAAGTCTCACATTACTAGGAGTTGATCATGAGTGTATATAAGAAAAAACAAACATTTGTATAGTTATGAGACTTTTTTGGTGGTTTCAAAAATAAAATAGTAAGTTCATACTATTATGAAGATAAATGGAGGTTTTGTTGTCCTTAATCAATACGTTAACGCATCCAATAATGTGGTGCAGTTACGGAGCCATAAAAGCGATGGTTTTAATGCAGATAAATTGGTAAAAATTAAAGGGATAATAATTAAAATTAAAAGATGGAGGTAGGGGCCGGGTATGTAAGAAACAACCAACCATGGTTGTGATTTGAATCATTATGAGTATATTTCAGAAGGAGATAATGAGAGAAGCTATGGTCCCATATATAAGAAATTGCAATAGCACACATAAAGTGACAGTAGTGTGGAGCTCTGGTTGTGGTTTGGGTTTGCTAAGTTAGTCAGAATAAAAAAAAGTTATAATTTCGACTGTGTGTTGCCGCTCTATACGTTTCTTCTGTACATTGTCTCTTTGTGTTTGTTGAAGCATTTATAACCCAAGACGCGGCTGCAGAGATAAAAACAAAAGAAGGTCAAAAAAAACAAAAACAAAACAAGTCAATTTATATCACTAAATCTTCCAAATTATTATATCAATTTATACATTCCGTTACATTTCATTTAGAAAAATTTTGTTAATTAAGACTTTAAATTTTCATAAATGAATCGATTTAAACTTCATAATTTTCTTAAAGGATTATCTATACCTTTACTCTAATTATCCATTTTATAAAACCAACATTTTAAGAAATTTACACGTTTTTTAGAATTAATGAATGAATAATTTTCAAAGGTAATTGTAATGAAAGGCATAAATTGATTGGTTTATGAAAATTTAGAAGTTTAATTATTGATCAAATTATAAGTTTAACACGATATTGGTCGAACGAAATCTATAAGGGAGTATAAACTAATACATTTATGATAGTTTAGGGTTTAAATTGCTACAATTAATAATACTTCAAGATTATAATTGAGGATTGCAATCAATATATATATATATGCCCAAAAAATTATATATTATAATGACTAAACTAAAAAAAAAAACATTTTGAGTATTAACAAAACTTATAGGTCATTAAATTTTAGGCAACTAGAGGCCATGAATGGACTAAATCCTTCTAAACCCTATTTGAATTTCTAATCTGATCAACCAACTACTTAAATTAATGAAATTGTGTTGCCAATAATTTAACTTGATTTCAAATGGTGCAAACTATTATATTTCTTTTTTCAAAAACTAATTGTTACTCTAATTAGACCTTCAACCTATAAGATTATTGTAATTAAATTCATCATAGGTTTCCACTCTTCCTTTGTTTTATGTTCTTTTTCCTGCTTGAAATGGCAGGCCAAAATTTTGATTTTGAATTTTTTTTTTCCAGTAGTTACTATATGATGGCTTCCTCGGAGCTTAAAAAGTCAAATATATATCTTTGGTTGAAAAAAAAAAAGTTTAATATATCTTTTGTTGGTTTAGATAATGGTAACAATCATTATGGTTTTAGAGATTGTTTGTGTACTTTGCAATGGTTGAGGACTTAATTGTAAAATTCTGTCCACTAAAGTAATGTTGTTTCAATGTGAGGGTTTGATTGTAACATCTTTTTCTCATTTTGGAGGTACTTTAGATAAAAGTGTTGAAAAAGTTAAATTCATTGTTAATCAAATAAACTTATACCTTTTTTTTATTGATCAGTGACTTATTTTAACGTAGAGATCGGAAAAAGATCATCCGTTTGAATTCTCATAATGACATTTATTCGTCAATTAATATTGATTTACACTTATTAGGGTTTCAACACATTTTAAAGTATAAGAACGACCGAAATAATATATCTTCTTATTGTATTCCACCTTTTATCTAACCTTTTGAAAATAGGACGACCCAAATAAGTTTAAGTAGAAAAAAAATTAAAAGTTTTAAAATTTAAGAATCAAACTAGACGTTTCAAAAGTATAAAACTAAAATAGATTAAATTAAAAAGTCTTTGAAAAAAAATCCTTTCTACCAAATGCATATCGATGCCCCCATTCATACTTTTAATAAATTCAGTTGCTTAGAAATAATATCAATGAATGTCAAAGCTGAGTTCTTGGAGACAGTGCATGCATGCACAAATTTATTAATCTTTGATTCTCATAGCCGGCAGAATTAATATAAACTTTGGTTTATCTAGACACATTTTACACCATTTGAATTAGATTTTACAAAACTCCAAATTCATTATTCTGAAGTTTGTCCTCTCATGTAATTGACTCTATTAGCTACCATGTGAAATAAACATAAATTCTTGCATTTAATTCCAGTTAATACAAAGCAAAAAGGTAAAAAATAAAAATAAAAATAAAAAATAAAAAATAAAAAACACGAAGATTAATATTTATAATTCGTTTAAGAAGAGAGTAGAGGTATTAATCTTTAGTAACGAATAATAAAATTAGTTATCATGATTATAAATATATCTCATAATGAACTATTAGAGAGGTTTACAAGTGATAAATTTCTATCATCGATAAATTATTTTGATAATCTATCATTGATAGACCATTTCTACATTTTGTTGTTGATTAAAAAAAGGAAAATAATTTCAAATTGCAAAATTATTGAAAATATTTACAAAATTTCAAAATCTATCAATGATAAATATTGATAGACTTCTATCAATATCTATTAATTGATTTTGAAAATTTGATATATTTTATAAATATTTTAGTTCTTTTTCTATATTTAAAATCCCTTAAAAGAATAAATTTCTAACAATTGGGTATACGCATCTTATAATATTTTCATGAGACCTAAATTTGAGATATTTTACAAAAGAAAAAATCTCTCTAATGCACACCAAAGGATTGATCTGACAAATCAACTCAAAAGTAAAAGATATCATAAAATGTCAATGAGATAATGGTACCAACACTTAAAAGACATAAAAAAAATCTAATAAAGTGATGATATATATTAATTAATAGATTATTTTCAAATATAGAAAAATGAATCAAAATATTTATAAATAATAATAAAATATCACAGTCTATTTGTAATAGATCACGATAGACGACGATAGATTATCTAATAGTCTATTAGTGATATTTTACTATTAATTGTAAATAGTTTTTTAATTTTGTCATTTAAAATAATTTTCTTTAATTATAATTATACACAAATATATGCTAATTAAAACTCTAAAAAGAAAGAGAGAAAGAGAAAGAAAGAGAAAAATAAAATTAGTGAGATTAAAAACAATATGACATATAGTGTTAGTTTATCAGAAAGTGAATGTGATGAGTCATAAAAGTGAGGCCTAAATCAGTGTGTATAGAAAAAAGAATCTAAGGGGACCATTTATTGGTAATTAAATCATCATCCTCTTACCTTTTAGATATCAGTTAGTCAACAACAGAAGAAGATACAGTAGTAGTCTGTCTTTACCAAAAATAAATAAATAAATAATAACAAAACAACAATAATTCATCTGTTCTTCCTTCAGATATGCCCCCACTCCCTCATAAACTCCAAAACCCTAATATACTTCCATTCACACTTTCTTTCATTCAATTCATCTTCTCTTTTTGTTCTTTTCTTTGGGAACAATAATAATTAACACACTGCCTCTTCTTTGGCTAAGAAAAAAAAATTACATTTCTTCCGATGCCCTAATTTTTTTTTTTTTTTAAATTATTAACGAAAGAAAGGATCAAAAGGTGTATCGAGATATCTCAACTAAGTTGATACATCTGTTACTTCTTTGTCATACTGCAATTCCAACAGCGATGCTTTCATTCAATCAAAATTCCACTTCTTCATATGTTCTAACTTCAAACCTTAAAATCCTTTCTTTTTGTAGCTATGATGTATCTTCTAGTACTCTTAATTGGATAGTTTTTCTCTAACTTATTCTATCTGTATTTCTGAATATTTCAAACTTTTCTTTAACTCTGGATTTTGTACTGATCCTTTTTGATAAACACATTTTGTTTTGGGATATGATGAAGGCGCTAAGAGTTTGTCAATTTAATTGAGATGATCAAGTGCGTTTCTGCTTTTTATAAAAAAAAACCCTAAAATCCTTACCAATTTTTTTTCTATTTTGTTACGCGTATAGGTGAGAAATAACATACCGAGTGGACAATAGAACATTATAGATTAAGCTTGCAAATTTAAAATTTGTACCAATAATTTTCTTTCATATTGATTTTCTTTAATTATTGTGTTCTTTGGAATAATAAAGAGTGTGCCTTGTTTGGATATTCTTTTTGAGTTTGGCTTCTTTTTAAGAATGAAGAAAGCAAAACGATCTGCTCTTTTGTTGTTTTTCCATGCATTTCCCTTCAACGTTTGCTTACTTTCCAATGAAGGCCTTTCTTTTGGATCTTTTCTATTACATCTATAAATTCCACATTGTTCTGTTTGTATTTTTATTATCGATGATATGTAATTAAATTTAACTTCATTAATCAATTTAAGTTTTTTGGTCTATTATTGTTTTAAGATAGTATCAAAATAGGTCATTCAAAAAGTCTTGTGTTCAAGTCGCTGCAGTCAACTCATGAATATAGAGATCTAGATATATATATATACACACACAATGATACATACATATATAGCAAAATGATTGCTTCCTTGCAATTTAACTTGAATAAAATCTTCTTCATATTTCCCCCTTTGAAGGTTGGAATGCTTGGAGTGTGTAAATGGACACTATGAAATCTAATTTATATTTATATTTATGATATCTATGTTATTTACATTTTTAACTTTACCGATTCTCTAACTTTACCTATGTCTTTAAATTTGTAATCTCTCCAATAATAAACTGTTATCTTCCTTTGTTAATAGACGTAACTAACATACTATTAGTGAATCACGTAAATTTTTATATCAATTTCTTTATTCTTTACGTTTTCTATATTTTGATTTTCGATTTGATAACATATATATTTCTTTCCCTTTGTGGTTTTGTTTTTTCCTTTGTTTTTCCCACACGAAGTTGCTATCTGAACTCACTTTTTGGCTTCCATGCGCACGAAAAAGGAAGATGGGAATAATATTTAGTTTGTTGGCTTGTGGATGAACACACACTACCTTAATTTTATATATTTTTCTCAAAAATAATATCTACTTTAATAATTCTAGTCAAATATGGATCTTTCTTCTTCTAATTGATCATCTTTCTTTCCTAAAACTCACATGAGAATTATAAATAAATTTTTTATCATTATTATTATTTTAAATCCCCATGTGGTGTATACGAAAGAAGAGAAGAGAAAATAGGATACGGCTCTATAGCTATCAAAATTCAAGAAGGGGGGTTTTATTAATATCATTTATTTATTAATTTTTAAAAAAGAGATTAATTATTTGAAAAAAAATATTTGAGTTCATTCCCACTACAACTGCAACTCATCAAAATTCTCAATTATAAATTGTCACGTGATAATAATATTTTATTATTATTATTATTATTATTTTGTGATTGAAAAAAATTATAAAGATAGATGCAATTTAGACAACATCTATTATCATGCGGGAGTAGTTAGAGTCTTAAAAACACACTTCCAAGTTGGCTTCCATGCATATCTCTCTGCAGAAAAAGGTTTGTGTGGTCCAATTTTTCCTCTTTGATAAAGAAATATTATATTATGTATATATATATTATTAATATATATATATATATATATTATATATTATATTATATGAAAACAAAATGGTCCATCATCTACAAGCTATAGCTTCTCTCATTGTTCCTTCCAATAGCTTGCTATGATGAATATCAATAATATTAATAGATATCTCTCTCTCTAGGTGTGTGAATAATAGTTAAATTTTGTGTATATCCTTTTGTATGATTTCCAATCTAGCCCTAGCTCCATCACTCTCCTCGTTTTTTGTTAAATTTAACACTTTTCTATTTAATTTTTTTAAAGAGATACTTCGAGAGCTTTGTTGATAAAAGAGTAATCATTGTTCTATCTAACCTCATGCTTCTATTTTTTTTTTCACATAAAAAAGATAAAGTAGGAAAAGAGTGAGAGAGTTAAAATTTTTGGAAAGAAAAAATTATTTTCCTCAATTATGTTGACACTGTAATATGATAGACATGATATTTTACTATTTTGTAAATATTTCAAATGGTTTTATTATTTAAAATATTTTTTTTCAAATTTACAATTAATAATGATGTTAACTTAAATTTGAAACGTCGAGTTAAATTCTATGTTGATAAGTTATATATTAATTATTTTCACATTATTCGATCTAAAAAATAAATCAAAATCATTAATAAAACATGATTTTTCTCCCAACCCTATGTAGCAAAACATATCATGACACGAAAAATTGCATATGAGAAGATGAAAAACCAATAATGTTATATTCTTTTTTTTATTTTTTGAAAGGTATTGTAATTAAAATGTGGCGTGGAGAAATCTATGAAAAATTTAAAATATATAATAAATTGTTTTTACTGAAAATATAACGTGCGTACCTTATTCGTGTATGATTCGAATCACATATTTAAGTACATTGTTTGGTACATATGAGTGACTCTAATGTATTGGGTATTAATGTGAAATGGAATACTTTTATCTCTTTAAATTGGAAAGTTTTCTTCTAGCTATCTTTTCGTCTTCTCCTATAGCTTGCATGTTGTATCTTTTTTAAAACATATATATAAAAATAAGAATAATAATTAAAAAAAAAAAAAAGAAAATAGTAATGATCTGAAATAAAGAGAAGAAAAAAGTGTTGATAATTTAAGAAAAATTATTTTAAATGATAAAATTGTTGAAAATATTTACATGTATAACAAAATATCATAGTCTATTTTCGATACATTACGATAGACTACTATCTGTATCTATCATGACACAGACAGACACATATATTAATCTATCGTAATCTATTGGAAATAGATAGTAAAATGTTGCTAAATCATGTAAATATTTTAGTTCATTTTATTATATTAAAAAATCCTCCCTGATTTAAATTACAAGCAATTCAATAATCATTTCATTTTAAATTTGGGTTGTTTTCAAACATAAAAAATAAATCAAAATGTTTACAAATAAAGCAAATTTCACTATTTACTTGTGATAGACCGTGGCAAGATCTATTGCAAACACAGTCATAGTTTGTTATTATTTATAAATATTTTTGATAGTCTTGTTATTTTATTTTAAAATTTCTATTTTTTTTTTCATTTTAAAAAACACGAGTGTTTTTCAAATCTTTTTCCTGCTTTATATATTTTAAAAACGATTTTGAAATTACAAATAATTTTCAATTTAAAGAAAGAAAAAAGCTAGGCAAAACTCATGTTGAATTTAAATAACTTTCAATAACTATAGTTTTTACTGGGAAAAAAACACATTTTTTCCTCTTTAACATATTTCTAATCTCCAACTAATTTAATTTTTTCTAACTTTTTTTCTTTGAAAATTTCTCATTCTTTCTGTATTTTTTAAAATTCTATATAATTTCTATTTCTCTTTCTCTATCTAAATTTTTCATTTAGACATAATTTTTCTTATGATCTCTAAAATAATGTTGATGTTATTTAACTTAACTTCAATTTCTCATATCTTAAAGAAATATAAAAAATAAAAAACTAAAAATATAAGGGACTTCATTTTCTCTTTTACATGTACCTCTCAAAGTTTCCCCCCCTAAAACTTTTCTTAATTTCTTTTAATTTCCCTTTAACTTATTTATTTCTAAGGTTTCTCCCCTAATTTTTATTTCTATCTTATAAATAAATTTCTACCTAACTTTTTCATTTATCTTTGTTTTCTCTCATAACAACTTTTCTTTATATTTTTCAATTCTATTCATTTATCTAACATATCATTTACTCTTAATTCTTCTCCCTCTAAAATTTCATTTTACTTTTACTCAAAAGAATTCTTTTTTTTTTTTTTAAATAAAAAAACTTTTTTCTCTCTAAAATTTATCTCTTTCCCTCCAATTTTTCCTTTTGACCCTAACTAATAATATTTTTATGAAATTTAAATCTCTCTAAATATTTTTCTCTCTCTATCTCTAAATTTACAATACTTTACTTTTCTCTCTAAAACATTTGTAATCTATGTTTCTATATATTTATTTGCATGTATTCAAACATTTTTCTCTCTTTTTAACATCTTTTATCATCTCTCTAATTTCTTTTAAAAAAAATTTTGAAAAACCAAAAAGAAACCAACAATTTTGATTTTCTAATTTAAGAAAGAAAAAATTATTATCAAACGTACATAGGTTTGTTTAGAAAAAAACATGAACTAAGGCTTTGTCGTAACCCTTTTTTTATTTTCTGTTCTTGAAAATTGCGTTTATTTTCTCCAACTTGTTTACCATGGTTTTCATCTTTTCCTAATATAAACATTTGAATTCTTAGCTAAATTTCAAAAAAAAAAAAAAAAAAAAAAACAAATACAAGTTTTCAAAAACTATTTTTTTTCTTTAAAATTTGACGTGGTTTTTAAAAATATTTCTTAGACAGTAGATGACAAAAAAAGAAAAAAAGAAAAAAGGTGAAAGTAGTGCTTATAAAAAAAAAAAAAAAACAAAGCTTTGTAAAAAAATCTTTCATTACGGTACTAAATAGAATTACCTAAATAATTGAAAAGTAGAATAAACCATTGTGGGTTGACCTAGTGGAAGACTTTCTTCTAAGCTCTTTCTTTTGTTTTTATCCTTGAGCTAGCCTCGAGCTCTCAATTGTATATATCGACACTTATCACTTTTTTATCGAATGAATTGCTACTATATTTGGGGTACGATGAGAGTGCTATGGATGTGTCAATTTAGTTGAGATATCCTAGTGCACATACTTATCCTCCGTCCTCTAGTATCTCGTTAAAAAAAAAAATCATGGGTTGACCTAGTGGTGAATAGGGGGACATAATCTTGATAAAGGTCTAATACATCATGAGTTCAATCCATGGTAGCCATCTACCTAAGATTTCATATCCTAAAATTAATCGAGGTGTGCATAAGCTAAAAAAGAGGAAGAAGAATTATGACGGACGTTAATCTCCTAAAGCATGACAAATGTGAAGATGTCGAGGACCAGAATTTTTGGATAAATATTGATTATGTATAAGATTTTTCTAATGATCACATGATTCATATCAAGTTATTGTTCTTCGTACAAGGCGTGCATTTCATCAAGGCCATGTGATAGGATAGGACTTAAGCCAAACCTTTTGTAGTTGTCGATAAAGCACTACTCACTACTTTTCAAAAATGTGCAGCACCAACAATGGTCCCCCAATTCTTATAATTAACACATCTTCTCTTCTTTTATTTTTCTTATATATTTCTTCCCATCCTTTTTCTTCCCTCTATTTCTTTATTAACAATACATCAAATACTTACCACTATTATTAAATCATTACTCATTCCAAAAACTTCTCTTAAATGAGTAAGAGTTTATATATATTTTGTATTGTATGTTCAATTCACTTGTCTAACTATAGTCTACCTAGCTAACACAATTTTGGATTTGAGGTGGGATGAGAGTACTAAAAGTGTATCGATCTAGTTAAGATACTTGGCTATACCGACATTAAGATTAAATATAAATGAAGCATAAGTTATACTTTAAATTATCAAAAAAATACCTTTTTGGTCCTTCTAGATTTTGGGTTTAGTTTTCAGTTGTAGGTTTCAAAATGTTGACTTTTTTACTTAATTTTGATGCAGGTAGAATTAGAAACTAATGTGTTTAGAACTAAATGCGTGACATTTTTAAAATTTATGGACTATATAGAAACTTAAGTTTATCAAACTCAAAACTTAAGGACTAAATGTGTACGTAACATTTTGAAACTTATAAACCGAACAAAAACTAGATTCAAAATTTAGGGAAAAAAATATTTGTTGTCAACAAAATGCATAATTACAAGAACAAACTTTAAACTTTTAGGAAAAGTAATAGTTGTTTTATTAACCAAAGTTATGCTTTAAGTGACTTGTGATATTTTAGTATAGAGTAAAAAATGTGATTCTATGTCTAACAAAATCTTACAATAGAGATCTTTCTCTCTCTTTCTCTTTTTTTTTTTTTTATCAAGATACTAAAGAGAAGAAAGAGATTATGTGTAGACTGAGACATCTCAACTAAATTGATACATACATAACGTCTTCATCATACCATAAATCCAAAAGTACGAGAGAATTACGATTAGTTTTCTTTATTTGACATTTGTGTTAAAAGCAAGTTTTTTTTTTTTTTTAAAAAAAAAAATTATCAAGTCAAGAGTAGTACAATTATCCGAGCCGATGGCGATCCAAGCCACGTGGCTGCATATGGTCCATTGCTTTAGCTTTCCAATGGAGGATGGTCGGTTGAATTCCAGCATCTTCCTTTTAGTTTTTTGTTTTTTTGTTTTTTTTTTTTCCCTTTTCTCTAAGTAAGCTCAACCCTTGAGCTACATATCAAGTTAGATACCCTGTGGAAATAAAAGGCAAAGCTTTTCCCTTTAAAAAAGAAAACCAATTTGCTGGAGCTAGGTTTGAAGCTCCTATTTGAGAACTCCAAATTTCAAGGATTCATATTACATAAAAACTACTTTTGGTACCAAACTGCTAGAAGCTGAAGCACATAGAAGAGGAATATCAGTGCTTATGCGTAAGTAATTTTAATTCTCTCTTCATATTGATATCTAATCTTCAATAATCCTTAAATTAAATCTTACAAAACCCTCTTTTTCTTTCTCTTCCTCTTAACTTTCAGCCACTGATTGAGTCAATTTAGTCTTTTCTTCTGCTTTATTTGTTTTGAGCTTGGAAATCCCTAAAGAAATAAGGCACACAGTTTTAGTTAATTTCAACAGCTAATTAGTTAAATCAGTACAGAAAAATGATAACTTTTAAGAAAAACATGCAGATGTTTTAATTACTAAAAGGTTATTCAGCTGCTGATTTCAAACAAACCCTTTTTTGTGTTTTGAAGTAAAAATTTCAAATTCCCTTATTCAATTCTTGTAATCTTATGACCTTGATGTTAGGGTTTCTGGGCTTGTCCAATTTCTTCAACTCAAAAAAATTCACAAAATTTGAGTATTATTATATATATATATATATATATATATGGTGTCTCTTCACAAGCTAATGCTAATGAATTGTGAAATTTTACACATTTTTTAGCTGCAGACAAACATGATGAGAGACATAATATGATTAAAACTTCTAAAGATCAAGAGAATTCACCACCTCCAAAACTAGCAGCAGTTTCATCAAGCTCTTCCGCGGCTGCGACGCCATGGCTTAGGTTGAAGGATCCAAGGATCGTGCGCGTGTCGCGAGCTTTCGGAGGCAAGGATCGACACAGCAAAGTTTATACTATAAGAGGGCTGCGCGACAGGCGTGTAAGGCTTTCGGTTTCGACTGCAATTCAGCTCTATGATCTTCAAGACCGCCTCGGCCTTAATCAGCCGAGCAAGGTCATCGATTGGTTGTTGAGTGCCGCCAAGGATGAAATCGATGAACTCCCTCCATTGCCAATCCCATCCGCAAGCCTCGGCCTTCACTACCAATCTATGCTACCACACCCACATAGATCGGAGTTCAAAATCATCGACAAGGCCGAGATCGAGGACGAGACCGATGAATTACAAAAACAACACAAATCAAATAATCCCTCTCACCCTTCTTCTTTCTCAGCCCTTTTGAACAATGTGTCTACCCCTCCATTTGGGTTTTATTGGGATCATAATCCATCATCATCATCATCAACAACAAATAATCTTCCATTTCTTACATCTCAACCTGAGGATAGTAATAATAATCTTCATAACTTCAATCATCTCAATTTGTCTTTGCCTTCCCCTTTGTCTCTTGAGTTCAATCACTTGCACCAAAATTTCTTCATTAACAATAATTCTCTCAATAATACACCTCCTAATAATTTCCACCCCAATGTTAAGCCTTTTCACTTTAGTATGGCTACCAAATTCACTTCTCAAGCCAAGAAAAACAATTCAGATCCTTCAAGTAATAAGGATCATGGTTTTGCTTCTCATCAATGATTTTCTATGAGCTTCCAAGTGTTAGAGGAGAGAATCATAGCAAGAACTACAGTGGAAATTAAAGGTATTATACTCTTGCTGATTCTTGAAGGGGAAAAAAATCTCTCATTGCATTACAATAATCTATCATCATTTTCACATATATTTGAACACTCGAATTTCTAGTTTGATTATCTTCGTTTTTGTTTTCGTTTGTTGATCATTGTTATTTACATTCTGGATTGAGTTGAATTGGAATAATATTTTTTTTTTTACCTTCTTTTGTTTTGAGAATGCAATATTTAGATTTGAATTATCTTTCATCTACTACCTTAAACACTATGTTAATTAGTAGAGACCTTTTTTTTTAATAAAACTAATTTGATTGTTTTGGTGTTAAATTGGTCCAACTATCAATCAACCCAACACATGTGAGTGGGGTTAATTGGTTCTAAGTTATTTGGGTTATTTGTTTCAAATTTTGTGATGAATATATATTGTTTGTTTCAGTATTTGCTTACTTATTTTTCAAGTTAATTTTCAGTTTTATTTGCAACATATGTGGGTGGGGTTAGATGGTTGGGTTTGATTCAGTTTGTTGGATCATGAGTTTTTTTTAAGACACCACTAATTTTAGTTTAATATATGATTCTATACTTTTGATATATCATTTTTTCAATTTCATTCTTAAGATCTTCTAAAAAGTCTCCCTCTGTATATCTTTTCTGTATATCAAGGTTATATGCATATGTCCTTAGTCAATTTCTTAAGCTTAGCAATATGGTTAAAAGAACAAAAATAATGTAAGAACATAAAAGTACTTGCTTCTAGTTTCTCCATTATTTTCTATGGATGTTAATTAACCCCAATGCATATGTGGGTGGAGGTAAGAGATTACTATGAGTTAGGATTTGATCAAGTGAAGGACTAGATATATTATTTAAATTTTATAAGGTAATTAAGATGTCTGGCTCATTCATTATGAGACCTCTTTCTGATAAATATGTTGTTTTTTGTTTTTTGTTTTTTTAAAAAATCAACTTAGAAACACTACTTCCCTCTATTAATTTATTTGTTTTAGTATCTATTTTTAAGAGTGTTTTGAAAAACTAAACTAAATTTTGAAAAGGGTAGTTGTTTTAATTAATAAAACTGTTGAAATATTTTCAAGTATGACAAAATATCAATATCTATCAGTGATATATTACGATAGATATTTATTAGACACGAATAAATATCTATCGCAGTCTTTCGCGAATAGATAGTGGCATTTTGCTATATCTATAAATAAGTTGATTCATTTTTCTTTGTTTGAAAAGAACATTTTTGAAAACTACTAAATGTAGTTTTAGTATTTTTTTTTCTTTGAAAAATTTTCATAGATAGAAAAAACGTCAAACTATTTACAGAATTAGCAAAAAAACACTGATAGATATTGTTAGACTTCTGTCAGCATCTACTAGTGATTAATTTTTATCTATTTCTATCATTGACAGAAATTGATAGACCTCTATCAACCTCTATCAAAGAAGATTAAATTTTGATATTTTGTGTAAATAATTTTCCTTTTTTATTTTTGAAAATCTCTCTTTTTTTTTTCTTTTAGAATTTCAATCCATATCCTATTTTATGTTTCAGATTCACTGAGCTCAATAAATGTATTCAGGATACAACCTAAATTCTGTTTTTGAAAATTATTTTCGGGCTTTGTGATCCAAAATTTTAAAAATAATATTTTTATGTCGTAATTATATCCATATTTTGAATTTTAAATTTTAAGATACAAAATTATATTAAAGAAAGGTAATAAACTCAATTTAATTTTAAAAAATTAAAATATGTATTATGTAATGTATTATTATTATACAATGTTTTTGTAACATAAAACATGTTCATAAATAAATGGTAAAACTGCTGAAAATATTTCTAGTATATATAGCAAAATGTCTCTACCTATTAGTGATAGATCACGATAGATTTCTTTCATTAAGCGATAGACCATAGACCATGATGGAAGTCTATCGCAGTCTATTTCGGATAGACAACATTTTGTTATATTTGTAAATAAGTTGGCTCATTTTCCTTTATTTTAAAACAATCCTAAATAAATTAATAATGATTTATTGCCAACTAATATTTAGTGGGTAACTACAACTACTTTTGTGATTTATAAATATTATATTTCACATATTTTAAATAATTGTTTAAATTAGAATTCAATTTCTGGATTTGTTGCTAAACACAAATATGAAAAACATGGAATACAATTATGTTTTCATTGAATCCCTTATTTTTTAAATTTCTATTTTCTTATCGGTTCTTTACCAAAAAGGTCGTAAGTATTTAGTTAGGAAAAATGAAAACTTTGATAAAAAAGAAAAATATAAGTATAATTTTTAAAAATTAAATGATTCTAATTTAATTTTGTAATACAATAAGAAGCGGGGATTCAAACTATAGATAACATCTTGGTTGTTGACATGTATCATAAAATTTCGAACTTATTAAAAAAAAAACCAAAGTCATAACCACAAAGTTGTGTTCAAATTGGTATCCTTTGGGGAAAAAAAAAGTATATTGTAGATGTAAAATTATATAAATATTAGGGAGAAAATTGTATATTTATTTATTATTGTTTAAAATAAAAGATATTCTAATATTCAAGAAAGGTATTATATTTTACGTCGTTCATTCACATTTTTTTTTCCTTAAAGCATTCCATATAATATAGAACAGCTTACAAGAATTTACTTTATTTTTCTTATTCACTTCATTTTATTCATGGAAGCCATAGGATGCATGCATATAAAAGTTACAAACAAAAAAATAAGCCGTGAGAAAAAATCATATAACTATTTTTAAATATAGGAAAATGAGTCAATTTATTTATAAATATAGTAAAATTTTATTGTCTATCACTGACATTGATAGACGTCTATCAATATCTTTCATTGTCTATCACTAATAGATAATATATTTTTATTATATTTGAAAATATTTCTAACAATTGTATTATTTAAAATAATTATCCAAATTGAAAGTAAAAAGAAAATAGATGGAAGAAATAAATACTTTAACGAGAAGAAAATAAGAGGAGGTAAATTACACAAATATTCAATTATATCGATGGTTATATAGGATAGGAACATGAGAGAAATCTTTGAAATAAACTATAAATAAAATTATAATAGAGAATTGGTTTTACTCGAACTTATTGAGAATAATGTCAATATAAAATCAAATCTAAATACAACAAAAATCAAATAATCAAGCATAAATTGTCACCCTCATGTTTCTTTCAAGATGAAAAGTTCCTTTAAATTTTTCCTCTTTTTTTAAAAAACATTAAATTAGAAAATGCTAGTTGCAATAATAAGCAAATGACCCTTTTAAATTGTCCTGTCCATTTTGTGTTAAGCTTTCATAATTATTTTATTTTACTTTTAGTTTTAACATACTCAAATATGTAAGGCTAAAAAAAAGAAAAGAAAAAAAAAATCTTTAGACCTCTAAATTTCTTACTTTATTATCTACTTTAATTTTGATCAATATATTCGAAAATCAAGTTAAATTCTAAAAACAAAAAAAAATAGTGTTTTTGAAAACTTGTTTTATTTTTGGAATTTAGTTCAAAATTCAACTTTGGTACTTAAAAAAAAAAAAAGAAAATTTATTTTAAATGACAAAATTGCTTAAAATATTTACAAATAACAGCAAAATGTCATAATTTATCTATAATAGGCTGCAATAGATCACTACTATCTCTATCTGTGTCATAATAGACACATATAGTAGTCTATCATGGTCTGTAGTAGATAGATAGTGAATTTTTTTCTATATTTGTAAATATTTTGGTTCATTTTCCTATATTTGAAAACAACCCTTAAGAAAATATTACAAATCATTATAAAAAAATAAGACGAAATAAGCTTAAAAACTAAAAAACAAAAAACACAATGGTTACTAAACGAGAGTTAATTTTTTTTTTTAAAAAAAAAAAATTAAGTTTATAAATAATACTCCTACCCATTAGTTTCTTTGTTTTATTCCTCACTTTCGATAATTTTTTTTTTCCGAAAACAAAACTAAACTTGGAAAACTAAAAACAAAACAGGTTTACAAAACTTATATTATTACTATTATTATCCAATAATATATATATATATATATATATATAGAGGACATGTGTGGATTTATATATATCATGAATCCCAAAATTGTATCAAGTTTTAAATTTTAAAATGTTTAGGATTGAAATGAAATAGCGTGAAAGTAAACAACAGGATGCTTAAACATATAAAACATAAAAATGCAAGTTTCATTTTTTAGTTTCATGTCTATTTAGTGTTTATACTAAAAAATAATTTATCAAACATAATATTTAAAATTGTATTTATATAGGCTCATTCAACCAGTATCTATGGATTTTATTTTAGGCCCTTTAAATATATTTTTTTATAAGTCTTTAAGGCTCTATTTGATTACCATATCATTTGAATTTTTTTTAAATGAATAAATTTATAAATATGGGAAGATTTTAAAAAATAAAATAAATAAGAGAAACTATTTACATAAAATAATAAAATTTTAATATTCTTTGATAGAGACTAATAGAAAGTAATACAAGTCTATCAATATCTATAGAAATTTATTATTCACTAATAAATAGTTTGACATTTTTTTCGTTTGTTAAAATTTCCTTTTCTTACCACTAAATAAATTAATTAGTGTCATTTGAATTTTATTGCTTAATACTTACGTCATACATTGACTATATTTTTTTCTTTGAACATTACGTTGACAAGAGTTTTAAAGGATTAGTTTGCATATTGATTTCAAATTGGCTTAGGCATTTCGCAATCCGAGAAAAATCAAAGATTAAAATATCGACGTCGATATCAAACTTTATATCGATAAAATATCGATATCCGTAGATATTTTTATAAGTCACGAAATTGATAAAATTTATTTAGATTAATAATTAAGTTATTTTTACTTCTAAACTAAATTACGGTTATTGCTATTAGTATTCCTATTCGTATTGGTTTAAATAGATATGTTTTAGGAGCATTTGTAAAAGATGTTAGAGATATTTATGAATATTTAATATTGATATTAAACCATTCGCTATATACAATATATTGATAAATATTTTCATCCTTGGAAAAAAAAATCACACACGAAGCAAGAAAAAGAAATTATAGGACATGGAAGTAGGGGCTAATAATTGATAGGAAAAAGAAAGATCAAAATTGCCTTAAGAAAAGAAAAAAAGAAAGAAATGAAGAAAAGCTGGCGAGTTCAGAATGAAGAAGACAGATCGGGGACTGGAAATTACTGAAAAGCACAAGATCCAACGAGATAATGTTACAGAAAAACTTTGATCAGAAACGTCGTAGGACCAAAGGGATTTCTTTCGAAGTAGTGTTTTGTTTATAATTTGAAGGGCAAAAGATACATTCTTTTCTCTAAATTTTCTTGAACAACTGTTCTACTTTTTCCTTTTTAGTTTAGTTTCATTTTTTTGTTAAAGAAAAATAAATAGTATTCAAATCCAAGACATGCATCATTTTCATTAAAATTCACGTTTCGTATAGAATTATGTTGGATTTTGTATGCTAACCAAAGTATGTGTTCACGATGTTAGAAGTTTAAGGGTCGTATGATCTGTTTTCTATTTCTATTTCTCATTTTTGAATTTAAGCGTCTCTAAAAAGGGGACACATTTGAGAAACCACTTTTCGTTTTTGCTTCAGTTTATATTTCTTGTTCTACAAATTAACTAAACTTGCTCTTTGCTCTACTAGTATCAGACACTGAATGACTCGAGTGAGAAATGACATTGCTAATTAAAATTGGGTAATATTTGAAGGATAGATACAACTTTGTTTTTGTATTTAGTAGTATATTGAAACTTATTTGTATTAGATGAAATAAACTTTTGATAGTTTTTTTTCAATATTAATGTATGACATTTAAAAAAAAAAAATTATATTACTACAAAAAATAAAAAAACAAGAAACAAGAAACGAAAACAAAAAATAGTTACCAAACAAGTTTATGTTTTTTTTTCATTCAAGAAATTGAAAACAAGAATAGTTTTGAAATATATTCTTGTTTCTAGTCTTTAATTATATAGAAAACAGATAAAAAAAGAAGCAACAAACGGAAAACGGAAAATGGAAAAGAGGAATATTATCAAACAGGTCATAAGTTTTCACTTTAAATGTTAAAAGATACCGAAATTTGGTATTAACTGTGAATTTCTAATTTTCAGGAGGAATTGAACGATCACCATTGTACAATGCAAGAAAAACTTGCATTGATATCATGCTTGGCTACCAACACTCTGATGATCATGTCAGTACTTGTTTAGAGCGCTAGAGAGTAAAAAGTTTAGGATGTATTTCAACATACCTCAAATGTCACGAGCCCTTAGGTTTTGTAACAATTATTCGTTAATTAACTTCTTGGGTCATTAATCAAATCGTTACTAATTGTTATGAATTTTTGGAATGTAACATCCCGATTTCAGATAAATTATCCAAAATCATTTGGCTTTAAGTTCCTTTAATTTTGGATTTTGGAGCCAAATTGAGTTAGATTTAAAAAGATAATTAACTAAAACTTATTTGATGAGAGATTTGGAATTTTTGATTTAGTTTGTTTAAACATTGTTTGAAATATCGAGGGATTTAGAATTTAAGAAGATATTATATAGGTATTGACTTTGCTTGATGAAAACTAGGATTTGACTTGAGGTTATATATATTGGAGTTAAGAAAAAGGGATAGTTGCAAATATAGATATTAGACCAAAGTATTAATAAATATAATATAATGTAAAAAAGATTACAAATATGGCCAAATTTAAATAGTATATCAGTGATAAACCATATTATGAATATGAGTCTATCAGTGATAGACTTGGAGATTATCGACGATAAAAGTCTATGACTGATAGATTTGTCTATATTTGCAATTTTTTTGAATGATGTTATACACTTGATTATTATTTCTAAAAATGGTACCCATTGATTACCCTAAAAAAAAAGAGTTTGTAAAATTGAAGAGTAAAACGAGACACAATGGAAATACAAATACCAAGATGTTATAATATTAAAATAAATAAAATAAAGTAACATAACTAAAAATATAAAATTATGAATATAGGAAATTATAGAGTTATGGAATTTATCTTTATTTCTCACCAATATGTGCACATTTTCAAGATTCACCAAATGCCACTATTTATAGACAATTGGAAAATAAGGATGTGTCATTACATAAACACTAAGAGTGTGTAATCTTGAGACACATAGACAATACATGGGGTAATAGGAGTATGACACTTGGTCTTTGGATACTAAGCATGAGCATCTATATTACACATACTTTATATTATTTATAATACTCCCCCTTAGATGCTATATTTCATATATATATATATATATATATATATAGTATGTGTTATTAAAACCTTACTAGGAAAAAACCCAATGGAAAATAAATTATAGTGAAAGAAAAAGAGTACATATTTTATATAATCTGATACTTCTAAAAGAATATAATACATTTGCTCCCCCTCATGAAAACATCACTTGAGATCTTTGAATCACTGTATTCCAATGTTGTGCACCATTTTTTCAAAGGTTGTGGTTGGTGATGCCCCTTTGAAAGTAAGTCTGTTAGGTTACTCTTCAAAATTTGTTATACTGTGATCTTTGGTGAAATATGTTTTGTTCTATCTCTTTTAATATATTCTCCTTTGATTTAGGCTATACATGCGGTGTTGTCTTCATATAATATCGGTGGAAGACTTTTACTAGAAGACAAGCCACGTGTTCCACAAATGTGCTGAGTCATTGATCTTAGCCACACATATAGACTAGCCTCATGGATTGCAAGAATTTCAGCATGATTTGAGGAAGTGGTTATTATGGTATATTTCACTGATCGTCATGATATAGCAATTCCTCCATATGTGAATAGATAACCTATTTGAGACCTAACTTTTTGTGGACCAGATAAATATCTAGAATCTGCATAACCAACTGATCAAAATTTGATTTATTTGAATATAACAAATCTCCATATCAATTGTTCCTTGAAGATAGCAAAGTATATGTTTAATTCCATTCCAATACCTTTTTTTCGGAAAAGAACTATATCTAGCTAATAAATTTACTAAAAATACAATATCTAGTACTGTATTATTTAACAAGATACATAAGTGCACCAATTGCACTAGGATATGGTACTTCAGGACCAAGAAGTTTTTCATTATCATCTCGAGGTTGAAATGTATCTTTTTTCACATCTAGTGAAGGAACTTCCATTGGAATGTTCAATAGATGTGTTTTGTTCATATAGAATCTTTTCAAAAATTTTCCTATATAAGCCTGATGAATAAATATCTGATAACAAAAATTTGTAAATCTTTAAGCATGCACTTTGATGAATGAATGAATCGAGCTCTTGTCCCCGACAACGGCGCCAAAAACTTGATAACAAAAATTTGTAAATCTTTAAGCATGCACTTTGATGAATAAATCAATCAAGCTCTTGTCCCCGACAACGGTGTCAAAAACTTGATAGACAAAATTTGTATTTATCTTTATCTATTATAAAAATGAATGAAATTGATGATGCTCTATGCACTCAAGTTGTTTTGCGATAAAGATATTGTTACAATACTACGTTCTAGGTGTATGCGTTGATGATGATATGCTTCGTAATATGCGATGATGTAGTGCGTGTCACAAGTTTTCTTGCGCTGGAACCAAATATAATTCTAACGCAAGTTTCTCAGATTGACTTGAGGTCGAACACGGGGATTGTTGTTGTTTAGATGCGATACTAATTTGGTAAATGCGATCGGTTTATCATAAAGAATAAAGAATTGGTTTGTGTAGAAAAGTAAAATTGCGATATAGTAAATTGCGTTGTAAATAAAATGCGATGATAAAATAAATGTCTAAACTATTAATGATACAGGGTGAGGACTGGCTGTGAAGTTGTGCAAGATAATCTAGTGAATGTGGTGGCAAGTCTTGTGATTGAATCAGAAAGAGAATGGGTTGAGGGAAAGGACATCGCAAGTTTGTCAATTCTGGTTGAGAACGCAACTAAGGTTCCGCTTTCCCTTGGCTTACACCTTTCAGTGATCAACCATGTTCCCATATGTCTATGATGAAACAGGGATGAATGTAATGAATGCAAGGTTGTTTCCATCTTTGTAAATACTTCTTACTTTAGTTAACGCATTCTTCCAACCCTTTCTCAATAGGCGGAATAACATCTTCACTTCTGCTCTCACAGGTGAATATGCCGTCGAGCATGTTTTAGCTAAACTTAACCGATTACCTTAACAAGGATTAACTCACTCGCTTAATCCTTCCCCTTTACCCAGAGGATTAGTGACACATGATGGAGAAAATGGATGATGAATGTATGGAAAATAACAGAGAGATGGTAATGATGACGATAATGATATTAAATCTATAGATTAAGCGTTTGGTACAGATTGTGAATGAAAGATTAAAGAAAGATGAACACAGAAAATGAATGAATGAATAAAAACAAATACGGAAAGAGTGTCAATGTCTTGACACAGATCTCGATCGGAGACGTTGTGTTTGTCGGCGTGTGGATGAGATGGAGTGGAAAGCTTCCCTCTCAGGCTTACTTTCCAGGTAGAAGTGACCTCTTGCACAGAACTTCTTCTTCAGGAATGGGAAGAATTTCTTGCTCGGAGACTTACCTTTCAGCCTTGTCTCATCGTTCTCCCCGATTTTCTCTACAATGTCTCTTCGGACCAACCTTCTTTACATTAAATTCAAGGAAGCTATTTATAGACCTTGGCTCTCGATATTAGTGGTCCCACTCTGAAAATCTGATAATTCCTGCCATGGCGTAATGGAAATGTCTGCCCTGCTCCACGATGAATTTGTCAGAATCGTACAATAGAAACGCTGTACACTTGTTAGAATCTCCTGCGTATGCGTTGCTCTTCACATCTTTGATCGATCGCCGCATGCGGTGTAGTTGTTTTGATCTCTTGTTGATTGCCGCATGCGATGAAAATGCGTTGATCGCTTGAATCCATGATCGATCATCACATGCGCTGCAATTGCGTTGATCTTTCTTTGTTCTTGATCGATTGCCACATGCTGTGTGGATGCATTGTTCATTTTTTTCCTCGAGCAATTAACGCATGCGGTAACCTATTTCCTGCAAAACAAAGACTTGGACATTCCATTTCGCCATCGCAATGGGGTTAGTGGGTGTGTTCACGACACTTTACAATTTTCGTATTTCTAAGCCAATTTCTATACTGTCGATGCAACTTTTCCTTCTTTTTGCCGCATAATCTAAATAAAAAAACATAAATAAATTTTATTTCTACAAGTTATCACACCCCCAAATTTAGATATATGCTTTCCCTCAAGCATATCTTCGACTAAGGTAATTCCGCTCAACTCCCATCCTAACTTTGCATCGATCAGCTACTCCGAATGCTCCACCTCTACAAAATTACTCAACACCGCAAGTTCCTTCTATCCTTTAACATTTCTTCACATGTTCTACTTTATTCTTATCTAAAACAAACCTCTACCCAAAGTTCCCTTCTAGTTTTGAGAAGAATGTTTTACCTCTTCTTACAAAAACAACGAAGTGCGTCTTTATGCGGTGGCCTGGATTGCGTCACCTTATTAGAGAATGTTGATCATGGTTACACCCTTCGTTTTGGCTTGCTTCCACGGGTGTCATGCGAGCATCTAACTACGGTTGTGTACCAATCTCAACTTCAACTCTTGATCCTCAGCCAAGTTTTACTTTTGCTGCTCAGAGGAGTTGTCTCTTTTATTCTTATTTTCTCTCTTTTTTTTTTCTATTGCGTCGATCCTAGAAACCTACATTTGTTTTGACTTGCTCCCATGGGTGTCATGCGAACATCCAATTACGAGTAGGTTCTTTTCACGACTTAACTCTTATCAGGTTGGGATTTTTCCTTGCACTGACAATGGAGTTTTTATGATTTTGTTTTTTTGGGTACTAATGATGAATGCATTTGCCTGATATGACCGCATCCACTCGATCGCATCTGCTTAGACCTTCCCCACCCCCAAATTTAGAGATGCGCAAGGTCCTCATTGCGTTGTTTTGGACAGAAAAGACAGAACACTTAGTCAAAATTTTGAAAAGAAGGTTTGAGCAGAGTCTTGAAATAGAGAAGGTAAAGTAGAGCTATTGCGATGAATTGTCTAAGTGTTAGGCAGAAAATGCAATGTATAAAGAAAGTTTGCTAAGGGTATGCATACTACTCATCATGGCAGCGTAAATAAAAGACAAAAATTACCGCAATAATTGACAAAGGATGATAAAAGTAAAGAGGCTAATGCATATGGAAAAAATAATTACTCAGTTGTATAAAATTTGTCTAAGTATACAAAAAATCATAAATATCGCAACACCAAATTGTAGCTTGTACAAAAGAATACAAGGTATAGCTTCTATATAAAAAAATTTGAATGAATGGACACAAAGAAAAATTGCAAAATTGAGGAGACGGTGGCACACCCCCAAATTTAGAGTTGCGGTGGGGGATCTTGAGGAGGATGTTGCGGAGGAGCTCGTTGAGGCGCTTTTTGAAACTGCAGAGGTTGCTGTAGATGGGGAGGCACCATGGGACCATGTAGATATGCTGTTAAGTAATTGAAGTACTCATGGTTGCACTCTGCCTTCTGTCTCTGATTCAGGCGGATGGTAAAGATATTGCGTTGAATATTAACCAACGCCTATCGCACCATTGTATTACTGCGTTGCAACTCTGCGTTGCTCTCCTGCAACTCCGTTATTGCTTGGCGGAAGAAGTTGAGCTGATGAGAAAAGAAGGACCACATATCTGCTAAGTCAGCAGCAAGGGATGCGATGGTGGGTTGCGCCGTCGATGTCTTACCAGCATCGGTTTGAGGTTGAGCGGAAGTGTGAAACCCGGATTTCTATTTTCCTTACTTAAGAAAGTGATAAAAGAAATTAGCTAAGTGAAAGTTAAATCCTATGTTAAAGGGAAGGAAATTTCTAAGTGTTAAGTAGATTTTCCTTGAATAATTTAAGTTGAGCTTTAATTGGTAAAATTGTAATGAAATTTGTACAATAAATAGGTTGACGAGGAAGTTAGTGTGGAATGGTGAAGAAGGAATGGGGATTTGAAAAGAGAAAATATGGAAATTGAGTTTGGGAAATTTCGGAAAAATTCAGCTAAGTATAAAGAAGTTATATGAAATGCGTTATGGCTAAAGAAAGGATTGAAGAACTGAGAAAAATATGGGAAATTATTTTGGAAAATCTGGAAAAAAAATGTGTAGAAGTTGCACGGAGACAAACAATGTTCACAGTAGCTAACAACAAGATTAGTGAGATTAGAGAGAAAATGGGAGAGACCGAGATTGGAGAGAGCAAGACCAGTGAGAAAGTGGGAGAGAGAGCGAGAGTATGAGCGAGAAAGTGGGAGAGAGCTACACCAGCGAGATTGAAGAGAGCGAGATTATGAGCGAGAAAGTGGGAGAGAGCGACACCAGTGAGATTGGAGAGATCGACACCAGTGAGAGTGGAGAGAGCGAGAGTAGCCTGTGCATACAACATTGCCTCATCCAGTGCTGCATTCGAACGCCTCGTCCACGCGGTCGAAGGGCCTCGCCTATGCATCCAACGGCTGGGCAAGCATATATGCGTTAAATTTGGCTGCATTATTGTGGATTATGCATTGAAAACCCTAAGCTGAACACGGAGGGTGAGGTCACAAGGGCAAATGTCAGCCAAATCATGTGTCTTATTGGGAGAAATTCTTAAGGGCTAAGGAATTGTGGTGGACGCATATGAAGAAGACACTTTGGGCCAAGATGATATAAGCTTGCGTTGATAAGGGGAGAGGTAAACACTTGGCCATGCAGCCAAGTAGGTGGTGTCAACACCAGAGAAATTTTGGACGCCTATAAATAGAGCCTTTGGAACTTCATTCTCAAATCACAAAATCAGAAATTACGTAAAAAGAGAGGGAGAGTAGAGCGCATTGGATAGTGAGGATTGAGGAGAACGCATCAAATTTGGACGAGAAGATCTCCCAATATACTCGTGTGTTTGGAGTGATTTTAAAGCCATAAGAAAGCTCTGGAAGTCTAGTTTTCAGACTAGGGATGCCGGAGGAAAAAACTCAAAGGAACCAGGTTGGAGATTGAAAAGAAGGCAGAAGGGTCAGACTATTGGATCGGTCTGGGCCAGTGTTGAATATTCTGTGATTCCGGCCAAACCACGAAGATTTCTGAGCTAAAAGTTTAGGGTAAGCTTCCTGATATATTTTAGAATAAGTTTTTAGAAGGAAGTATTTCAAAATAAGGTCAAAACTATGAGTAATCTAAACTGTAAGTTGAATCTAGATTCTGGGGGTGAAAAGGAGCCAGAGGAGACACTAGAGTGAAAAGCTCATAAGAAATCAAGGTGAGTGGCTAAAATGTTTTGACTAAAACATTTTTCTTAAACTGTTTGATTACAACGTGTTATAGAAAGCATGTTTTCAAGAATATTCTCATGCCTACTAGTTTTATGAAGTAATTTCCAAGCAAGTTGTGAATTATGTTTTGAACGCATGCATGTGTGAGAAATTGTTGAAAAACTATTTACATGTGTTGATTTGATCCAGCATGCGTTAACATCTTTAAAGCCATGTTTTATATCTGTTATACTTTACATGCTTTAAAGAGAAAAGTCATTTATGACTAGTTTTACTAAAATGTGATACCAAAGGACATTTGAGAAGGTATCCGCCCAACTAGATACTGAAGGACATTTGAGAAGGTATCTATTGGTACTGAAGGATGTTTGAGAAGGTACCAAGCGAACAGGATACTGAAGGACGTTTGAGAAGGTATCCTAGTAGCTCAATACGGAAGGACATTAAGAAGGTATCTGAGCAGAAGTACCTAATGTGTGACGGTACTTAGTGTGGCCACAGGTAAATAGAGTTAGAGATTGAGCAAAAGGGTTCTCTCTGAACTAGTAGTTGGTGTTGGGATTGTTTTACCCACAGTGGGGTACTTTGAATTGAGAAATGATTTTACTGTTTTATGATTAAAACAACTTTATATGTTTTATGCTTGGAAAATGTTTATGCTGTAGTACACGTACTGTAGAAGCTTATGTTTCAGTTAAACTCTTTATTGAGATTTTGCATGAGAATCAACTATGTTTTTTGGGTCACTCACTGGGCGTAAGCTCACCCCGTTTTCAAATGTCCCCTTCCCCCCCCCCCCCCACAGGTAGCGGTCAAATCCTCTGAAGATAGCTCTGTATCTGCTCTGCCACTAAAGGACGAAAAGACTTGTAACCGTTTGCTAGGTGGTTACTGTTAATATTGTACACATGTTACTATTGTTCATATAGAGACTAGTGTCTGTGGGTTTTGGGACTTGTAAATATAGTGTTGTAATGACTCTAAGCATATTATGTTTCTAAGTTAATAAATTGTGGGCCTAAAGACGTCCCGTTGCATATGAATTATAATTGGTATTAGAGTTATTCCGCAAGATTTATTAGGTAGTAAGTGTCAGCCCAAGGGTTGATAACTGCTGCAGTCACGCCTTTCTCTAGGCTAAGAAGGTGGTCTAGGGCGGGGTATGACAGGAAGGGCCTGCTCCCAAACAGTGTGGGTCGTCAACATACGGCAATGGTGGTGAAAAGTGAGGTAGAGATGGATGATAGGAGGACGCTGCTGGTGATGCGGGGTTTGAATCAGGAGCAAGAAGTAGGTTGGTGAAGTGTTATGGAAGAGGGAAAAGGGGCTCTATTGGAGTGCTAGGCGGTCGAATGATTAAAGGCAAGAGGTCCAAGGGTAGTTGGGTTTGCTCTTGCAGTGATTGTTCTTGGAATTTTTTCTTTCCTTTATCATTTCGGCGCTGCTTCTTTGGCTTGGGTTGCTGCAGTGCATTCAGATCTATAAGGGGCCTTTTGGTTGTAAGCTCTGGGCAATGTAGGGAATCCTTGAGAAGCATTCTCAGGATCTTCGTATGGATCATGCCGTGCACTTCAGGCATCTTCGTCAATGCCTACGCCCACAGAGAGGGACAAACTCGAAATCGTTCATGGAAAGAAGTATTGACCTCTCACACGGCCAACAAAGCCTTGAATCTGCTTCGCAATAAGCTGGCCTACATCGATCGGAATGCCACGCGTAATACAATATGCGGCCATCACTCGATCCCTTGAAATTGTTTTATCATGCGTTGTTGGGATGAGTTGCCATTTCACCAAGTATACCCAAAGTCGCACCTCTGGGAGCAGCTTGTTGGAGGCAAGGGTCTTGATGCCTGTTAATGAAACCGACCACTAGGTGCTCGGTTGCGTTAATACCTTCAGCGCATCTTCCATGTGTACTTCTTCAGGATCATCAATTATCTTGTTACCCGGTGCTTCCGAGAAATTCTTCAACTTGTAGAGCTCATTGATGTCCTTTGCGCTGAATGACACTGTCCACCCTTCAATGATCACCGCATCTTCGGTGGCATGGAGCTGCCCATGATAAAAGGCCCTCACTACCATAGGAATAACAATGGAAGGACATTGGCAAAAGGTTTCCCACCCATGTTCTAACACTACGCTTGTGATTAAATCTAGTAGTGGTGTCGACGTAGGGAAGAAACCCATTTCCATCATCATATCATCATTTTATTTCTTTGATGATGGCCGTCTCCTGGTCGACGCAAGCTCGCTGCTCTCAACTTTAGCTTTGCCCTTGTCTTGAGCAAACGCAAGGCGAGATTTTTGTCTTTGTTTGCGTTCCCTTTCCTTGCGTTGCTCTTCTTTTTCCCTTTTCCATTCCTCCACTTCTTTTCTTTTATTTTCTCTGACGCACTGTACATTGGCTTTGTGGAGTCTTTCCTTCTCCTCTTTCTCCTTCTTTTCTTTTTCTTTTTCTTCTCTCATTTCTCTCTCAAACTGCTCCGAGGCAAGCAAAATGCGTTGCTCATCCTCGAGCCTTCTTCTTTCTTCTTCTGCCACCCTTGCGTTGTCATGGCAAACCTCTTCATCGTGGATTTTTCTGGGCAAATCGCCTGATGTGATGATGTGGCACGCACGTGACATCTTTTTTTGCTTCTTCTCTGCTTCTCTTTTTCTTTTCTTCTCTTCTTCTGCTATGCGTTGAAAGAATAATGGGTCACTTTTTGACCCTTGCGACGCCGCATCAGAGGGGTAATGTCAGGATCTTCTCTATCTTCAGACGCAACCATTCTTATATGCGGTGATGAAACTTGTGGTTGCACTGATGCTTTGGCTTGCATTGACATCCCCTCTTCCACCTTGCGGTGGTTGACTCTCTGCCAAAATCCGGGCTTTCCACCCTCTTCCTTTTCTCTTCCTTCTTCAGGCGTTTCTCTTCTTGACTGCGTTGTTTCTTTTCACTCGTCTTCTTTTCTTTCTTCTCCTTCTTCGACCGGGTAGCTTCATCTCTTTCCACCCGTTTTTCTTAACTTATCCTCTTCTTCTTCCCTTCGGCCGTCTCCGGCTGCTTATTCGCTCCTACCACCACCAAAATGGCCCTGATGGGTCCCTCATTGGAGTCTGTTGAAACAGTCTCCTTAGGATCCGCAACAGCTAGGGCCCTTCTCCGCGAAGCTTCACCTATTTCCTCCTTTGAAGGAAGGGGCTGGTTTACAACTCCAGCTTTTGGTAGCCCCCCATCTCTTTCCATATTACTCAAAATGCTCCAAATTACCTCTTTGTCGTCCCTTCGTTTGAGCTCGCTTTCTATCGAAGGTACTGGGAGCGCCACCTCAAGTCTGGTGGCAGGGGTACTCTCTGTGCTCAGCCCTTCTCGAATGGTGAGTGGTTTGGCTACAAAGATCTTTTGCGAGGTTTTTCGGCGATTCTTTGGGAAGGCTTGGGTTGGGCGGTGAAGCGGTGGCTAGCAGCAAGGAATGCCGCCTCCCGTGCGGTGACGAGTGCTTGGGAAGGTGATGATGGTAGGGAGGATGAGTGTGAAGATTGGCCTGCCATTTGCTTGGTTGAGTGAAAGAGTTAGGAAAATTTTGGTCTGGAGAGGGAAATCGGAAAGGGAATGGGTATGCAGAGGAAATTTTAGGGTTTCTTTCGCGAGAGATTCAAATAAGCTCCTCGGTTAAAGGAGGTGAGATTTATAGGTTGGGCCTTGATAGGCCCAATGTAATCTCTGCGTGGCAGGCTTCGATATTCTCAAAAAGCCTGCCGCCGCGCTCCTCCCATTATGATTTAGCAGAAAGGACGTCCTTTTGTCTGCTAAGTCATAGTTCCCTCAGAAGCTTAAACGATTCGACTACTCTCTCTGTGAAACTTTTTCATTTTATTTATTTCTTTTTAATCGAGCGAGCGCAATGTTAATTATTAACGCAATGCATCTGTTACGGCAAATGCATATTTGCGGAGGACGGGCACAACATATGCATTAGCGCAACACACCCCTCAACTCAACTCATTTCTGGAGGACGGGCACATGGTATTTCTACTAGCGCAACATTACCTTGACATAGTGCACTTTTGCTGAGGACGGGCGTAGTGTACATACGCGCGCAACTCATCCATCAATGCAATACATTTGAGGAAGACGGGCGCAAAGTGTATCGATCAGTGCAAGATACACCTGTCATCGCAATGCATACTGGATGTTATTAATTTTTTTTTTTTTTCATCAACAACGCAACTCTTATCCCAAAACCAAGTTGATAAGATGTTGCGGTGTTCATTGTTATTCATTCACAGAAATTAGGTTCAACGCAATCTAAAGCATGGATGTAAATAAATTCAACAAAGCATGAAATTAACGCAACTAGAATTGAAATGAAAGTAAATTCAAAAAGTAGTAAGACTAATCCAAGAAAGCGATAACAAAGCAATAAACTATTGTACGAAAACAGTAAAGAAAGCATTAAAGAAAGCAGTAGAGATAGATGTTAGGGATGCTGATTGAGAAAAAATTCTTCAAGGTTACTGTAATCTGCATCCCCGCAGGCGGTCAGACATGCCTGCACAATGTCACTACTGACATTGTTCCTTCTCATGAGATCCGGGGGCTTCTGAGTTACTTGGAGTGTTCCCAGTGTTCTATTTCGAAGCTCGGCAGCCAGTTGCCCTACCTAAACCTCTAAATTCCTTATGGAAGATGCCTGCGATTGCATAACCACATCATTTTTCTTGATGTACTGCTTCAGCAGAGCTTCCAAGGATGATGAATTTGTAAAGATGTTTGTTGTGGAAGGTTGGTTGTGCGATTGCCTTTGGTGGTGGTGACTCTGATTCAGATCTTGGTGAAAAGCCGGAGGGTTTCCTCGATTCCCTGAGTTGTTCTGTGAATTCCTCTGGCCTCTTTGGTCGTTGTTACCTCCTCAACTGAAATTACAATGATTCCGCCAACCCAGATTATATGTATTGGTGTACAGGTTATTCTGAATGGAGTACACTGCTTGTGGGTTCGATGGGCACATTTCTACTGAATGACCCCCTCTGCATTGTGCACAGCTGATTGCTGCCACTTGTGCCAGCGCATTGGTTTGCGCTGCACCCTGAGAGAAGGTTCCTTGATTTATTGCCATCGTCTGGAGGAGAGAGGTCACTACGGCCATTTGTGCGGCCAAGGTTGTCATTGTATCAGCTGGTACAATGGCATTTTCTGTTCTTCTTCTCTCTGGGCCTCTTCCTCCGTATCCATGTCTACCCAGTCATCTTTGTTTCGCGATATGCGATCCAAGATGACCTTGGCTTTAGTGTAGGTTTTTTCCATGAATCCTCCCGCTGCGGAGGCATCAGCAACAGCTTGCGTTGATCGGTTCAGGCTGTTGTAAAAAGTTTCCATCAGAATGCAATCGAGAATCCCGATGTGCAGATAGTTGTTCACTAATCTTCTAAATCACACCCGGGCGGTGCTGAGAGTCTTGTTTTTCATCCACTCAAAATTCAACACGTCCCTCCGTCTTCTTGTGTTGACGGCCGACGGGAAGAATTTCTTCATGAATCGTTCGACCAACTGATCCCATGAAGTAATTTCATTTGGCTCTAAAGAATGAGCCCACATCTTTGCCTCATCCCTCAGTGTGTACGGGAAGGGGTATAATCTAATTCCTTCCGGAGTAACGCTAGGAATGGAGAAAGTGTTGCACATTTCCCATGAAGCTGGTCAAATGTGCGTGTGGGTCTTCACCTTACATACCTCGAAATTGCCCCGCATTTTGGATCATTTGAAGCATGACCGAATTTATCTCGAAGCTTGCATTCTCCTCAACCGTGGGTCTTAAAATTCTGGGCAAGAAGTTATATAAGTTCGGCGCCGCATAGTTCCTCATTGGGATGTTGCGATCGGCAGCAACAAAAATAGGATCTTGCACTGGCTGATTAACCCCTTGATTCCCATTGGGCCTCTCATTCTTATTCGCCATGTTCCTTCTTCACCTAATTCGGTTCTGGCATGCTCGTGCACGAAAAGTACGCTCGATCTCTGGGTTGGCTTCGAATTCTGGATCAGTACCAATACTCATAAACCGTCAGCCTACTCTTCGTGATAAACAGATAGTACAACAGAGGTCTGTCCTACAAAATACCACAAAAGATATCAACACTAAACGTTACCAATCCCCGGCAACGGCGCCAAAAACTTGATAACATAAATTTGTAAATCTTTAAGCATGCACTTTGATGAATGAATGAATCAAGCTCTTGTCCTCGGCAACGGCGCCAAAAACTTGATAACAAAAATTTGTAAATCTTTAAGCATGCACTTTGATGAATGAATGAATCAAGCTCTTGTTCCCGACAATGACGCCAAAAACTTGATAGACGAAATTTGTTATTTTATCTTTATCTTATTATGCGCTAATGAATGAAAATGATGATGCTCTATGCGCTCAAGTTCTTTGCAATAAAGATATTGCTGCGATACTACGTTCTAGGTGTATGTGTTGATGATGATATGCTTCGTAGTATGCGATGATGTAGTGCGTGTCACAAGTTTTCTTGTCCTGGAACCCAGTATAATTCCAACGCAAGTTTCTCAGATTGACTTGAGGTCGAACACGGGGATTGTTGTTGTTTAGATGCGATACTAGTTTGGTAAATGCGACTGGTTTATCATAAAGAATAAAGAATTGGTTTGTGCAAAAAAGTAAATTGCAATGAAAAGTAAAATTGTGATAAAGTAAATTGCGTTGTAAACAAAATGTGATGATAAAATAAATGTCTAAACTATTAATGATATAGGGTGAGGACTGGCTGTGAAGTTGTGCAAGATAATCTAGTAAATACGGTTGCAAGTCTTGTGATTAAATCAGAAAGAGAATGGGTTGAGGGAAAGGACATCGCAAGTTTGTCAATTCTTGTTAAGAACACAATTAAGGTTCCACTTTCCTTGGCTTACACCTTTCAGTGATCGGCCGTGTTCCCATATGTCTATGGTGAAACAGGGATGAACATAATGAATGCAAGGTTGTTTCCATCTTTAGAAATACTTCTTGCTTTAGTTAACGCATTCTTCCAACCCTTTCTCGATAGGCGGAATAACATCTTCACTTCTACTCTCACAGGTGAATATGCCGTCGAGCATGCTTTAGCTAAACTTAACCAATTATCTTAACAAGGATTAACTCACTCACTTAAACCTTCCCCTTTACCCAGAGGATTAGTGACACATGATGGAGAAAATGGATGATGAATGTATGGAAAAGAATAGAGAGATGGTAATGATGACGATAATGATATTAAATCTATAGATTAAGCATTTGGTAAAAATTGTGAATGAAAGATTAAAGAAAGATAAACGCAATAGATGAATGAAAGAATAGAAACAAATACGGAAAGAGTGTCAATGTCTTGACACAGATCCCGATTGAAGATGTTATATTTGTCGGTGTGTGGATGAGATGGAGTGGAAAGCTTCCCTCTCAGGCTTGCTTTCCAGATAGAAGTGACCTCTTACACAGAGCTTCTTCTTTTGGAATGGGAAGAATTTCTTGCTCGGAGACTTACCTTTCAGCCTTGTGTCACCGTTTTCCTGGATTTTCTCTATAGTGTCTCTTCTGACCAACCTTCTTTACATTGAATTCAAGGAAGCTATTTATAGACCTTGGCTCTCGATATTAGTGGTCCCACTCTGAAAATCTGATAATTCCTGCCATGGCGTAATGGAAATGTCTGCCCTGCTCCACGATGAATTTGTCAGAATCGTACAATAGAAACGCTATACACTTGTTAGAATCTCCTGCGTATGCATTGCTCTTCACATCTTCGATCGATCGCCGCATGCGGTGTAGTTGTTTTGATCTCTTGTTGATTTCTGCATGCGGTGGAAATGCGTTGATCGCTTGAATCCATGATCGATCCTCCCTTGCGCTTCAATTGCGTTCATCTTTCTTTGTTATTGATCGATTCCCTCATGCTGTGTGGATGCATTGTTCATTTTTATGCTCGAGCAATTAAAGCATGAGGTCTCCTATTTCATCGAAAACAAAGACTTGGACATTCCATTTCGCCATCGCAATGGGGTTAGTGGGTGTGTTCACGACACTTTACAATTTTCGTATTTCTAAGCCAATTTCTATACTATCGACGCAACTTTTCCTTCTTTTTGCCGCATAATCTAAATAAAAAAACATAACTAACTTGTATTTCTACAAGTTATCAATATTCCATATGCTAAATGCTCAATTTTCAAATAAAGGAAAGTTTTTTTCTGAGGTCTTTTAACTCAAATTATTTTTAAAGATATTCTATTGCCTTTGAAAGTTCTTCAAGAGTTCCAATTATATTTAAATCATCAACATATACAATTATAATGGCAAATCCTAACTCTGATTTCTTTATAAAAACACATGGACACATATTGAATCATCTTGATATCTTTCTTTCAAAAAAATATTCACTTAGGCGATTGTACCACATCCATTCTGATTGTTTCAATCTATATAGTGACCTCTGTAACTTTATTGAATATAATTCCCAAGAATTTGATTCATATTTTTTCAAGTATCTTAAATCCTTTTGGAATTTTTATAAAAATGTCATTATTAAGAGATCCATATGAATATGAAGGAACTCTATACAAAGAGAATCAGTGAGCAGAAGCAAGATCGTTCCAGACCCCATTGTAACAGAACATACACATTTACAATCAAAAGACAATAATTATGCATAAACTTGAAATTATAGCATGCTTTCAAAGGAAAATACTAAAGATCAAGTGAACTTATCCTTGAACAACCTTTCTTCTTGTTTCCCTCTATATAATAGTACAAACGTTCAACAGCACGAACATCATGCCTTAGCAATCTCCTGAAACAGGAAGAAATAGCACTCGACCCTCAAACAGTAAGCAGACACCACCATGAGGTTACCTTGGTATTCTCGGTGTGAGAATCCAGGATTTGTGGGCTCTGTATGGATTTGGTCGAGGGAAGGAGGAAATGATAGATCGTATAGATAATCGAGTAAGTGAGAGAAATCTGGAGTCTATCGTATAGATTGTGTACTCAATCGTTTAGAGAACGAGTGTCTATCGCATAGAAAACTCGATGCACGATCGTTTATGCTCTCAAGCTATCGTATAGCTATTTTCTTTTGTGCGTTCGATTATCAATCGCTTATTGATCGCTTAATGAAAAAATAAAAAAGATTTTCATTTTATCCCTCAGTTACCATAACTGATCACAACTTCTCACTAAGTTGGTTATTAGGAGAAAAATAGAAACTAATTATCCCATAAATGATTTAATTACAAATAAATAATATATTCATAGCCTATAGTTTTAATATCACATCTCGTGCAATATATAAACCATGGTTATTTTCTCCTTTATGATATTTAATAGCAATTCCTCCAATTAATGTATCTAATATATCAAGTCAATTATATCATAGAAGCAATTTAATTATATCATATATAATCAAATTTCTCCTTGTTAATTTGAACACTTTAAACTAACCCAAAAACTGATTCTCAACATGAATCCATTAAGCTACCAAGGGGACCTTATGGATCTATTGCTTAAAGCTCCAATGGTACATGAATAACTGACTAAACTCTTTAACCACGATATCCACCATCCGTTAACTATCGGGCACTCCACTAAAGACCGACAACTGCATTCTTCGCACTACAGATATATTTCTGTGTTCATTAAATATAACCAATCAATAGTACGATGACCCTTCACAAATCACTCGTAAGTACAGTTGGGCTAATTTATCGTTTTGACCCTGTAATTAAATCTAACTCCTTAAGTACCATGGATTCCTCTAATGAACAATACTTCATAGTCCTACTATGAGTAAACCCTTCTCGAGCCAAGAGAAGGTGTGGCGTCGCATTCTTCAAGCCCCGAAATTAGCCTTTAAGTGAGCAATTTATCTACTTTCCCTTGAATTGGGGAAGGAGTGAATTCAGTCTTGTGTAGCTGAGTTCCCAGCTCCCCAATCAGACAAATTCCTAAAGTGGTAGGTTTGAGTCAAAGGAAATCAAAGGACCACCCTCATAGGCTATACAAAGGATCTGGCCACTCACACCCATGAAAATCAAAGGACCACCCTTATAGGCAGGAGTTCCCAACTCACTCAGGATTAAGGTCATGTTACCTATGGTCATCCTAGTGAAATGAAAGTCTCTGTCATGAACGATGTTATATAACGAGACTAAATATTTCATGGTTCGATCTTATACAAACTCCTTTGTATAGAATATCCCCACTTGCATGTCTAATACATGAATGGTCAGAATCAGTCCATTTGTAGTACTTTACAACACTTGTAAGATCTACAAAGCGGGTCACACTCGTAGTGTCATCAGGATGAGGTTTCCCTCATTTATCCATATACTACAAACCATTTAGGTTATCACTTAAAGCACGATCCACTTGTATGTGATCACATACATGCTTAAGTTACAATGATAACCAAGGATCTTAGTTTATTGGTTTGTGGTTAATGAAACTAAACTATCTTATATTTCATAGACAGTAGTGCATAAAATATCTCATATTATTACATCACAAAATGTTTTTTCATACAGGTGATTACAAACTTCAAGACCTTTCGAGATTTAAGGCATCAACCCTAACAAAATATGTTGTGACTACATCCATAAGATATATGTCAAGACTTCTATATGCAGTCAGACCAATTAAAAATCTTAGTGTAATTGCATCTACCACTGGAAAATATCTCCTCATTATTAATACTAGGTCTTTGTAAAAAACCATGTGCAACTAGTCTTGCTTAATATTTTGTGACCTCATGATTTTCATTTGTTTCTCATAAATACCCATTTATATCCCACAGGCTTGATACCTTCTGGTGTTCAGACTACTGATCCAAAAACCTAAAGTTTTGAAAGTGAGTTTAATTCTCCCTTGATTTTTTCTTTCCACTGAAGCCAATCTTTTCTATGTCAGCATTCTTCAACTGATTTTGGTTTAGAATCCTCGTTTTCAAATATAATATCATGAGCAACATTATACGCAAAAATGTTATAAATAATTACATAGCTTCAATTCCATCTTTTTCCTTTCATGACATAGTTTATTGAAATTTCATTATTATCTTTAGGTATTTCAGTTTCTTCACTAGTCATGTCAAGGATTTCTTCATGAGGATTTTATATCCTCAACTAATTCATTTTTACTATTGACTCTTTTTCCCAAAGAATTTTTATTTTTGAAACCCATTGGTCTACCATGCTTTTGGCATGTTGCAGACTCATTAGTGACAACTTGTTGTGTTGGGATATCAATTTTCTATGGAACATTTTCAGCTGGTGTTGGTGAATTCTTTTTGGAATCTCATTGTCTGCTGAGCTTGTTGTGATTATATGATCTAGTGTAAACTTAAGCTCAATGGACTATGTGCTAAATTAATCATGCACTAACATATGCAAGTGTGTGCTTCTATCACAAGTTTTTTTGTGACTTACCAAGTATAACAAGGTCACAAGTTTATCGGAATGAACAAAGGTCAAACACGGGGGAATTTATAGTAGAAAGATTTGAAAGATATGTTCTGCGACGAAAAAAATGTACAATGGAAGGAAGCATGCAATAAAACTACGTTATGACTAAAAATGTACACTAAACAAACTAAGAGCAGACAGAAACTAGATCTGAGAAAGAGTGATAATCAGTAGCTGTTGATGTGTAAAAATGAACGGAGAAGGAAGGGTTTTAAGGGAAGCTAATATCAAGTCCCTAAGTTGATATAAAGGGTAATCTAGGATCACATCATCCAGTCATCGCACACCTCACAGTGGCCAACCACATTTGTCATATCTTTATGATGCATGAATGATGCTGTGTTAATCATAAGGTTATTTCTATCTCTAGAAACACTTTTTACTATACTTAATGAGTTCCACAACTACTTATCTTCTCAAGCAGTTGGTTATAGCTACTTGACTCAATGAGTGATCATAGGAAAGTATTTTTATATCCTCACATTAAGCAAATAGGATAACTTTTTGAACTCTCAACTTAGCTCATAATATCAAACTTCCCCTTTACATTGCAAAGAATTAGTTACTCACAACAATAAAGGAGAAAATGGTCAAAAGAGAGAAGAAAATGGTCAAAAAAGAGAAGAAAATGGATGTAGTTATGATGCGTAGGAATATATATATAAAGATATAAATGTTGATTACAATTAATAAAGATGAGAAAATATATGAAGGAAAAACTGTTTTTAGCAATCTCTTGCTTCAAACAGGTGATTGTCAAGGCTGCTAGTGGTTGATGATACAATGGAGTGGAGAAGACTCTCTCAAGCTCTACTCCGGTAAGATTTCGATCGTCAATAAAAGGGAATGGATGAGATGAAGGATTCTAAAAAAATATTCTCTCTTTGTTCTTTGTTTGTGATCATAGAAGTTTGTCTTAAGTGGAGAACTCAAATCAAATCTGGATGGTTTGTTTCTTGCGTCAAGGCTATATATAGAGCCAACAGTTGATTTCTCTGGGATTCCCGCTCTGAGCAATCATCATCTCTGATGCGATAGGTGAGAATGTCAGCGCTGCTATCATGGTCAATCTTCTGAAGTTACAACAGAATATCTGTTGGGTTAGTGTTAGAGATCCTAAAGCATGCGATCAATTTTTCTTCATCAGGATCAGCGCATGTGATCAACTTCTGCGATAACTTCATAATATAGACTTTGGCGCATGTTAACACATGATAATTGGTCAACAAAAATTTCAAATGTATTTAACACAAGAATCATTTTACTGCATGAATTCTTAGTAAGATCATCACATATTATGCTTTTCTAACCTCATTATTCTAAATAAAATGCTACAATAACTTGTGTTTCTACAAGTTATCACAACTCCAAATTTAAAATAATGATTGTCCTCAAGCATATCTTATACTAAGGAAATTCAAGCTTACTCTACACCTCTAGTTTGCACTAACAAACTTCTCAGAATGCTTCTTACTCGTACTCTTTTTCGAGCTACACAACTTTCTTATGTCTGATCACTTTTTAAGGAAATATTTTATGAGTTTAAATCCTGCAAATCCATGCTAAAAAACCTTATACTCATTTTGAATACTTTTGTATTCCTATTATGATGCGTCTGTAAAAGCATTTTTGAAAGGCTTGTGATTACTTATTCGAATTATAGACAACGCGTTGAACTTGGTTACACAATTTGGCTTGTTCCCATGGGTGTCATTCGAACATCTAACTACAATTGCATTTCAAGTTCAACACAACTCTTATCTTAGCTAGATAGTGGAGTTGTTTTTATTTGATGTACTTACATTGAGCTGATTCTGGTAACTGCCTTCATTTTTGCTTACCTACACGAGTATGATGCGAAGTATTCCAATTACGAGCAAGTTCCTTTCACAACTTAAACTCTTATCAGGTTGAGTTTCTTGTGCTAATAGTGGAGTCTATTATTAGATTATACTTGTAATTTTTTTTTAAGATGATGATGTAAACGCAATTTTGTGAAATAGACGCATCTGCTCAAACCTCTTCCACCCCCAAATTTTGAGAGTAGCAAGGTTCTTATTGCTGAAAAATTGAAGACAAAATCATTCGAAAAAATTTGTAAAAGAAGTTTGAGCAGAGGCTTGTGCGCATAAAATTTAAGACTTTCAATCATTAAAGAAGCTATTAAGGCTT
Organism: Benincasa hispida; assembly: GCF_009727055.1. Classification (NCBI taxonomy): domain Eukaryota; kingdom Viridiplantae; phylum Streptophyta; class Magnoliopsida; order Cucurbitales; family Cucurbitaceae; genus Benincasa; species Benincasa hispida. The sequence continues at coordinate 51,207,306 of NC_052349.1, forward strand.
ATGGGTTATGCGACAATTAGAGAGTGAACTTAGTAAAATAGCAGAAGTATCATCATAGTTGCTAATTTGTCACTGCATAAAAAGACATAAAGCAAAGAAGAATTTCAAAAGGTTAAAACATAGAAGAGAACAAGGAAATGATAGATGAAAGCAAAATAAATGGTGCATCAAATTAGAATTCATTGTATTAATCAGAGAATGCATTAAGGTACAAAAGATCGACAATCAAATATAAAATGCAAAGAGATGGAGAAATTAATTCCAAAAATCCAAAATCCAATCAACACACCCCCAATTTTAAGACTGCATCGGAGGATCGTCATTGCAAGGTTCCGGAGGGGTAGGGCTTTGTGCATCAGAAAAGCGCAAAGGCTAGCAGAGATGAAGGGGAACGGTTGGGCCATGAAGGTAAGTAATTAAGTAGTCAAAGTACTCATGGTTTCATTCTTCCTACATTTGTTGGAATTGGTAGAGGTTGAAGATGTTGTGCTACACATTCACGAGGGACTGACGGATGGTGTCTACGTCTTCTTGCACTTGGATGAGGTATTGGCAAATAAGTTCTAGCTGCGCCTGGAACTTGTGAGTAATGTAGACCTGCAGTTCATTAATGTTGAAGGTAGGAACAGATGTTGGTGGTCAATAATGGGGTTGCATTGAAGTATCCAAATTCTCGCCAGCTACGGATTGGGACTTGTTGGATGGACCGGTGCCCATGCCAAAAGGGTCATGAAATTTAGACAAGGGAGGAAGCGGCGATGGTTTTGTTTGGATGGTGGGGAAGGGGTTTTGTGCGTCGATTTGGAAGGTGAGCGATCTGGTGAAATGATGGGAGAGTTATTATTTTGATCTTTGGGAGAAAGATTGGCAAGGGCTTCGAGCAAAGAAGATAAAAGTTTTAAGGGGCTAGTAAGAGGCAGGATATGCAGCGGCAGAGGAGAGTGGATGCGCTCTTTAGGGATCTGGTGCTCAGGGCTCACTGCGACAATATCTTTGTCCATGGCAGAGGTTCTTAGTCGTTTGGCTCTTGGAGGCCGTGGAAAATTTTGATCAAGTAGGATGAGGCACTTGAGGCCTGCGACTGGTTTAGGGTAGTGCGGGGAATTTCGAAGTATAATCTGCAATATTTTATTTCGAGTGGTTTAGGTATGTGAATAACTAACTAAACTCTTTAGTCATGATATCCATCATTTGTTAACTGCCAGAAACTCCACTAAAGACCGACGGCTGAACACTTCGTGCTATAGATATATTTTTGTGTCCATTGGATATAACGAATCAATAGTACAATGACCCTTCACAAATCGCTCGTATGTATAGCCGAGCCAATTTACCGTTTTGCCCTTGTAATTACATCTAACTTCTTAAATACCATTGATTCCTCTATGAACATTACTTCATAGTCCTACTATGAGTAAACCCTTCTCGGGCCAAGAGAAGGTGTGGCGCCACATTATTCAAGTCCTAGAATAAGCTCTTAAAGGAGCAATTTATCTACTTTTCTTTAATTGGGTAAGGAGTGAATTTCGTCTTGTGTAGTTGAGTTCCAACTCCTCAATCAGACGAATCCCCAAAGTGGTAAGTTTAAGTCAGCGATCTGGCCATTCGTACTCATGCAAATCAAAGGACTGCCCTCAAAGGCAGAAGTTCCCAACTCACTTAGGATTAGTCATGTTACCAATGGTCATCCTAGGGAAATGAATGTCTCTGTCATGAACAACGTTATATAACGAGACTAAAAATTTTGTGTTCCGGTCTTATACAAACCATTTTGTATAGAGCATTCCCGCTTGCATGTCTAATACATGAATGGTTGGGATCAGACCATTTGTAGAAGTTTACAATATTGGTAACATCTACAAAGCAGGCCACACTTGTAGTGTCATCAGGATAAGGTTTCCCTCCTTTATCCATATACTATAGACCATTTAGGTTATAACATAAAGCACGATCCACTTGTATGTGATCACATTCATGCTTAAGTTACAACGATAATCAGGGATCTTAGTTTATTGGTTTGTGGTTAATGCAACTAAAATATCTCATATTTCATAGACAATAGTGAATAAAATATCTCATATTATTACATCACAAAATGTTTGTTCTGTTGGGTTTTATGTCCTAAAAACTCGCAGTTTGTAAATTGATAAACATTTTCTATTACCATTATACTTGTTATTGATCTCATAAATTGTATGGAAGTCTAAATCCAATAAACTAAGACCCATGACTATTGTATGAGTACTTGAACTTTATGTGGAGACATAAGAGTGGATCAGGTTTGAGTAAATAGTCAAAATGATCTATGGTACATAAATGAGGTTGGGTACCTTATTCTGGTAACACCATTGGATGCAACCTACTCTATAGTTGTTACAAAGAGTTGTAAAGTGCTACATACGATGTGATCCTAATTCGTACATGTTGACATGAGGAGTGGGGCATCCTATGCAGTGAGTTTGCATAAGATCCGGACCAAGAAATAAGTCACTCTTACTTTATAACATTGTTTACTGTTTAAGACTGACTATTTCACCTAGATGACCTAGGTAACTCGATCTTAATCCTGAGCTAACTATGAACTCCTGTTTATTCGGGATTGCCCTTAGATTTGCATAGTTGGCTTAACAGCGCTAGCTTAATAAGACTCCTATTTTAGGGGAAATACCGGATAGATAGCTGGGGACATAGGGTGCAAGACGGAGTTCACGCCTACCCAATTTAGGGATAGAAGAAAGGTTGTTCTCTCAAGTTCTGAATCTAGGTCTTGAACAAGGGGCCCCACCCTCTCACTAGGCTGAGAGAGTTTGGTTTGGTGATTGGATCACAAACCAGTTGTTCATTAGAGAATCAATAGGGACTTGAGGAATAAGACGTAATATCGAGCGTAAAGCAAATATTTAACTTTGTGAAGGGTCGACTTGCTGATTATGGTTAAATCATATGGACATAATATATCTACAGTTAGGGGAGTGAAACTACGGGCTTTAGTGGAATGACCCATTAGTTAACGAATGGAGATTAATTTGGTCTAATGAGTTTAGCCAATTAATCTCGGATCATTGGAGCCCATGATTTGTGTTAACTTGTAGGAATACAAGTTATTTATACTCTTTTATTTAGATATTTCGGCTAAAAGAGAGAAAAGTTGTGTCGAATGTATGAAAATTGGCTAAGAAATGCAAGAATTATAAATTATCGCCAATACACCCACTAACACCATTGCGATGGTAGAAAAGGATATTTCAAGTATGTTTTGCAGGAAATTAAGTCACCGCTTGCGTTCATGGCTCAAAGAGAAATTGAACAACGCATCCCCGTCACATTGCGCCCATCAATCAGTAATGAAGAGACGATCAATGCAATGACGGTGCATGCGACAGTCGATCCAGAGCTTAACTTCAACTGCATGTGGTAATAAAAAACAACACCACATGCGGGCACACGATCGAAGATGCAAAAGAGCAACACAATTGCAGAGGATTCAGACGCATGTACAGCCAACCGTTGTGCATTTCTGACGGGATTAATTGCGTAACAGAAGGAATATTCACTCCACCATTTTCGAAAATGCCTTAACAATAATGTGGGATCTACACTGCAAAGACTCAAAGCTGAGCCTATAAATAGCTTCTTCCATTGCAAGATATACTTGATACAGGCATATTTTGATATTTGTATAGTGAGAGAGAGACTGGTCTGAGTGCTGATCAGAGAAGATCCAGGAAGAATTAAGAGATAAGGCCGAGAGGTGAGTCTCAGGGTAAATCCTTTCAATCGCCACCGTGAAGCTCTGTACCAAAGTCACTTCTACCAGACGAGCAAGCCTGAGAGGGAAGCTCTTCTTTCCATTCAATCCATACGCCAGCAAGCAAATCCACCGTCCAGATCTGTGTCAAGACGTTGGCACTCTTCTGTATTTGTTTCTATCTCTTATCATCAATCGTATTCATCTTCTAAATCTCTATCATTCACACTAATGGTATACAGACGCTAAATCCTAGTATTGGATGTCATGATCATTTTCATCTCCATCTTTCTGTCTATTTCCGTTCTTCCATGAATCGCTTTCTCCACGATGTTTTCTTAATCCCTTGGTAATTAGCAAGAATCTAAACAGTGAATTAATCTGTTCTAAAGAAATAGTTATGTTTAGCTAAAGCATGCTAGACGACATCTTCACCTGTGAGAGTAGAAGTGAAGATGCCATTCTGCCTGTCGAGAGAAGGTTAGAAGAATGCGTTAGCTAAAGCGAGAAGTACTTCCAGAGATGAAGCAACATTGCATTCATTATGTTCATCCCTGTTTCACCGCAAAGATGTGGGAACACGGCCGATCACCGAGAGTGTTACCGCTAAGGGAAAGCAGAACAGTAAGTTATATCTTTATCGCAATTAACGAACTTGCGATGTTTATACTAGTTATCCTTTCTATTTCTGATTCATACATAAAGCCCTGCCACCGCATAACACGATCCTTTGTATAGTCTTTACAGTCAGTCTCAAACTCAGTATCATGTATCACATATCTTATATCTTGTATCATAATAACTTAGGTTTACTTTTATCGCACTTTACTTTATTATCGCAACTTTATTTTACCGCACAATTTTACTTTACTGCACTTTAATTTCCTGTACAAACCACAATCTTTTATTAATTGAAAAACCCCGGTCGCATGTATCACGAACGTAATGCATTAACTAAGCAATCTTTGTGTTCGACCTCAAATCACTCTGAGAAACTTGCGTTGGAATTATGCTTGGTTTCAGCGCAAGGAAACTTGTGACAACGTATAGTATACTACAAGTATATAGTTAATAACACATACATCTAGAAGTAGGATCGCATAAAGTATGAATAAGCATAACACAGCATCCACATTCCATTTTCATCCAGAGTCAACAAGTTTATGGCAACATAAGCTTGTATGATCCATCATTCATCACTATCCATATGCTTATTTAGAACCATCATTCATGAGTGTACAAGTTTATGGCGCCATTGTCGGGGATTGGTTAACGGTTATTGTTGAGTATGTTTGTGGTATTTTACAGGACAGATCTCTTTGTACTGGCTGTTCATCACGGAGAGCAGTCTGACAGTTTATGAGTACTAGAACTGAACTAGAATTCGAAGCTGACGTAGAGATCGAGCGTACATTTTGTGCAAGGGCACGCCAGAACCGAGCGAGGCGAAAGAAGGCTACCATGGCAGATAATAATAATGACAATGCGGCTTTTGCAGGAAATCAAGGGGTGGGACAGCCAACGCAAGATCCAGTTTTTCTTGCTGCTAACTGCAACATTCCCATGAGGAACTACGCGGCGCCCAATCTTTATGAATTTTCACCAGGAATTTCAAGACCGATAGTCGAGGAGAACGGAAGAATCGAGATCAAACCGGTCATGCTCCAAATGATTCAGAATACGGGGCAATTTGAGGGTCTGCAAGGTGAAGACCCACATGCCTACCTGACCAGTTTCGTCGAGATGTGCGGTAACTTCTCTATACCTGACATTACCCCTGAAGGTATCAGTTTATATCTCTTCCTTTACACCTTGAGGGATGAGGCCAAGAGGTGGGCTCATTCACTGGAGCCAAATGAGATTACTTCATGGGATCAGCTAGTTGAANTCATTCACTGGAGCCAAATGAGATTACTTCATGGGATCAGCTAGTTGAACGGTTCATGAAGAATTCTTCCCTCCGGCTGTCAACGCAAGGCGACGGAAGGACGTGTTGAACTTTGAACAGATGGATAATGAGACCCTTAGCACCGTCTGGTGTGATTCAGAAGACTGGTGAAGAATTGCCCACATATCGAGATACCCGATTGCGTCCTGATGGAAACTTTCTACAATGGCCTGAACAGATCAACGCAGGTTGTTGCTAACGCCTCCACGGTAGGAGGTTTTATGGATAAAACGTATATTGAGGCCAAGGTCATCCTTGATCGCATCTCGCAAAATATGGATGACTGGGTTGATGATGGATATGGAGGAAGAGGCTCCGAAAGAAGAAGAAACGAAACTGCCATTGTCCCTTCGGAGACAATGACCACTTTGGCAGCTCAGATGGCTGCAGTGACCTCTATACTCCAGTCAATGGCAATCACTCAAGGTGCTCTCTCACAAGGATCAGTGCAACCCACCGCGCCAGCACAAGTAGCCGCAATCAGTTGCGTCAATTGTGGAGGGGCGCATGCAGTGGACATGCGCCCATCGAACGTCCAACAAGTATGCGCTATCCAAAATAACCCCTACAACAACACATATAATCCTGGTTGGAGGAACCATCCTAACTTTGGTTGGGAAGGAAATCAGAACCAAGTTGGGCCAAGCAACCATCAGAACGACAATTCAGGGAATCGAGGAAACCCTCCACCTTTTCACCACAATTAGAATCAGGGTCAACAGAGACAATCGCACAACCAACAACCCTCATCATCTAACACCTCTAGCAATTCATTAAAGGCTCTTCTCAAGCAATACATGGATAAAAATGATGCGGTGATGCAGGCGCTGGCATCTTCAATTAGAAATTTAGAGATTCAAGTGGGGCAGCTGGCATCTGAAATTCGAAACAGAACACCTGGAACATTGCCAAGCAACTCTGAAGCCCTTGGATCTCATGGAAAGGAGAAATGTCCCTGAAGACATTGGACAGGCAAGGTGGACCGCCTGCGGAAATGTGAATTGCGCACATCAAAGAAACTATCTCCCGGTCCATATCTCAATTCTATGTTTACTTACTTTCTTGATTCCTGTCTTTATTGCTTTATGAACCTTGTCATTTACTGCTTCATTTAATTTGTTTTTATGACTTTATGAATTTACAATGCATTTAATTCTCTTGCGTTTATTTCTATACTCTCTTTAATTTCTTTAACTTTTCCGTCTTTAATGCGTTATTCTAAAACTTGGTGAATGATTGAGACATAAAAAGAAAAATTATTACCGCAAGGTTCTTATGACTTGCGTTGATGAAAAAAAATAAAAAAATAAAAAAATAAAAATTAATAATAAAACAATCAACACCCGATATGCATTGCGATAATGTGTACATCTTGTACCAACAAGATACACTTTGTGTTCATCCAACCCAAATGCATTGCACTGAGGGGTGTGTTGCACGCTTATATGATCTTTGCCCATCCTTAGAAAAAATGCACTATGTTGAAGTAGTGTTGCAGTAGTAGAAATACTATGCGCCCATCCTCTAGAAATGCATTGAGTTAAGGGGTGTACTGCGGGGATACATGCGTTGTCTCTCGTCCTCTGCAAAGATGCATTTGCATTGGTGAACTCATTGCATTAATCTTCACCTTGTGCCCATTCAAATAAAACATTAAAGATAATTCTTTTTGCAAACTAAGAAGTCCAATCGTTCCGTATTCTGAAGGAATGATGATTAAGCAGGTGAAAGGATGTTTTCTCTGATACCACATAAATGCGGGGAGTGCAAACAACAGGCCTTTTGAGTATCTCGAGACCTGCCACCACAAAAATAGCATTGGGCCCATCAAGGCCCAACCTATAAATTGACACCCCTTCCATCTGTGAGCTCATTTGCTTCATTTTGCAAAAAGAAACCCTAGAGCCTCTGCATAACAAACCTTTCTTCCTTCCCAGAACCCTAACGATTTTCCAGTTTTCTTTCACTCAAGCATCCATGGCAGATCAAACTTCCCAACCATCCTCTTAACCCTTAACACCTTCGACAACCCAACTTACCATGCGAGAGGCAGCATTCCTTGCAGCCAGTCGCCGTCTTGCCGCTCAGCCACAGACTGTCCCTCGAGTTGTCGGAAGACTCAGGTGAAACCCCTTAGCAGCCAGGCCACTCCAGTTCAAGAGGGGGCAGAGTTATGAAAGCACCCCACTCCCAACACTCTCCTCTGAAAGTGAGAAGAAGAGACAAGATGATAAGGAGGTGTTTGGGAGCATTCTCAGCAACCTGAAGAAAGGAGGAGGACTGCCCGAGGCTGGGGTTGTGAACCAACCACTGCCTACGGAGGAGGTGATGGAAGAGGAGACAAGAAGAAGCACTCAGGTCATCGTGGATCCTAAAGAGACTGCCAACGTAAAATCCTATGAAGGACCCTCTAGAGTTGCGTTGAAGGAAATGGTGGTTGAGAAGCAGCCAAAGGTGGCTAAGGAGAAGAAGAAGAAGAAAAAGAGAAAAGAAAAGAAGGCTGGAGGAGATGAGCCATCCCATCAATGCAAAGCAGAGAAGAAAATCAAAGAGAAGGAAGATGAAGAAGATGAGGAGGCAAAGCTGAGAAAGAAGAAAGAAATGAGTGAAAGGAAAGAGTGCAGGTGGGAGGAAGGCACCTGAAGAAGGAAGAAGAAAGGAAGAAGAGGGCTGCAAGCCGAGAGCTAGATGGAGAATCCACTTCCGTAAGGGAGGACAAGAGGGAATCAGGGAAACTTAGGGAACCAGTGCAACCTG
>NC_052349.1:51215942-51402531 GCF_009727055.1 Benincasa hispida
GGCAAAAACTCATCATCGGCAGAAGGTAGTCGAGGAGAAGATTACAGGAATGAGAAGGTGGGCCACAATAATGAAATATCAAGGTCGAAGAAATAAGGAGGCTCGAAAGAGGAACAATGCCTTTTGCTGGCCTCTGAGCAGTTTGAAAAAAGTTTGAGATAGAAGAGAAAGAAGAGGTAGGAAGAAGAGAAGAAGAAGAAAGCAGAAGAGAAAGAAGGAAGAAAGAAGAGAAAGAGAGGAAGCGTCAAGCAAATGTGTAAACGCTTAAGAGAGAAGAAGGAAAAGAAATCGCTGAAAGGGAAAAGAGGAACAACATAAAGAGCAGGAACGAAGACAAAGGACAAGAGGCCCACCTTGCGTTGGCTAAAGAAAAGGGCAAAGCGGTGTTAGGAGTAGCGAGCTCGCGTTGGCAAAGGGGCGTCCATCAAAGAAAAGGAAACGATAACATGCTGATGGAGATGGGATTTTCCTGCGCCAACGCCACTACCAGACCTAATCGCGAGTGTGATCGTAGAGCATGGTTGGGACACATTTTGCCAGTGCCCAGCCATTGTCATTCCAAAGGTAGTTAGGGACTTCTACCACGGACGTCTACATGGCATCAAGAATGCTGTGACCATGAAGGGAGAAATGGTGTCTTTCAGTACAAGGGACATCAAGGAACTGTACCAGATGAGGGACAACCCAGATGCACTGGGAAACAAAATCATTGATGACCCTACTGAAGAGCAGATGAAGGATGCACTGGAAACGTTAAAGCAATCGAGCACAAAGTGGACGGTTTCTCCTAAAGACATCAGAACCCAGGCGTCCAAGGCACTGATTCCTGAGGCGTGGCTTTGGGTATACTTGGTCAAGCAGCGGCTGATCCCAACAATGCATGACAAGAAACTTAAAGGGATTGCGTCATGGCTGCATACTGCATTACGCGTGGCATTCCAATCGACGTGTGCCAGTTGATTGTCAGACAGCTCAGAGCTTTGGTGGGGCACATAAGAGGACAGTACTTCTTCCCATGGACTGTCTCAATTTTATGCCTATCAATGGGTGTAGGCATCAAGGAAGACCCCATGCATGAAGCCCATGGCCTCATTAATATCAAGATCCTGTGGATGCTCCTCAAAGACTCCCCACACTACCTAGAGCTCCCTTTGAAGAGGCCCACCATCGATCTCAATGCGCCGCAAGAACCCAAGCCGAAAAGACAGCGCAGAGATGATAAGAGAAAAGAAAAAGTCTAAGACTCACCAACACAAGAACCAGAACCCTTGGACCCTTTACCCTTAATAATTTGCCCTCGAAGCCTTCCCGCACAACCTTCTTCTCCATTTTGCAAGAATTTTACCAACCTTCTCCTTCCCCCATATTCTCCAATTGCATACCCAGCAGCCCCAAAATCACCTTCATCATCATCACCGCAACATTCCCTTCCACCACCGCATGCTGATGACCCACACGATTTAGGTGAAGGCACTTCTGCCCAACCCCAAAATGTTGATGACGAGACATCGTAGGCACAACCCACCGTTGCCTCCTTAGCTGCTGAGTTAGCAGATATGCGAACTCTTCTTGCCCAAAAACAACAACTCTTCTCCCAACAACAAGTCTTCTTCGGCCAATGAATTGATGCGGTAATAGAGCGAGTTGAATAACTACAACGCAGTGCTGCCATGACAAGGTAGGTGATGATTAATATTCAGCGCAACACTTATACGATTCAACTACACCAAAGACAGTTAGCGGAGCGCAACCATGAGTACTTCAATTCTCTAACAACGTATCTTCATGGTCCCATGGTGCCCCCGCATCTTCAGTAACATCTGATTTTTTAAGAAACTCCTCAAGCACCATATCAGAATCCTCCTCCGGAACCCCCTGCTCCTCAATAATTTTTACAATTTATATTTTATTGCGACCATTCTATTATTTTTAATTTCATTTATTATCTTTCTAAGTTTAGCTAAATTCTTTGATTCTTTGTACAGGCAAAAAATTTTATGTATTGCGATATTTGCAATTATTTGTATACTTGGCTAATTTTCAATACAACTGAGCATATTCTCTCTATATGCCTGTGCCTCTTCTTATCATCCTTTGTCAATTTTTGCAATATTCTTTATCTTTTATTTTTGCATATTCATTGCATTGCCATGATGTATAATATGCATACACTTAGTAACATTTCCCATACTTTGTAATTTCTAACTAACACTTAGTTAATTCGTAGCTATAGCAACACTTTACCTTTTATCTCTGAACATTCTGCTCAAACCTTCTTTCAAAATTTTAACTAAGTGTTTGTCTATTCTATCCAAACAACCCAATGAGAACCTTGCACATCTCTAAATTTGGGGGTGGGGAAGGTTTGAGTAGATGAGATCAAGATTATACGGTCATTAAGAAAATGCGTTCATTTTCTATCTAAAAAAAAAAAAATTCATACAAAACTCCAAGGTCAGCGCAAGGGAAAACCTAAAAAAAAATCCCAACCTGATAAGAGTTAGTTGTGAAAGAAACCTGCTCGTAGTTAGATGTTCGCATGACACCCATGGGAGCAAGCCAAAACAAAGGTGGGTTTCCAAGAACGACGCAATATGAAAAGAGAAAAAAATGAATAAAAGAAAAATAAAAGAATGCAAGAGACAACTCCTCTGAAAATCAAGAGTTAAAGTTGAGATTGGCACACAACCATAGTTGGATGTTCCATGACACCCGTGGGAACAAGCCAAAATAAATGGTGTAACCATGATCATTAGTCTGTAATAAATGACGCAAAATTGGACCACTGCATATGGACGCATCAAGTTGTTTTGACAAGAAGAGGTAAACATTCTTTTTAAAACCAGAAAGGAATTTTTTAGCGAAAATTTGTTGTATAGAAGAATAAAGTAGGACTTTGTTAGGAATTAGCAAGGATAGAAGGAAATTGCGTTGTCAAGTAATGTGCCTAAGTAGAGCATTTGGAGTAACCAATCGACGCAAAAAAATCTAGGATAGGAATTGAGCATTATTACCTTAATGGAAGATATGCTTGAGGACAAGCATATATCTAAATTTCGGGGTGTGATAACTTGTAGAAATACAAGTTATTTATATTGTTTTATTTAGATATTGCGGCTAAAAGAGAGAAAATTTACGTCGAATGTATGGAAATTGGCTAAGAAATGCAAGAATTATAAATTATCGCCAATACACCCACTACAACCATTGCGATGGTAGAAAAGGATATTTCAAGTCTGTTTTGCATGAAATCAAGTCACCGCTTGCATTCAAGGCTCAAAGAAAAAACGAACAACACATGTTCGTCGCATTGCGCCCGTCAATCAACAATAAAGAGACGATAAATGCAATGACGACGCATGCGACAATCGATCCAGAGCTCTTCAACCGCATGCAGTAATAACAAAACAACACCGCATGTGGGCACACGATCGAAGATGCAAAAGAGCAACGGAATTGAGGAGGATTCAGATGCGTGTACAACCAACCATTGTGCATTTCTGATGGGATTGATTGCGTAACAGAAGGAATATTCACTCCACCATTTCCGAAAATGGCTCCACAATAAAGTGGGGTCCACAATGCAAAGAGTCAAAGCTGAGCCTATAAATAGCCTATGGAATTCCATTGCAAGATATACTTGATACAGGCTTATTTTGATATTTGTATAGTGAGAGAGAGACTAGTCTGAGTGCTGATCAGAGAAGATCCGGGAAGAATTTAGAGACAAGGCCGAGAGGTGAGTCTCAGGGAAAATCCTTTCAATCCCCGCCGTGAAGCTCTGTACCAAGGTCACTTCTACCGGACGAGCAAGCCTGAGAGGGAAGCTCTTCTTTCCATTCAATCTGTATGCAGGCAAGTAAATCCACTGTCCAGATCTGTGTCAAGACGTTGGCACTCTTCTGTATTTGTTTCTATCTTTTATCATCAATTATATTTATCTTCTTGATCTCTATCATTCGCTCCATGTATCAGACGCCAAATCCTAGTATTGAATGTCATGATCATTTTCATCTCCATCTTTCTGTCTATTTCCGTTCTTCCATGAATCGATTTCTCCATGATGTTTTCTTAATCCCTTGGTAATTAACAAGTATCTAACAAGTGAATTAATCTATGCTAAATAAATAGTTATGTTTAGCTAAAGCATGCTAGACATGCTAGACGACATCTTCACGTGTGAGAGCAGAAGTGAAGATGCCATTCTGCCTATCTAGAAAAGGTTAAAAGAATGCATTAACTAAAGCGATAAGTACTTTCAGAGATGTAAGCAACCTTGTGTTCATTACGTTCATCCCTGTTTCACCACAGAGATGTGGGAACGCGACTAATCACCGAGAGGTGTACGCCAAGGGAAAGCCGAACCATAGTTATATCTTTAACGCAATTAATGAACTTGTGATGTTTATACTAGTTATCCTTTTTATTTCTGATTCATACATAAAGCCTTGCCACCACATAACACGATTCTTTGTATAATCTTCACAGTCAGTCTTAAACTCAGTATCATGTATCATGTATCCTGTATCTTGTATCATAATAGCTTAGGTTTAATTTTATCGCACTTTAATTTATTATCGCCTTGCATTGATTGTTATCCATCTGTTCAAAGTTCAACACGTCCTTCCGTCGCCTTGCATTGACAGCCGGAGGGAAGAACTTCTTCATGAACCGTTCAACCAGCTGATCTTACTTGGCTCCAATGAATGAGCCCACCTCTTGGCCTCATCCCTCATATTGTAAGGGAAGAGATATAATCTGATACCTTTAGGGGTAACGCTAGGTATAGAAATGTTGTCGCACATCTCGATGAAACTTGTCAGTTGGGCATGTGGGTCTTCACCTTGCAGACCCCCAAATTGCCCCGTATTCTGAATCATTTGGAGTATGATCAGTTTGATCTCGAATCTTGCATTCTCCTCAACTATCGACCTTGAAATTTCAGGCGAAAAATCATACAGATTGGGCGTCGTGTAGTTTCTCATGGGAATGTTGCGGTCAACAGCATGGAAAACTGGATCTTGCGCTGGCCGTCCCACCCCTTGATTTCTTGTAGGGGCCACATTGTCATTATTATTATCTGCCATGGTAGTCTTCTTTCGCCTCACTCGGTTCTGGCATGCCCTTGCGCGAAATGTACGTTCGATCACTGGGTCAGCTTCGAATTTTGGTTCAGTCCCAGAATTCATAAACTGTCAGATTGCTCTTCGCGATGAACAGCCAGTACAAAGAGATTTGTCCTGCAAAATACCACAAATATACTCAACAATAACTGTTAACCAATCCCCGACAACGATGCCATAAACTTGTACACCCGTGAATTGATGGTTCTAAATAAGCTTATGGATAGTGATGAATGATGGATCATACAAGCTCATGTTGCCATAAACTTGTTGACTCGGGATGAAAATGGAATACGGATGTTTTGTTATGCTTATTCATACTTTATATGATACTACTTCTAGATGTATGCGTTATTAACTATATGCTTGTAGTATACTAAGCGTTGTCACAAGTTTCCTTGCGCTGAAACCAAGTATAATTCCAATGCAAGTTTCTCAGTGTGATCCGAGGTAGAACACAGGGACTGTTTAGTTAATGCGTTACGTTCGTGATACATGCGACCGATTTTTTTCAATTAATAAAAGATTGTGGTTTGTACAGGAAATTAAAGTGCACTAAAGTAAAATTGTTCGGTAAAATAAAGTTGCGATAATAAAGTAAAGTGCGATAAAAGTAAACCTAAGCTATTATGATACAAGATACAGGATACATGATACATGATACTGAGTTTGAAACTAACTGTGAAGATTACACAAAGGATCGTGTTATGCGGTGGCAAGGCTTTATGTATGAATAAAAAATAGAAAGGATAACTAGTATAAACATCACAAGTTCATTAATTGCATTAAAGATATAACTATGGTTTCGTTTTCCCTTGGCGTACACCTCTCGGTGATCGGCCGCGTTCCCACATCTCTGTGGTGAAACAGGGATGAACGTAATGAATGCAAGGTTGCTTCCATCTCTGGAAGTACTTCTCGCCTTAGTTAACGCATTCTTCTAACCTTCTCTCAATATGTAGAATGGCATCTTCACTTCTGTTCTCACAGGTGAAGATGCCGTCTAGCATGCTTTAGCTAAACATAACTATTTCTTTAGTACAGATTAATTCACTTGTTAGATTCTTGCTAATTACCAAGGGATTAAGAAAACATAGTGGAGAAAGCGATTCATGGAAGAACGGAAATAGACAATAAGATATAGATGAAAATGATCATGACATTCAATTCTAGGATTTAGCATCTGATACATGGTGTGAATGATAAAGATTAAGAAGATGAATATAATTGATGATAAGAGATAGAAACAAATACAGAAGAATGCCAAAATCTTGACACAGATCTGGACGGTGGATTTGCTTACCGGCGTATGGATTGAATGGAAAGAAGAGCTTCCCTCTCAGGCTTGCTTGTCCAGTAGAAGTGATCTTGGTACAGAGCTTCACGGCAGGGATTGAAAGGATTTTCCTTGAGACTCACCTCTCGGCCTTGTCTCTTAATTCTTCCCGGCTCTTCTCCGATTAGCACTCAGACCAGTCTCTCTCACTATACAAATATCAAAATAAGCCCGTATCAAGTATATCTTGCAATGGAATTCCAGAGGCTATTTATAAGCTCAGCTTTGACTCTTTGCAGTGTGGACCCCACTTTATTGTTAAGGAATTTTCGAAAATGGTGGAGTGAATATTCCTTCTGTTACGCAATCAATCCCGTCAGAAATGCACAACGGTTGGCTGTACACGTGCCTGAATCCTCCGTAATTGCGTTGCTCTTTTGCATCTTCGATCGTGTGTCCGCATGCAGTGTTGTTTTTTTATTACCGCATGCTGTTGAAGTTAAGCTTTGGATCGATTGTCGCATGTGACGTCATTGCCTTGATCGTCTCTTGATTTTTGATTGAAGGGGGCAATCCGACACAGATGCGTTGTTCAGTTTCTCTTTGAGCCATGAACGCAAGCGGTGACTTGATTTCCTACAAAACAGACTTGAAATATCCTTTTCTACCATCGCAATGGTGTTAGTGGGTGCATTGGCAACAATTTATAATTCTTGCATTTTATAGCCAATTTCCATACATTCAACGCAACTTTTCTCTCTTTTAGCCGCAATATCTAAATAAAACAATATAAATAACTTGTATTTCTACAAGTTATCAATCTGTAGGTTCGCAAGGTCCCCCTACTAGCTCGTAATGGACTAGCTCTAGAATGGCGTGATAAGTTAATTTGAAACGTTCAAATTAGAATTAAGGGAATTAGTAATTATATGAGATATAATTATGTTTAATTTTAGAATTAAACGAATAGGAGAATTTATATATTTAAATATCATTTAAATATATAAAGATGGATATGTGTTAAAATTGATTTAATATTTGAAATTAAATTAATTAAGTTTTATTTAATAATTAATTTATGAAATTAATTAATTTTTCATTTTAAAATCAAAATAGATTTTATAAATTTAAATTTTGATTTTTAGATAAAATTGGAAAATTGGAAAACAAAAACACAAAATGGAAAAATGGATTTTTCCATTATCCATCACCTAAATAGCTCAGACATGAAGCATTAATCTTGCCTTTGTCTTCTCCAAGCATGAGCTGCAACTCATGTAGCTCTTCTCTTTGCATGTTGATCTGCAATATAATGAAGAGATTGGAGTGAAGATCGAGCATGCAATCTATAGAGTTTTTTAGAGAAAAACTAGTTTGAAGAATGGTTCTTCAACAAGGTTGCTGTAGTGAGGTTTTCTCCTTCATCCCTTGATTCAAACTTGTTTTGAGTCCCACAACTCAATCTAGAGCACCAAGAGAATGGTGGGGAAGATCTTGAGGTGGTCTACAACAAGATATGGAGAAGATTGTAGCTGGAGAAGGAGTTTTGAAGAAGTTCTACAAGAGGTATGTCTTGAAACCCATTTTTCTGCAAAAGCATGCTTTATATTTTGCCAAAATTAGTGAATTTGAATGCTTAGATGATCCTTGTGCTTCCACTGCTGTTGATACAATCCTACATGTTCATATAGGTATTTACAAACTTCAGGACCCTAGAAGATTTAGGGCATCAATCCCAACAAAATATGTTGTGACTACATCCATAAGATGTATGTCAAGACTTCAATACACAGTTAAACCAATTAATAATCTTAGTGTAATTGCATCTACCACTGGAAATATGTCTCCTCATAATCAATGCTAGGTCTTTGTGAAAAACCGTGTGCAACTAGTCTTACTTTATATTTTGTGACCTCATGATTTTCATTTATTTCTCATAAATACCCATTTATATCCCACAGATCAATGCCTGCACAAAGATAGAGTCTCGTAACAGTCCACAAAAAGAAGAGCTGACCCCAAGGCTTGCAAAAAATCCCCATGATTTGCCTTGAGATGATGCGCCCAACATCCATGGGAATGCCTCTTGCGATGCAATAGGCAACCATCAAGCGTTTCCTTAAGATGGTTTTGTTGTGCGTTATTGGGATCAATCGCTTCTTGACCAAGTATACCCACAATCTTGCCTCTAGAAGCAATCGATTAGATGCCAAAGTCCGGATGCTAATTACAAAAATCTTCCATCGAGAGTTGGGCTTTGAAAGAACTCTTAATGCGTCCATCAGGTGTTCTTCGTCTAGCTTCTCGATCAGCCTATTGCCCATTGCATCAGGATCATCTTTTAACTTGTAGAGCTCGTTAATGTCATGAGCGCTGAATGACACAACACAACCCTCAATTGACACCGCATCTTCACTCTCATGCAAGTTGTCATGGTAGAAGCCACACACAACATTAGACATAACTATGGACGGGCATTGACAAAATGTCTCCCATCTTAGCTTTATGATGATTTTTGTTACAAATTCGGGCAAATAAAGCCGCGCACAACATTAGACATAACTATGGATGGGCATTAACAAAATGTCTCCAATCTTAGCTTTATGATGATGTTTGTTACAAATTCGGGAAAAGGTGCGGGCATTGAAAAGAACCCTATCTCCATCAGAAGATTGTCATTTTTATTTCTTCCTAACTTGGGTGCCCCTTTTGTGAGAGATGACTCAACCACTTTTTCTTTACCTTTGCCGCAAGCCGCTATGAGTCGGGCTTGTTGCTCCTTCTTCCTCTCTTTTTCTTTCTTCCCTCTCCTATTGTTATTTCTCAATTCTTTTCTCCTCCTTTCTATTTTTCCTGATCTTCGGACGAGAGGTGTGTTGGGTTGTATGTTCTAAAACTTGCAATTTGTAATCAATAAACATATTCTATTTGCAATAAAGATGTTTTTTAGGTTTATTCAATAATGTTGTTATTGAATATTTAAATTGCACTTGTAAAACCTCAATCCAATAAACTAACAAACTGTTGGCTATAACATGAATACGTAAAACCTTATGTGGAGGCATAAAAGAGGATCGGGTTTGAGTATATAGCCAAAATGGTCTATAAGTATATAGACAGGGTTGGGTACCTTATCCTGGGGACACAATGGATGCGGCCCATTTTGTATTTGATGGAAAGTACAAACAAGCAACGGAAGCAATCAGAATCAATAAGCACCTTAATTACATTTAATTTGAGTTCTAAAAGCATGCATGAAAAGAATTTCAAAGAGAAGGGTTTCATAACTTAAACCTTTGATGAATTCGCTCAAATCCAAGCTGCTCTCCACGAAATTGACCTTCAATTCAACAGTAGAGCACCAAGAGTGTCTTCTCTACTATTCTCAGCCTTGGATTTGAGTGATGGAACTCAGTATTCAAATGAATTAAGTATGGAATAGGATATGGTTTTTATAGGAAAAAGAATTTTTGCAGAATTTCCTTAAATTCCAGCTTTCAACTCTTTAAATCTAAAAAATTTCTTAGTTTTTTATGTAACCTTTACATGCAAGCACTTAAGGAGACAAAAATTGACACTTCAATTACAATGAGAAGGTGGGCTAGGTGTTTGGATTGAGATGAAGATACCAAACAATCCAAAAAAATGGATGTTTCCATTATCTCAAACTTATTTCCCAATTTTCATTGATAAAAATAATTAATTCCAAAAATCAATTTCTAAAACTGAATTGGATAATTGAAAAAATAATTTGATTTTAATTAATTAAATAATAATTTAATATCAAATATTAAATTAACCAAACAACTAATTTTAAACATGAATTCTATTCATGTAATCAATATTTAAATATTTTAAGTTTTCCAATTTCGTTTAATTTCAACCAAATTAATGTTAATTATATAAAATATAATTATCCAAATCCTAATTTGAAATATAACATTTTAAATTCAAACCCTAACTGAAAATTTGAACACTTCAAATTGAAAACCCTAAATTCAATTTGAACATTTCAAATTGAAAAACTTAATTTTGATTTTGAACATTTCAAAAACACTCAATTCACTAGTCCAATGTGTTAATATTTTACAAGTTAGTAGAGGGACCTTATGGACCTATAGACCATTATAGCTCGATAGCTACACTCTCCTCACTATAGATATATTTCTATCCACTTGATTTAACCATAATTAGTAAGTCGACCCTTCATAGGTTATTTGTAATCATGACTCAGTCAAAATCTGTTTCACCCCCAAAATTACATCTTGCTCCTTAAGTCCCACTAATCCTCTAATGAACAATTGGTTTGTGATCCAATCACTAAACCGAGTCCCTTTCGAGCCAATGAGAGGGTGGGCACCCCTTATTCAAGAAGTATTTGATACGAATGATGTGATCCCAAAAACATTCATGTAGAGACATGCGAGTGGGGGCATCCTATGCAAAAGATGTTTTCATAAGACTGGACCAAACGTTGTTTATTGTTAAAATTGGCTATTTCAAACTGATGGCCTAGGGTAACTGATGGCCTAAGGTAACTTCTGTTTATTCAAGATTATCCTTTAATCTGCATAGGGAGAATGGCTCAACATCGCCGCTCAATAAGCCTCCCATTTTAGGGGTAAGATGGAGTAGATAGCTGGGGACATAGTTCTGTAAGATGGAACTCACCAGATAGCTGGGGACATAGTTCTGTAAGATGGAACTCACCCCTACTCGCTTCAGGGTTAGTAGATAGGTTGTTCCTTTAAGTATCGACTCTTATTCTTGAGCAAGGGGCACCACCCTCTCTATGACTGAGAGAGACTCGGTTTACTGGTAGGACCATAAACCAATTGTTCATTAGTGGATCTGTGGAGACGTAAGGAGCAAGATGTATGATAGTGGTAAAATGATAATTTTGACCCAGTTGTTAATATGAACAAGCTGTGAAGGATCGACTTACTGATCATGGTTAAATGAAGTGGACAAAAATATATCTACAGTAAGAAGAGTACAACTATTGGGCTTCAGTGAAGTGACCCGATAGTTAACGAATATTAGTTAATTCGGTTAAAAAAGTTTAGCCAATAAATCTTGGATCGTTGGTGCTCATGATCTGTAAGTCAATTAGGTCCCCCCACTAGCTCACAAATGGACTAAACGTTAGAATAGCGTGGTGAGAAAGTTTGAAACGAATTTGATTGAAGAAAATTATTAATTATATGTGATATAATTAAATATTTAATTATCAACATAATTGGAGTGTTAAAAAATATTTAAATATGATTTAAATATTTTATACATGAATAGGAATTCATGTTAAAAATTGGTGTTTTATTAATTTAATATTGGTATTAAATTATTTAAAATTAATGTTATCATTTAAATATTAATTGTTGGATTGATATTTAGTAAAATTGTATTTTTCATTCAATAAGAATTTTATGGAAAATTCTTTATAAAATGAAAATTAAAGAAAGTGGATTTTTCCTCCAAATTCCACTCTTACCTTGATGATTTGGTGGCACTTCGTTATGCAATCTAGTTGCATGTTCATCCTCTTTATAAAAAAAAAAAGAAAATTGCAACTGAAAAAGGTTTATGCATCTAAGTGAATTGCTAAAGAATTGTTCTTCAAAAATTCACACACCAAAACTCATAAGTCTCTCAAAATTATCTTAAAATTCTTCTCATTTTGGATCCTACAATCCAATCTAAGGGCCAAGAGGATAGTAAGGAAGATCTGGTGGTGGTTTCCAAGCCATTGGAGTGAAGATTTGAGCTGGATTTAGAGAAATTTGAAGAGTTCTTCAAATGTATAATTCTGAAACCTTATTATTCTTTAATGACCTTGCATGCTTAATCTTTAAAATTAATGGAATTAGAGTGCCTAATTGCTTCTGCTTGTTGATTGTCAATACCAACAAGGTGCATGAACATCATCCTTAGCTTCTTCATCCCTTGGCTGGACCTCAGATGCAACCAACCTTTTTCTTGGGAGCTCGACTTCAGTATGCGATGTTAGCACAACAGACTTCATTGCCAACGATTCTTCCACCTTTGCTATGTGGACTGCTCCTCAACTATTTGACGCTCGACCTTGCGCCGACGTCATTCCTCGTTCTTCATCCATTTTTCTTCTATTTTTATTTGTTTCTTCTCTTCCTTCCTCTTTTTTTTTCTCTTCTTTCTCCTTTGCTTCTCTTTCTTTCTCTTCCCTTTTTTTTTTTCTCATTCCTTTCTTTCTTTTCTTGTTTCTTTGCAGCCACCTCTTCCATCTTTCTTTAATGAATCCCTCATAGGAGTCCGCTGGCACTTTCTCCTTAGGATCCACGATCGCAAAGGCTTTCACTTGCGACACAACCACCAATATAGCAGGGTTTTCTTCTTGCTGTATAGGTTGGTTAACTACTCTGGCTTTAATCAACCCTCCATCTTTTTCTATGTTGCTTAGGATGCTCCCAAAAACCTCCCTATCATCCTTTTTTTGTAGTTCACTAGCAGTGGGAAGATTGGATTCGGCCACCTTAAGTCTGATGGTTGGGACTCCGTCCTTGTGCGGTTCCTCATTGCTGATAGAAGATAATGAGGCAGTAGGAGATGAACTTGGATTCAAGGGTGATGGCTTTTGAATGGATGGGCAGTCGGGGGAGCTTAGGCTAGGCGAGAACTCACCGGCTTGCGGCTTCAAATGTTGCTGCCCTCATCGAAATGGGGTTGCTTGTCAATGGGGCGAAGGAACTTGGCTGGTTGGATTGGCTTCTAGCACTCTCAAAGGTTGGGTTTTGAGTATTTGTGTGTTAGGAAGCCATGAATTCTGGCGAGAGAAGGGGGAATCAAGAAATAAGGATGATCGGAGAATGTCGAAACTTAAGGCGCTCAGAGAGAATTAAAGGATTAAGGGATTAAAGGATCTGATAAAGACAATAAAAGAATGAAGTGGGGAATGGGCAGGGGTTTTATAAAGGTTAAGCTTAGGAATAGAAAACGACGAGGAGACAAGATATCAATTATTGACATCCTATTAAATGCAGGCCAAACGAAAGGATGTTTCGTCTGGCAGCACACTTGATGGCCCTCGGGAGGCGAATCAATAGAAACCCTATGCATTCAAGGCATTGATTTTGATTAATGAACTTATCGCATAATGTTAAATAAAAATGCAAAAGTCAAACAACACATCATTCATTTTATCGCATCAAACAATATTCAAGCGCAAGATAAGAATTTAATTTTAATCATATCCAAGTTAGAAAGTAAAAAAAGCAGTGGTCCAAAATAGTAAAAATCAAACAACGAAAACAAGATCAAACAAAGCAAAACAAACAGTTATTTAGAAAGCATAGTAAAGATAGAGAAGACATTCTTTTGACACTGCTCCTTGCCATTGCTATGTGGAGCCTTCAACACGGGCGATCAAGTTTGATTGCCCGCCTAGGTCAAAACTTTTCTTGACCCTTCCCCTTGCCATTTCCACGTGGACCTTCAGTGTTACGAGGTAAGATGCCTGGTTGCTTGTTCTTTAGATCATTTGCGATCTACCTTACCTGAACTTCTAGATTCCAAATTGAAGAAGCTTAAGACTAGATCATCGCATCGTTCTTCTGAATGTATTCCTTTAGAAGCGTCTCTAATGGTGACGATGCATTAGAAATTGACACTTGGTTGGGATTATAATGAGAACGATCCTGATTAGTTTTTGGCCCTGGCTGTGCTGATCAAATCTGGATAGATGCCCTCTGTGTGCTTGCTGCTGATGCACATTTTTCTGCCCAGACTAATCTTGATTGCCTCCCCAAGAGAAGTGGGGTGATTCCTCCAACCCAAAATATACGTGTTGTTAAACGGATTGTTATAAATGGAGTAAATAGTTTGAGGGTCATGTGAGCAGGCTTCAACAGAGTAAGGTCCTTTGCATTGCACATAACTTACCACCGTAACCTGAGTCAGGGCATTAAACTAAGCATCATTCATGTTCAAAGTACCTTGATTTATGGTCATGGTTTATAGAAGTGAAGTGATGGTAGCCATCTGGGCGGCTAAAGAGCTCACCACATCTGACTTCACGATCGCTCCTTCCATCTTGCGTTTATCAACATTCTGGTTTCTACAACCATCATCCACCCAATTTTCAATATTTCTAGAAATTCTGTCCAACATCGCCTTAACCTTGGTGTAAGTCTAGTCCATAATGCCTTTTGTAGCAGATGCATCAGCCACCAATTTCGAAGCTCTATTCAGCCCATGTAAAAAGTCTCCATTAGTACGCAATCAGGGATGCCAATGCACAACCAATTATGGATAAGATGCCTAAATCTAATCCATGCAACGCTCAAGGTTTTCGAGTCTCCTTGTTCAAAATTCACAATGTCCCACCATCTCCTTGCATTAATAGATGGCAAGAAGAACTTCTTCATGAATCGTTCAACTAGCTGGTTCCAGGATCTAATATCGTTTGGCTCTAAGGAATAAGCCCATTTCTTGGCATCATGGTGAAGAGTGTACGAGAGCCTAATTCCCTCCGGTGTTACACCAAGAATGGAGAATGTATTACACATTTCACAAAGCTTATTAGGTGGGTGTGGGGGTCTTCACCCAAAATCCCTCTGAAATGCCCTATAGTTTGAATAATTTGAAGCATAACTGGCTTAATCTCAAACCTTGCATTCTCTTTGATGATTGGCTGCATATTACCAGGTGAAAAATTGTAGATCTAGAGCCGCATAATAACTCATGGGAATGTTGTGGTCTGCTACCAGAAAAATAGGATTCTACTGATATTGCTTTACGTTAAAGACCGTCGCTGGGAGGCGAGGGAGTCACTTGTCTGGTCTTGCGTTCTCGTAACAGGAGTCTCCTCCGGCCTGGTTATTCTGGTTATTGTTGTTGGCCATATTCCTTATTCTTCTATTTCCTTTTGGTCAGCGACAAAAAGTTCTCTCGATCTCAGGGTCAATATTAAGTTTACGAGCTTAGCCTCTAAACTCATATACTATTTTTTCGCTTGGTCGTACAAGCTACAATACTCCTAAAAACCAAGAGGTGCCTGCGAAAACAAAAAAAAAACAAACAAACAATGAGTTGCCAATTCCCCGAAAACGGCGCCAAAAATTTGTTGGTGAATTCTATTTGGAATCTCGTTGTGTGCTGAGCTTGCTGTGATTATGTGATCTGGTGTAAAATTAAGCTCAATGGACCATGCACTAAATTAATCATGTGCTAATGTATGCAAGTGTGCACTCCTACCACAAGTATAACAAGATCACAAGTTTCATGGAATGAACCAAGGTCGAACATGGGGAATTTATAACTAAAAGATTTACAACGTAATATGTTATGCGGCAAAATCTAAAAAATGTACAGCGGAAGGAAGCATGTGATAAAACTACATTATGACTAAAAATGTACATTAAACAAACTAAGAGCAGACATAAACTAGATCTGAGAATGCGACAATAATCAGTAGGGTGACGTGTGTAAAAATGAATGGAGAAGACAAGGTTCTGGGCGAAGCCAATATCAAGTCCCTAAGTTGACATTGAAGGAAACTGGTGAAGGTCCTTGTGCGGAAACGTGGGGATTGGTCCTAATTTTATCTTTCATAGAGTCACAAAATTTTACAGAATAGAAAACTATGCAATATAAGATTTAAATGACAGCATGCTAAAAAGAATAATTAGGGAAGAAGAACGCTTAACTTTGAAAGCTAATATTCTTCTGAATTCCATCGATCCGGATCACAAAATCTTCGAACTCCAATCCAAAATCCCAAAATGGTTACCACCACTAGAGAACCTTATGTATTCTCTTGGGATTGAGAATTCAAGCAAAAGTTGTGGGTTTTGCTTGAATCTGAGAGAGGGAGGAAAGGAAGAGAGGAGGGAGAAGAAAACTTGCTTTTCTTCTATGTGTTGTCCAACGAGAGAAAACAGAGAGAGAGTACTCTGTGTAAAAAAATTGTGGAAAAAGAAAAACTTAACCCCTCTTCCATGTACTAGTTGAGAGAATTAAGGGGACTCCATCCCTTTTAATTAAATTTAAAATAAAACTAATTTAGTTTAGTAGTTATATATATATATATAACAACTAACTTATGATATATATACACACTATATGTTATATGTATTTCCTCTCAACAATACATGGTATTTAATATAAATCACATTTATACTAAATTCATTATATGAATCACATTCATATAATTAGTATTAGAATCATATTCAAATATTTAATTCCTCTCAAAATAAAATTTATTTTATAATGTATCAAATACATTATATTAATTATATCGCATATAATTAATTTAATTAGTTATATCATATATAATCATTTCCCTCAATTAATTTGAACAATTCAAATTAATCCAAAATTAATTTTATAATCCCTGTTAAGCTACAAAGAGGATCTTATGGACCTATAGACTGAAACACCAATAGTAATTGGAAAATTAATTAAACTCCTTAATTAAATTACCCAACATCTATTAATTTTCGATCAGTCCACTAAAGACCGACAGCTACACTCTTCGCACTGTAGATATATTTCTGTGTCCATTGGATATAACCAGTTAATAGTGCGATGACCCTTCACAAATTGCTCGTAAACATAGTTAGGCCAAAATTACCGTTTTGCCCCTATAGTTACATCTAACTTCTTAAGTACCATTGATCCCTTTAATGAATAATTGTTGGGTTTTATGTCCTAAAACTCGTAGTTTGTAAACAACAAAGCTTATTCTAAAAATTCAATAAGTTGTTATTGAATATTGTATTACTTATTAGAAATCCAATAAACCTAAAAAGACCCATGATTATTACATGAGTACTTGAACTTTATGTAGAGACATAAAAGTGGATCAAGTTCGAGTAAATAGTCAAAATAATCTATTGTATATGAATAAGGTTGGATGACTTATTTTGGTAACACTATTGGATGTGGTCTACTCTGTAGTTGTTACAAAGAGTTGTAAAGTGCTACAAACTAAGTGATCCTAATTCGTACATGTTATGACATGAGGAGTGGGGGCGTCATGTGCAAATGGGTTTATACAAGATCGGACAATGAAATCAGTCACTCTTACTTTATAACATAGGTTACTGTTTAAGACTGACTATTTCAAAGTGATAACTTAGGAAACTTGACCTTAATTCTGAGCTAACTATGAACTCCTGTTTATCCGGGATTATCCTTAGATTTTCATAGGTGAGGGTTGGCTTAACAGCGTCGGCTCAATAAACTCTCATTTCAAGGGTAAGATCGAATAGATAGCGGAGGAAATAGGGTGCAAGATGGAATTCACTCCTACTCACTTTTAGAGTTAGTCGAGAGTTTGTTCCCTTACATGCTGACTCCGGGTCTTGAACAAGGGGCCCCACCCTCTCATTGGCCCAAGAAAGACTCGATTTGTTGATTGGATTACAAATCAATTGTTCATTACTGGATCAGTGGGACTTAAGGAACAAGAGTTAATCTGTGGGGTAAAATAGACATTTGACCCAGCCGTTATTACGAAGAACCTGTGAAAGGTAGCTTACTAATTATGGTTATATCAAGTGGACATAATATATCTAGAGTTAGGGGTGTTCAATTATGGGCTTTAGTGGAGTACCCATTAGTTAACGAATGGGGATTAATTCGGTATAATGAGTTTAGCCAATTAATCTTGGATCGTTGCAGCCCATGATCTGTAGGTCTGCGAGGTCCCCCTACTAGCTCGTAAATGGATTAGCTTTAAAGTAGCGTGATAAGTTAATTTGAAACGTTCAAATTAGAATTAACGAAATTATTAATTGTATGAGATATAATTACACGTTTAATTTTAAGAATTAAATAGAATAGGAAAATTAATATTTAAATATGATTTAAATATATGAAGGTGGATTTGTGTTAAATTAATTTAAGATTTGATATTAAATTAATTGGAATTATTTAAATTGTTTAAATAATTATTTATTAATTTTATTAGAAAAAATAATTTATGAAATTAATTTTGTAAAATTAATAATTTTTTAATTTTTGATTTTTTTAAATCAAATTGATTTTTGAAATCAATTTTGAAAATTGAAAAAGTTAGATAAACAAAAAATGGATTTTTGGTTTTTTCCACTATACCTTTAAGTAGATCACACAAAATCCACCAACTTTTGGCTTCAATAACTCCAAGCATGAGCTGTATCTCATGCAGCCATCTTCTTTGCATGATTGTTTACAATATATTGAGAAGATTGGAGTAAAATTGAGGCAGGCAATCTATAGAATTTTTGCTGAAAAATTCATCTAGAAGAAGGTGTTCTTCAAGTGGGTTGCTGCTGTGAGTTCTTCTTCAAGTTCCCTTCATTCAAGTTTATTTTGAGTCCCACAACTCAATTTAAAGCTCCAAAGAGAATAGTGGGGAAGATATTTAGCCGGTCTACAACAAGATTTGGAGAAATTTTCAGCTGGAAATCAATCTTTGAAGAAGTTCTACAAAGGTATGTCTTGAAACTCATTTGTTTCTGCAAGAGCATGCTTTAGTTTCTGCCAAAATTAATGAATTAGAGTGCTCATTGATCCTTGTTGCTTCTATTGCTTGCTGATACACTCCTACAATTGGTATCAGAGCATCATATAAGCATTCAATTCAGTTTAATTTTGGTGTGGTGGTTGTTTTTCATGAGTTATATGAAACTGGTGCACTAATATGGTTTTTTGAGTTTTGGCATTTTATTTCTCTTTGATTTCTTGATTAAATCTGTAATTGGCTATTTATTGATGAGCTTATATGTTCTCAAGAGTCTATAATTTATTTGGAGTCATTAGAATTAAAATTAAGTTGTAATTGAAGAAACAAGTGAAGTAGGCCGAGCAGCAGATTCCAGGTTTTTCAGCCTCTCCTCAAATTTGGGCGTTAAAGTGTTGCGTGCTACACGATCGTATACCTGTAAGAGCTAAACGATGTGTAGAGGTGCTATGCGATAGCAATACACGATTGTGTAGCTTTGTGCGGAAGCTAAACGATGTGAAGAAAAGCTAGACGATCGTGTAGCTATGGGCACTGGGCGTTGAAGTGTTGTGCGCTAGATGATCGTGTACCTTCGGGAGCTAAACGATGTTTGGGCAGGGTTCAAGGTTCTACTCGCATATTGATAACTTGTAAAAATACAAGTTATTTATACTATTTTATTTAGATATTGTGGCAAAAAGAAAGAAAAGTTGCATCAATAGTATATAAATTGCCTAAGAAATGCGAAAATTATAAAATTTCGTCAATACACCCACTAACACCATTGCGATAGTAGAATAGAATGTTTCAGTTTCTGTTTTGCAAGAAATCAATCACTGCATGCGTTCATGGCTCAAAGATAAAGTGAACAACGTATCTACATCGTATTGCGCTCATCAATCAAGAACGAAGAGACGATCAATGCAATGATGGCGCATGCGACAATCGACCAAGAGCTCTAGCGATCAACACAATTTCAACCACATGCGGTGATAAAAAACAACACCGCATGCAGCGATCGATCGAAGATGTAAAGAGCAATGCAATTGCAGAAGATTCTGACAAATGTACAGCTTTCAGTTGTGCATTTCTGATGGGTTGATTGCGTAACAGAAGATTCTGACAAACAACACCGCATGCGCATCCTCTTTTTCATCTTCATCTTCAGACTTTTCTTCTTCATACAAACTGGGTTCATCATCGGACTCAGTTCCGGATATTTCATGGCTCTGATAATATCATACCTGATCTTCTTTCCGTTCACGCTCAGTGTGATCTCTCCTTTGTACACATCAGTCTGAGCACGACCAGTGGATAAAAATGGTCGTCCCAAGATGATGGGTATATCCTTGTCCGCTTCATAATAAAGGATGATGAAGTCTGTCGGTAGTATAAATTTGTCAATTAAGACCAGGACATCTTTCACGTTTTCTTTTGGATGCACAAGGGATCTGTCAATTAGCTAGAGAGTCACCGTTGTGGGCACCAGCTGCCCCACATTCAGCTACTTAAAAATTGAAAGGGGCATTAATTTGATAATGGCCCCGAGATCGCAAAGCGTTTGACTAATGTATAACCCACCGATAGAGCAGGGTATTGTGAAACTTCCAGGGTCACGCATATTCGGTGAAATAATGGTTTTTGTTCGTTGTGTTAACGCCACCATTGCGAACTTACCTGTGCTCTTTTTCTTCGTTACCATGTCCTTCAGAAACTTCGTATACTTTGGCATTTATTCAATCGCTTCAGTGAAAGGGATGTTGATAGGTAGTTGTTTTAGCATGTCCATGAAGCGATGATATTGCACTTCTTAAGTCTCTGAGGGAATGGTGGCAGCTGTATTCTCACGGTTTCTTGCACTATCGATTTAGAAGTGGACGCAATATCTGATTCCATCGTCTCCTGTTCTTCTGGTTCTTCTTGAGTCAACGGGGTCTGTGGTTCCATCACAACTAGAATAGCCCAGCTCGACTCCTTTTTCTCCTCGGCCACAGTCTTTTCGCTTCGCAAAGTCACAACTTGACATTGCTTCTTTCCCGTACTACCTAGGTTGCGCGGGAGCTCTGTTGAACTCCGCAATGCCCTTTGAGGTCTACTTTTGAGTTCGCCCGCAATCTGTCCTATCTGAATTTCAAGATTGTGGATAAACGTCGCTTGATTCCGGAGTACTGTTTCATTCTTTTTAATATACTACTTCAGTAAGCTCTCCAAAGATGAAGATTGTAGCGCCTGTGAACTACTAGCTTGATATTGTGTTTGGCCGTTTGTTTGTGGGAAAAATCCTTGTGGCCCTTCTTTTTACGCCATTGGTTGAAAATTTTTTTGTTCATTTTTCCATGCAAAGGTAGGGTGGTTACTCCACCCAAGGTTGTAAGTATTAGAAAAAGGATTATTCTTCACGAAATAAACAGATTGTGGGTTCCTCGGACACTCTTCCATTGGATGGCCTTCTCCGCAAGTGGCACAACTTGCACTCGTTTGGTCGATTGCATTGACCTGCCCCCTATGCATTCATGGGCTGTTGATTGCAGTTCCTTGTATTAAATTCATCATGACATTCATTTGGTTTTGTAGGGATGCGATGATCCCATTGCTTACATCACTGTCTTTAATTCTCAGTCGTTGATTACTTTCTCTCTAGTCTTCATGATTCTTTGAAATTCGATCAAGTATATTCTTAGCCTCGCCGTATGTCCTGTCTCTTATACACATCTAGATGTGTATAAGAGACAGGGGTTATGATTGCGATGCCTTGTATCAGATTCATCATCGCATTAATTTAATTTTATAGGGATACGATGGCCCCATTGCTTGCGTCACTGTCTTTAATTCTTAATCTTTGATCGCTTTCTCTCCAGTCTTCATGATTCTTTGAAATGCGATCAAGTATATTCTTAGCCTCGCCGTATGTCTTGTCAAGCAAACCTCCAACTGTTGCCGCATTGGCAGCCATCATCGATGCATGGTTGAAACCGTGGTAAAAAATTTTCATTTGTAGACAATCTGATAAGCCATTGCGTGGACAATCTCGCACCTGTCTTTTAAACCTCACCCAGATGTCACTAAGAGATTCGTCGATATCTTGTTCAAAATTAGTGATCAGCTTCCTCCGTCTTGCGTTCTCTGTCGGGGGGGAAGTACTTCTTCATGAACTTTTCAAGTACCTGTTCCCATGATGTGATCTCCTCTGGTTCGAGAAAGTAAGCCCATTTTCGTGCTTGGTCACACAACGAAAATGGGAACATCGTTAATCAAACCTCCTCAGTGGAGATGTTTGGGAACACAAAGGTATTGCAGATTTCAATAAAACTTCAGAGGTGGGCGTGCGAATCCTCGCCATGCCTACCGCTAAACTTTCCGACAGTTTGAATCATCTGCAGCATCACCGGCTTCATCTCGAACCTCGATCCGTTCAAGGCTGGCCTCATGATTCCTAGTGAGAAATCATAAAGATTGGGTGACGCATAGTCCCGAATGGGCCTATTGCAGTCATTTGCCAAGAGAATGGGGCTCGCCATGATATTATTTGCATTGGGTGCTCTGTCTTTTAGTTGCTCCGCCATGATGGGATTTCTCTCTTGTTGTTGTTGGCGGTTGCTTCTTCTTCTTCTTCTTCAGAAAGTTGTTTCAATCTCTGGGTCGTAGTTGGGCTCCGGAACTTGTCCTTCGCTCATACAATGCTTGCTTCTTCCCTTACCAAAGAAGAGACAGTGCACAGAGATGGAAATTCTGCAAAGAAAATAAAAAAATTACCGTTAGCACAATATGTACTACCGTAGTCCCCGACAACAGCGCCAAAAACTTGATGCGTTGTGAATATGATGAAATAATGGTGTATATTGCGATGGTGGTGTATGCATTGTACATGCAAGTTTTCCTAGCAAAATCCAAGTATAAATCCTACTAGGTTGCCTGGTAAGCCCAAGGTCGAACACAGGGACTATAGAGATAGTATGCGACGGTGATTTCAGATTCCTTTGTGGTGATAAATAAAACAATGAGTTCATTGATATGTTTTTTTAAGGTATAGATTCTATGGGGCGGAATTCAGAAAAGAGTTAATAACAACGAAAGTTACAATGAGTATGCAGGGGAACAGGTTGAGAAGGGATTTAGTTAGTGCTTTCTGCGATTGCATTCAAGCTATGCAATCTTGCTACACACACAACAACGATTCATCTTCCAATACAAATGCCATAGTCCTATTTCTAGGATGCATGTGATGTATACAATGATGTCGATAGGACTTATTCCTAAGTCTCTATTCTTGTCTATGCAATGATGAATGATGCACACATATACAAGGTGACTAAATACTATCATATCCTATCTCTAGGGTGCATGTGATGCGTTAATAGCCAACAGAACTTATTCCTAAGTTTCTACCTCTTGCTTATGCGATTCTAATCTGCCTCTCCCGAACCTAGATTCTAGTCTGACTTTCCAAAGCCTAGAATCTATCCTTAGACCACCCTCCCTAGCATCTCTAAAGGACGAATGACGCATACATAAAACAAGATGATCGCATAAATTGAAGACCTCAGGTTATGTTAGCTAAATGCTTCTCAACCCATTTGATAGTTTAGTTACTCATGCATAATGTAAAAAGAGTGAACAGATTTAGAGATGCAAATTCCATTTTATAAATAAGATCAGAATATAGAATGACAATGGAAAATAGGGATAGAGAGCCTGGTAGCAATGTCTTGCTTCCCAAGGCTGTTACACTATGTGTTTCTCTACTCTACCCAAAAGAATGTTCTTGCTTCCGCAAAAGTCTGCCCTCTCTCTGTTCTCAACGCTTCCCAGCACTCTTTCGAGCTAACTAGGACGATCTTTTGGTGTCTTCTATCTTCACTCGCCTCCGCCTTCTAAGTATGAAAAGTACAGACTACGACTATCTATGTATATGGCGAAGAAGAACTCCCAAATTTTGAATAGCTGAACTAGAGCCGAACTCCTTTAATGAAGGTGGCCTTCGGTATTTATAAAGCTTCAGGGTGAAGAGATTTCTCTCAAATGATTGCAATGATGGAATGTCAATAAATCTCTGTCTGAAGCGCCGATTAATTGTCATCGAAAAGTTGAGTGTACTTGCTACAGTGTGTCGTTAATGACTTGTCAACTAAATTCAGATTCGACTGTCATCAGCTTTCTGTCCCATCATGATTTATTAAGCTTTCACCTTGATGCGCCATCTCTATGTGGCCACTTTCTTGAGCAGATCTTTACGAACACATACGATCATATAGCTTTGTGGTCGCAATCTTCTAATGCACTTGGACTCTGAATTCCTTGGATCATAATTCTTCCTTGTGCCAATGCATTTTCCGGCACAAAATACGTAAATTAACTGCTTTAATGTGATGGGCGCATGCGATCGCAATGTTCTCAACTTAATGCTTTTGGACACCATTTTACATATTTTTACTATCGCAATCCTACATTGTTTTCCATTTTTGCATTATAATAACATGCGTTTCTGCCCGTTATCACACCCCCAAATTTAAAACAATGCTTTTCCTCAAGCATAAACTAAAGATTTCATCTAGAGAGTCAGCCACCTTTTTCTTTCCTAGATCTCTCGAGGTGCCTTATTCAAATCTTATGAACCAAAATCTCCTTAATTCCTATCCTAGTATTTTCTTAAAATATTTCTAAAATTTAGGGACCACAAGTTTAACTTTCAAAAAGACTTTACTTGTTTCTAAGGCATCGCATGATTTATTTCAATTTTTTTTTTTTTAATTGGGGTGTTTTCAAATGAGTTTTTATCCTTGCGTAGTTTAGATATTCTTTTTATGACCTTATGCTAATCCGAGTGCCTATCCTTTGTTTTGGCTTGCCCCCACAAGTATCAAATGCGGACATCTAACTACAAGTAAGGTGCTCTTCCTCAGACTAAACTCATGCCCATTTGGCAGTGGAGTTGCGATCATTTTATTTATGTGTTGATCACGATTCCTACTTCATTTTGCTTGCCCCACGGGTGTCATGCAGACATCCAACTACAAGTAGGATCCAATCGCAACGTTATGAACTTTTTTTTTTTAGAATGCCTAAAAATAGCAAGGTTTAAAATAAATACCGCACCCCAAATTTAAACGCAGCAATGTCCTCATTGCTGAAAGATTGAAAGAATTCATGCGATGACTTAAGAGGTTTCGTAAACGAAGTTTGAAAGAAAGCTGGTAGACCACTAACTTCTAGAAATATTTCATGAATTGACTGCCCTAAAATTAAGTTAATTCTAGTACATGCAGTGAGAAATATAGGCATGCATTTCATCATTGAAATCATAATTGGCATAGAAAAACAATGCGGTGACTTACTAAAGTAATCAATATTTAATGATTACGCCGACTAAAGAGGATGCGATGATAAAATTATCAAACGTAAAAATAAGATGTGAGAGTGCAAAATTTGGAATAAACAAAGTCAAGGATAGATACACCCCAAATTTGCTTTGTTGCCCGAATCATTTGTGATTGCATCTTTCTTTGTGGCGAGCCGATTTCTTCGATTGCAGTGGCTGTCCAAACTAGTCGCATCTTTCGGTTATCGTGTAGCTTCCCGCAATCATTCACCATGATCATTGCAAAAAAAAAAAAAAAAAACATCGAGAGGGTCAAATAAAAGATAGAGTTAACGATTATTTTTTTTTAGAGAGATGCAAGGAGTAAAAAGGATATAGAAATGATAACGGATATAATAGGTAGAGTGAGTGCAGGAATCAAAGATAGAAAAAGGATACTCCAAAAGAATTGAGTCCCTGATGAATTTTTGTCGCATAACAACGCAGGGACCGCTCAATTTTTCTTCATTCAGGATTCCTCAGGTCTATGGAGGTATTTTCCCAATGAAAGTCACCTTCGTGATATATCTTGACTCTTTGCCCATTGACCTTGAATGTGCAGGTCCCTTCTTCATTATTCAATTCGACCGCACCATGCGGGAATACTTCTTTGATTATAAAGGGTTCGGACCAGCATGAATTTAATTTACCGGGAAAGAGTCGTAGCTGCGAATTGAATAACAAGACCTTCTGTCCAACTTGGAGATTCTTCTCGCATAATTGTTTGTCATGCCAACGTTTTACACGCTCCTTGTAAATTTGGCATTCTCATATGCTTGAATCCTCCATTCATTAAGCTTGACCAACTGAAGTTTCCTTGCCTCCCCTGTGGCCTTTAGATCAAAATTGAGCTTTTTTACTGCCCACATCGCTTTATTGTTGAACTACAAACCGAGGAGACTTATTGTTGCACTACGAACCGAGGAGACTTATTGTTGCACCTACAAGAGCAAACGTACCACAACCAAGGAAACAACCATATATCCAAAATAACAATGAAATAAATTACCTATACTAAGAAAGCAAAGGAAAGATAGAGTGGAAGACGTCCCTGGAAAAATAAGAGTGTTGTCACTGCAAGGAGTCTTCCCTGCAGGAGATGGTTCTCAACTGCTTGGGTCAAGTTGCCCTGACCATTGGAACATCCGGCAATTGTTGGGCGCATGCGACTGTTATGTGCTTAGAATTACCTTCAGCTCTTTTGTGACTGATTGCCCTTCTACCTTGGGGTCAACATTGGTTTTCAATGCATCACCTATACTTCAATATTGTTTGCAACATGGTCGCACAAGCTGCAATACACCCAAGATAAAAAGTTTGCTCGCAAAGACACATACTTAACAAACATTTAGCTGCCAAGTCCCCGGTAAAGGCGCCAAAAACTTGATGGCGATAAATTGGAAGTCAATTTTACTCGACAACTGACTTCCCTTGGACGCGGTGTGCGATGCATGTTCCTAAGATATGTGTTGATAGTCATGCGTCGATGGTCATGCGTTGGAATGAATATGCGTTAATAAATGTATGCGAAGACCATGCATCCTGCCACAAGTTTTCTTGCGTTCACACCAAGGATAACATGGACACAAGTTTCTCGAGTAATCCGAGGTCAAACACAGGGACGTGTAGCTATATGTTGTGGTGATGTGCATGTGGCGATTTAAATAAAAGAATGGAGGGGATGTTGCTAAGTTATTCCTATTTCTACTTCTATCTATCAGACAACGTAATGAGAATATGCATGAAAGGTAGAGACGCGACAAACCTTGACATGAAATAAATGTGTGGGTAAATAGATAAAATGCGGAGATGTTTCATTGCAAAACTTAAGAGTGATCACAAGGGCAACCCTAGTCAACGCAAGCCAATGCATTCATGCAACACTCATACAATAATAAACCACCTATCGGTGCAAATTCTATGGCTTCTAATGCTAGAACGCATGCGATGTATGTGCAGAGGTGTCTATAGGGCCTACACATAAGCCTCTAATTCTTGTCTATGCGATGATACACAAACAAGGTGACCACATATCATCATTCCTATTTCTGGGGTGCATGCGATGCAGTGTTGTCAACAAAGCTTATCTCTAAATCCCTATCTCTTACTTATGCCGATCTAATCTCGCTCTCTCAAGTATAGATTCTAACCTAGCTCTCTCGTGTCATATGGTTCTTTCTTTAGACTCTCTCTCAAGTAGCTCTAAAGGGGTGTTGGGCACAACATAAGACAAGACAAACACATGAACTTGGTTGACGCAAGATTGTTACTATCCCTAGTGAACAACGCATACCTTGCTTAATGTGTCCAACCACTTACCCTCCCAGGCAGTTGATTGTTGCTAACTTCACTCATAGACAAGCAATGCATTAGCCTTTAGACAGGTGTTACAGCAGCTTCACACTAAGCAAATAAGGTTACTCACATGCTCGTGCAACGCACACCTCTCGGTGGGTTGCTACATGCTTCATATCCCTAATCCACATGACTAAGTATGCAATACCCAAGCAATCCCACTAAGTGTTGCAATGAAAGTAATGATGCTAAGCAAGAAGATGGAGATGAAGTCGAAAGAATAGAGAAATGCATTGAAAAACACATTGTATTAATTTCTTAATTCAAAATGTCATACAATACAATATAGGAAAACAAAGGAAAAAGGATTGACCAGCTGGAAGCAAAACTTTGCTTCCAGCGGATGTGCGTCAAGGCTGTCAGTGGTGCCATGGATGGGCGGAGGAACTAACTCTCTCGAGATCTAACTTCGATCGAAGGCTTCGGTCATCACTCGGAATGGATGAAGGAGGTGAAAAACTCTCAGCTATCTTCTCACGCGTTTGTCTGGATCGCGGGAAAATCCTCGGTTGAGGGATAATCCCTAGATGATTGAATTTTAGCTCATCGGCCTCTATTTATAGAGTTTACGTCACCGACAGCATCAATTGGACTACTCTGAGTCTGACACTCGGCGTGTTAGTCCTTTTCTGAACCTCTGCTACTAACGGCATGGTAGGTGAAATGTCAACATCAGCTTTGGATTTTCTCGAGGTAAATGCGTTGATGCGTTCATTCCACTTACCTTGCGTCAATCCCATTAGAATGCATTGTCGCGTAGTTACAGTCATTAAATGGCCTCATTCGCTTAATACCGCAACTTTACATGATGATCGCAATCGCCTAACGAGCGCAATCCCCATGCGATGGACACATGAGGCTGATCACTGCAACACCCATACGTTGATCTAATGCGTTTTCCTTGCGATAAAGTGTTTCTCCGCATGCAGTCGCCTATGCAGTGGTTCGGTTTCTACGTTTGCATTTATTTTGTGCATTAGCTACAAAGATAGAACATTGAACACATAATTAACGCAAAGTAACGGGTTAGCTGAGATTCGACATGCTGATCGACCCAAGCTCATATTCTTGTGAATTCCTATCATGATCGACGCATATTTTTCCTAACAACCTTCATAATTCTAAGTAAAAAGGCCTAAGATGACATGCATTTCTGCATGTTATCAATGCTCCAACTCAAGTGGTAAGTGGCATGCCTTTCCAAACACCAGCGCATACAGGGACATACCTATAGGTGTCTTATAGGTCGTCTTGTATGCCCACAAGGCATCGTCCAGCTTCATTGCCCAATCTTTGCGTGAATGCTTCACCACATTCTCTAATATCAGCTTGATTTCCCTATTGGACAATTTAGCTTGACCATTTTTTTGTGGATGGTATGCGGTGGCCACCTTATGAAGGATATTATACTTGAGCAGTAATTTGTTGATGATGTGATTAACAAAGTGAGAGCCTTCATCACTTATTATGGCACGTGGAGTGCCAAAACAAGTGAAAATATTCTTCCTCGAGAACTTGGAGACTACCACCGCATCTCTTGTGATGCAAGATACCACTTCTTCCCATTTGGAAACATAGTTGACGGCTAATAGAATGTATTTGTGACCATTTGATGGTGGAAATGGTCTCATGAAGTCTATGCCCCAGACGTCGAATAGTTCCAATTCTAAGATGATATTCATGGACATCGCATTCTTCTATGAAATGTTTCCCGTGCATTGGCACCGGTCGCATTTCATTGCATAATCTTGCTAGCATATATGATGTTTTGGCAAAGAAACATGAAGATATAGGTACTGCCAAAGAGATTATGGAATCTCTTGAGGGATGTTCAGGCAACCGTTCTTCTCCCTAAGGCACGATGATATCAAGTATGTTTATAACTGTCGCATGAAAGAGGGGGCCTCTGTTGTGGTCCACTTTAATGTGGAAAAAATTAAATGGTGTTGTTGTTGACGGGAGAAGTTAAGTCGGTTTTATTCTAGAATCTCTTCCTAAGAGTAATTTACAGTTCTGCACGAATGCACTCATGAACAAAATTGAATATAGTTTGACTACTTTGCTGAATGAGCTACAGGCTTACCAGACTATGTTGAGAACTAAAGGTCTAGAATCAGAAGTAAATGTTACTACCACTGAAAAGAGAGGAACGTCCTCCAAGCCTGATGCTGCTTCCTCTTCATAGAGTAAGAGTGTTCCTATTAAAAAGAATAAAGGGAAAGGGAAAAAGAAACCTGCTGGAAAAAAAAGGTAAGAAAAATGTTGCAGATGAAGGAAAGTGTTTCCACTATAATGAAGAAGGCCACTGGAAGAGAAACTGCCCTCAGTATCTTGTTAAGAAGAAAGCAGAGAAAGCTAAACAGGCAAACTAGTTCCCGAGGGCCGTTTGCTCATCTTAAGAAGTGGGAGATGTTGTTATCTGATGATAATCTTACTTGTTTTTGTTATCTTGTAAAGAACAAATTGTATATATTTTTTTTGTAAATGAAATGTTCATTTTCGAAAATATGTTTGTTCTATCTCATGGAAACTTATGTTAAGAATCAAACAAGTTAAAAGTCATTTGCAAATATTTAGATATTTAAAACAGCTAGAAATCGATTAAATCAAAGTATAGAAAGTTTAAAGATTTCTAGATCTATTTAATAAAGAGTTATTGAATTAACGCTGTTAACAAGAGTTGTTAAGACAGGTCAGATGCATCTTACTCAAAGAGTTGAGAATACTTCAATGTAGTGGGAGGAAAGTATGACTTCCTAGTCATTATTGAGAATAATATGCATTCCTCATATAGTTTAATAAGAAGTCTATTGTACATAATATGTTTATAATGATTCTCTCGACTAAAGTGTTTGAGAATCACCTAGTAAGACAAGGAAGACTAGGTAAATAACCTAGGGCAACTAGGAGAAATATCGGGTATGGGATACCGAATGATAAACCATGGGTATGGGATGCCCTAGTTTATTTCTCGATAAAACTCAGAAACTCAGTCTTATATATTCGTATATAAAAGTTACCACTGAAGTTTTAGTCCAAGTGGGAGTCTGTTGGGTTTTATGTCCTAAAACTCGTGGTTTGCAAACAATAAAGCTTATTCTGAAAATTCAATAAGTTGTTATTGAATATTTGTATTGCTTATTAGAAATCCAATAAACCTAAAAAGACCCATGACTATTACATGAGTACTTCAACTTTATGTGGAGACATAAAAGTAGATCAGGTTCGAATAAATTGTCAAAATGATCTATAGTATATGAATAAGGTTAGATGTCTTATTCTAGTAACACTATTGGATGCGGCCTACTCTGTAGTTGTTACAAAGAGTTGTAAAGTGCTACAAACGCAGTGATCCTATTTCATACATGTTATGATATGAGGAGTGGGGGCGTACTATGCAAATGGGTTTGTACAAGATCGGACCACGAAAGCAGTCACTCTTACTTTACAACGTTATTTACTGTTTAAGACTAACTATTTCAAAGTGACGACTTGTTGGGTTTTATGTCCTAAAACTCGTGGTTTGTAAACAATGGAACTTATTCTGAAAAATTCAATAAGGTGTTATTAAATAGATGTTTTGCTTAATAGTAATTCAATAAACCTAAAAGTCCCTTGACTATTGAATGAGTACTTGAACTTTATATGGAGACTTAAAGGTGGATTGGGTTCGAGTAAATAGTCAAAATGATCTATAGTATATGAATAAGGTTGGGTACCTTATTCTGGTAACACTATTAGATGCGGCCTGCTCTATAGTTGTTACAAAGAGTTGTAAAGTGCTACAAACGAAGTGATCCTAATTCATTCATGTTGGGACATGAGGAGTGGGGGTGTTCTTGTGCAAAAGGGTTTATACAAGATCGGACCACGAAATCAGTCACTCTTACTTTATAACGTTGTTTACTATTTAAGACTGACTATTTCAAAGCGATGACCTTGGTAACTTGACCTTAATCCTGAGCTAACTATGAACTATTGTTTATTTGGAATTATCCTTAGATTTGCATAGGTGGGGGTTGGCTCAACAGCACCGACTCAATAACCTCCCATTTCAGGGGTAAGACTGGATAGATAGCTGGGGACATAGGGTGCAAGTCGAAATTCACTCCTACCCGCTTTTAGGGA
Source organism: Benincasa hispida (assembly GCF_009727055.1). NCBI lineage: Eukaryota > Viridiplantae > Streptophyta > Magnoliopsida > Cucurbitales > Cucurbitaceae > Benincasa > Benincasa hispida. The sequence goes on from NC_052349.1 coordinate 51,247,643, forward strand.
TAGTAAAGAGGTTGTTCCCTTAAGTGCTTATTCTAGGTCTTGAACAAGGGGCCCTGCCCTCTCATTGGCCCGAGAGGGACTCGGTTTTATTGATTGGATCACAAAACAATTGTTCATTAGGGGATCATTGAGGACTTAAGGAATAAGAGGTAATTTCGGGGGTAAAACAGAGATTCGACCCAGCCGTTATTACGAACAACCTGTGAACGGTTGACTTACTAATCATGGTTATATCGAATGGACATAATATATCTATAGTGAGGGGAGTTCAACTATGGGCTTTTGTGGAGTGACCCATTAGTTAATGAATGTGGGTTAGATCAGTGTAGTGATTGGATCACAAACCAGTTTTTCATTAGAGGATCAGTAGGGATTTGAGGTATAAGACGTAATCTCGGTGGTAAAACAAATATTTGACCCAACCGTTATTACGAACAAACCTATAAAGGGTCGACTTGCTGACTATGGTTAAATCATGTGGACATAATATATCTACAGTGAGAGGAGTGCAACTATAGTGGAATGACCCATTAGTTAACGAATGGGGATTAATTTGGTCTAATAAGTTTAGCCAATTAATCTCGGATCGTTGGAACCCATAATCTGTAGGTCCACGAGGTCCCCCTACTAGCTCTAAAATGGATTAGCTCTAGAGTAGCATGATAAGTTAATTTGAAACATTCAAATTAGAATCAAACGGAATTGGAGAATATATATTTAAATAGGATTTAAATATATGAAGATAGAATTGTGTAAAATTAATTTAATATTAGATATTAAATTAATTAGAATTATTTAAAAATGTTTAAATAATTATTTATTAATTTTATTAGAAAATTAATTTATGAAATTAATTTGTAAAATTAATATATTTCGATTTTTAAAACAAATTTGATATTAAAATCAAAATATGGATTTTGGAAATAGAAAAAATTACACAAATGGAAAAATTGGATTTTTCCATCTCCATCTTCAAAGTAGCTCACAAAGAACCCATTATCTTCAAGCTTCATTTACTCCAAGCATGAGCTGCATCCCATGCAGCAAATCTCTTTGCATGATAGTCTACAATATATTGAAGAGATTTGAGTCATTTTGGAGCAAGGCAACTGATAGAATTTTAGCTGAAAATTCGGGTAGAAGAAGTTGTTCTTCATTGGGTTACTGTTGTGAGTATTTTCAAAGTTCCCATTGATTCCAGCTTATTTTGAGTCCCACAACTCAATCTAGAGCACCAAGAGAATAGTAAGGAAGATCTTGTGGTGTTCTGCACAAAGATTTGGAGGAATTAGCAACTAGAAATCGAGGTTTCAAAGGTTCTTCAAAGATATGTCATGATAACCATTAAATTCTACTTAAGCATGCTTTCGTTTTTGCCAAAATTAATGAATTAGAGTACTTATCAATCCTCGTTGCTTCCGCTGCATGCTACTATCATCCAATATGACCTAGGTAACTTTACCTTAATCCTGAGCTAACTATGAACTCCTGGTTATTCGGGATAATCCTTGGATTTGCATAGGTGACGATTGGCTCAACAGCGCCAGCTCAATAAACTCCCATTTCAGGGGTAAGATCGAATAGATAGCTGGGGACATAGGGTGCAAGATGGAATTCGCTCCTACCCACTTTTAGGGATAGTAGAGAGGTTGTTCTCTTAAGTGCTGACTTCGGGTCTTGAACAAGGGCCCCACCCTCTCATTGGCCCGAGAGAGACTCAGTTTGTTGATTGGATCACAAATCTATTGTTCATTATATGATCAGTGGGACTTAAGGAACAAAAGGTAATCTCGGAGGTAAAACATAGATTTGACCCAACTGTTATTACGAACAACCTGTGAAGGGTTAGCTTACTAATCATGGTTATATCAAATGGACATAATATATCTACAGTTAGAGGAGTTCAACTATGGGATATCTACAGTTAGAGAAGTTCAACTATGGGCTTTAGTGGAATGACCCATTAGTTAACGAATGGGAGTTAATTCGGTATAATGAGTTTAGTTAATTAATCTCGGATTGTTGGAGCCCATGATCTATAGGTCTGCGAGTTCCCCTACTAGCTCGTAAATGGATTAGCTTTAGAGTAGCGTGATAAATTAATTTGAAATGTTCAAATTAGAATTAAAGGAATTAGTTATTATATGAGATATAACTACACGTTTAATTTTAAGAATTAAACATAATAGGAGAACTAATATTTAAATTTATTTAAATATATGAAGGTGGATTTGTGTAAAATTAATTTAAGATTTGATATTAAATTAATTAGAATTATTTAAATTATTTAAATAATTATTTATTAATTGTATTAGAAAAACTAATTTATGAAATTAATTTTGTAAAATTAATAATTTTTTATTTTTTATTTTTTAAATCAAATTGATTTTTGAAATCAATTTTGAAAATTGAAAAAGTTAGAAAAACAAAAAATAGATTTTTGGTTTTTTCCACTACACCTTCAAGTAGCTCACACAAAATCCACCAACTTTTAGCTTCAATAACTCCAAGCATGAGCTGCATCGCATGTAGCCATCTTCTTTGCATGATGGTCTGTAATATATTGAGAAGATTGGAGTGAAATTGAGGCAGGTAATCTATAGAATTTTTGCTGAAAAATTTGTGTTGAAGAAGGTGTTCTTAAAGTGGGTTGCTGCTGTGAGTTCTTCTTCAAGTTCCCTTCATTCAAGCTTATTTTGAGTCTCACAACTCAATCTAAAGCTCCAAGAGAATAGTGGGGAAGATTTTGATGTAGTTGGAAATCGAGCTTTGAAGAAGTTCTACAAAGGTATGACTTGAAACCCATTTGTTTCTGCAAGAGTATGCTTTAGTTTCTGCCAAAATTAATGAATTAGAGTGCTCATTGATCCTTGTTACTTCTGCTGCTTGCATATACACTCCTACAATAATAAGTCATAGTCCATCTATGACCAAACTCCTCTCAGGCCAAGAGAAGGTCTGGCCACAATGTTCAAGCCCTAAAATCAGCTCTTAAGAGAGCACATTATCTACTTACCCCGACGTTAAGGAATGAGTGAATTTCGTCTTGTGTAGCAATGTTCCCAACTTCCCAATTAGACGAATCCCTAAAATGGTAAGCATATTGAGTTGGCAATCTGGCTACTCTCACCCATACAAATCAAACGACTGCCTTCATAGGCAAGAGTTCACAACTCACTTAGGATTCAACTCATGTCACCTATGGTCATCCTAATGAAATGTAAGTATCTATTATTAACGGCGTTATATAATGAGACTACTCATTTTGTGGTCCAGTCTTATACAAACTCTTTGTATAGGATACTTTTTCTCACATGTCTCTATATGAATGATCACGATCAGATCATTTGTAGCACTTTACAACACTTGTAACATCTACAACGTAGGTCGTATCCGTAGTGTCACATAAATAAGGTACCCAACCTTTTTCATCTACTACAGACCGTTTAGGTTATCATTTAAACATGATCCACCCATATGTCTCTACATACATGTTTAAATTACATAAAATATCCTAGGATCTTAGTTTATTGGATTGAGTGTAGACTTATAAAATAAAAATTATTTTATTAACAACAATTTGTTTATACAATGTTTATAAACTACGAGAATACAATAGAGATTTATGACACCAATCCCAACAATCTCCCACTTGTCCTAGAGCTTAGGTAGCCAAATGTACAATACAAATAAAGTACAAAATACAATAAACTAGGGCATACACTATATCCCAGCGACAACTCCCACTTGCCCTAGACAATATGTCGCATATCCCGTAGACCTATACTTTCAAGATGACCCTCAAACACTTTATCCATTAGAGCCTTTGTAAATGGATCAGCAACGTTGTGCTTTGAAGCAATCTTTATGACAATCATGTCACCTCAATGCACAATCTCCCGAATCAAGTGATATTTTCGCTCTATGAGTTTGCCTCTTCTACGACTCCTAGGTTCCTTGGAATCTTCCACAGCATCACTATTATCACAATAAAGTGTAATGAGCAAAGACATATTTGGAACAACTTCCAAATTAGTAAGGAACTTAGGCCAAACAGCCTCTTTAGCAGCTTCACAAGCAGCTACGTATTTGGCTTCCATAGTAGAGTATGTGATGCATCCTTACTTGATGCTTCACCAAACTATAGCTCCTCCATTCAGAGTGAACATTGACCCTAATGTGGATTTCCGAGAATCCCAATCAGTCTAAAAGTCAGAGTTTGTGTATCATGTAAGGATCAAATTCTTATCTCCATACACAAGCATATAGTTCCTCATTCTCTGAAGGTACTTAAGGATAGTTTTGACAGTCGTCCAGTGATCTAATCCTGGATTGGATTGATATCGACTGACAACCCCTACTGCATAGCAGATGTCAGGTTTGCATAAGGCTACCAACAGCCAATGCATAGAGAATTCATCTCATTGCCTCAACCTCTTGAGGAGTATTAGGACACTGCTCCTTAGTCAATACAATTCCATGCCTAAAAGGTAATAAACCCTTCTTGGAATTGTGCATTGAATATCTGACAAGCAACTTGTCAATATACGATGCCTGAGACAAGGCCAACCTTGTGCTCTTACGATCCCTGATGATCTGGATCCCTAAAACAAACTAAGCCTCTTCCAAATCTTTCATTTGGAATTAGGTGGCCAACCATTTCTTTATATCAGCCAAAAAATGTACATCATTCTCAATGAGTAGGATATCATCCACATATAGCACGAGGAAAGCTACTAAGTTGTTGATGATTTTCTTTCAAACACAAGGCTCATCAATATTTTGATCAAAGCCATAAGATTTGATCGCATTATCAAATCTTATATTCCAAGATCAAGATGATTGTTTCAATCCATAAATGGATGGATTAAGCTTGCAAACCTTTTGCTATTGATCTTGTTCAATGAATCCTTCTGGTTGATTCACGTAAATGGTCTCTTCAAGATTACCATTCAAAAAGGCATTCTTGACATCCATTTGCCATATTTCAAAGTCATAATATGTGGCTACGGACAAGAGAATTCTTATAGACTTTAACATGACAATAGGTGAGAAAGTTTCTTCAAGTCCACTCCCTCAACCTAGGTATAACTCTTTGCCACAAGTCTAGTTTTAAAGGTCTATACCTTTCCATCTACACCTCTTTTTCTCTTGTAGATCCATTTACATCCTATAAGTTTTACCCCATCGGATTGATCTATATGCACCCAGACATAATTGAAGTACATAAACTCCATTTCTTGATTCATGGCTTTAATCCATTCATCCTTGTCAACATCTTTCATTGCCTGTTTATAAGACAATTGATCCTTAACACCATCATCAACTATGATGTCTTGGGCTTTTGTTAAACCCATGTAATGTACTGGTAGGTTCATAACCCTCCCACTACATCGAGGCAATCTCAAATCTTGAGATGGATGTGTATGATTAGACGAACCCACATCAACAACTCTTGTTGATGTATCAGCCCCTTCAACAACCCTTGTTGAAGTCTTAGTAGATTCATTAGGAATTTCACTTAAAAAATTTTTTTTTTTTTTTGTGGCTTATGATCCCTCATGTGGTATTCTTCCAAGAAGGTAGCGTTGTCGACACAAACACTTTATTCTCACTTGGATCAAAGAAATATTCACCTCTCGTTTCCTTGGGGTAGCCTAAAACTAGGCATACTTTTGAATGAGGTTCCAATTTTTTTGGGTTTTTCATTAGCACATAGGTTGGACATCCTCAAATTCTGAAGTAGCGTAAACTACCTTTATGATCTCTTAATAACTTAAAAGTTGTTTTAGAAAAACTCTTTGAGAGAACGTTGTTCAAAATATAGACAGCAATCTCTATTGTATATCCTCAAAATGAGTCAGGAAGTTGAGCATAGCTCATCATAGACCGAACCTTGTCTAACAGGTTTCTGTTTCTCCTTTTCGATACACCGTTTTGTTGAGGTGTACTAATAACTTGTAGAAATACAAGTTATTTATACTGTTTTATTTAGATATTGCGGCTAAAAAAAAAGTTGTGTCGATAGTATAGAAATTGGCTAAGAAATTCGAGAATTATAAAATGTCGTCAATACACCCACTGACACTACTGCGATGGTAGAATAGAATGTTTCAATCTGTTTTGCAGGAAATCAGTCACCGCATGCGTTCATGGCTCAAAGATGAAATGAGCAACGCAGCTACGTCGCATTGCACCCATCATTCAGGAATGAAAAGATGATCAACGCAATGACGGCGCATGCAACAATCGATCAAGAGCTTTGCAATCAACGCAATTTCAACCCCATGCGGCAATAAAAAACAATACCGCATGAGGCGATAGATCGAAGATGTAAAGAGCAACGCATTTGCGGAGGATTCTGACGCATGTACAGCTGTCAGTTGTGCATTTCTGATGGGATTGATTGCATAACAGAAGGAATATTCACTTCACCATTTTAGGAACTACCTTAACCATACAGTGGGGACCACAATGCAAAGAGTCAAGCTTCGCCTATAAATAGCTTATGCAATTTTGTTGAAAGATATACTTGAATACATAGAAATGTGTATATACTGATCTGAGAGAGAGACTAGTCTGAGCAACTGTCTAGAGTAGATCCGAGATAATCACGAGAGGACGAGAGGTAAGTCTCCGAGCAAGGAATCCTTCTAGTCCCCGCAGTTGAAGCTCTGCACGAAGGTCATTTCTACCAAAAGCGCAAGCCTGAGAGGGAAGCTCTCCTCTCCATTACTTTCACATGCCGACAAGCATAATCTCCATTCAGATTTGTGTAAAGACGTTGACACTCTTTCTGTATTTGTCTTTAAATTTCTATTTCATCATTTGTACTCATCTTCTTAATCTTTCATTCACACCATGTATTGAACACTTAATCTTAGTATTAAATCTTATGATCATTATCATCATCATCTCTCTGTCTATTTCCGTTCATCCATAATCCATTTTCTCCATGATGTTTTCCTAATCCCCTAAATAATTAGCAAGAATTAGGCAAGTAAATTTATTTGTGTTAAGGAAATGATTAAGTTTAGCTAAAGTATGCTCGACGGCATCTTCACCTGTGAGAGCAGAATTGAAGATGCTATTCCGCCTATCGAGAGAGGGTTGGAAGAATGTGTTAACTAAAGCGAGTAGTACTTTTAGAGATGGAAGCAACCTTGCATTCATAACGTTCATCCCTATTTCACCATAGAGATATGGGAACATGGCCGATCACCGAGAAGTGTAGTCCAAGGGAAAGCGGAACTTTAGTTGCATCTTTAATGCAATTAACAAACTTGTGATGTTTTTACTATTTATTCTTTCTCCTTCTGCTTCATCCATAAAGACTTGCCATCGCATACCATAATCCTTTGTATAACTTCACAGTCAGTCTCGACCTCAGTATCGTGTATCGTGTTTCTTGTATCTTGTATCATATTAGTTTAGGATTTTACTTATTAACACAATTTTATTTTATCGTAATTTAGATTCCTGTACAAACCCAATTCTTTATTAATTGTAAAAATTGGTCGCATATATCACAAAAGTAACGCATTAATGAAAACAATCCCTGTGTTCGACCTCGGATTATTCTGAGAAACTTGCATTGAAATTATACTTGGTTTCAGCGCAAGGAAACTTGTGACACGCATTACTCTATTGCATACTCTAAGCATATAATTAACAACGCATATTTAGAAGTAGTGTGCGTAAGCGACAACACAGCATCCACATTCCATCTCCATCTTTTTATCACTAAGTTTATGTCTTTAACGCATATACTTGTTCATTCATTCATATTCATATTTGTTCACATGTTGTAAGATATACAAACATCGTGCCAAGTTTATGGCACAGTGCAAACATAGAAAGAAATCCATCTTTAGCGTTAACAAGTTTATGGCGCCGTTGCTGGGGACATGAGCTTGTAGCACATTATCTATCGTCGCAGTACATAACATATTTTATGTCATCAAGTTTATGGCGCCATTTCCAGGGAATGGTAACAGTTAGTGTTGAGTACTTTTGTGATATTTTGCAGGACAGGTCTCTTTGTACTGTCTGTTTAACGTAAAGAACAAGCTGACGGATTATGAGTACTGGAACTGATCCAGAATTCGAAGCTGACCCAGAGATCGAGTGTACATTTCGTGCAAGGGCACGCCAGAACAGAGCAAGGCGTAAAAGAGTGAATATGGCAGAAAAAACAACAATAATGAGGCACCCGCAGTAAATCAAAAGGTAAACCGGCCAGCGCAAGATCCCATTTTTCTTGCTGCTGACCGCAATATCCCAATGAGGAACTACACGGCGCCTAATCTGTATGATTTCTCGCTTGGAATTTCATGTCCAATAGTTGAGGAGAACGCAAGATTCGAGATTAAACTGGTCATGCTCCAAATGATTCAGAATACGAGGCAATTTGGGGGTCTACAAGGTGAGGACCCGCATGCCCATCTGACCAGCTTTGTCGAGATGTGCAGTAACTTCTCCATTCCTGGCGTCACCTTAGAAGGTATCAGACTATAACTTCTCCCTTACACCTTGAGGGATGAGGTTAAGAGGTGGGCTCATTCATTGGAGCCAAATGAAATAACTTTCTGGGATCAGTTATTGGAATGGTTTATGAAGAAGTTCTTCCCTCTAGCAGTCAACGCAAGAAGACGAAAGGATGTGTTAAACTTTGAGCAGATGGATAATGAGACCCTAAGCACCGCCTGGGTGCGATTCAGAAGATTAGTGAAGAATTGTCTGCATATCGGGATACTCGATTGCGTTCTGATGGAAACGTTTTACAATGGCCTGAACAGATTAACGCAAGCGGTTGTCGATGCCTCTGCAGTAGGAGGATTTATGGATAAAACATACAGAGAAGAAAAGGTCATCCTTGACCGTATCTCGCAGAATATGGATGACTGGATAGATGACGGGTACGGAAGAAGAGGCTCCGAGAGAAGAAGAAATGATAATGCCATTGTACCTGCAGATACAATGACGACTTTGGCTACACAGATGGTCGCGGTGACCTCTCTTCTACAATCGATAGCACTTAATCAAGGTGCCCTCTCCCAAGGATCAGCGCAACCCAATGCGCTGGCACAAGTGGCTGCAATAAGTTGCGTCCAATGTGGAGGGGGCCATGCGGTGGAAATGTGCCCATCAAACCCGCAGCAAGGGTGTGTTATCCAGAATAATCCGTACAGCAACACTTATAATCCTGGTTGGAGGAATCACCCTAAATTTTGTTGGGGAGGAAATCACAACCAAGGTGGGTCGAGTAACCATCAGAACAGCAACTCTGAGAATCGAAGAAACCCTCCACCTTTTCACCAATACCAGAATCAAGGTCAACAGAGACAACCGCAAAACCAACCATCCTCCTCAAACACCTCTGGAAATTCATTGGAGTCCCTGCTCAAGCAATATATTGAGAAAAATGATGCTATTATGCAGTCGAAGGCGTCTTCAATCAGAAACTTGGAGATCCAAGTTGGGCAACTGGTAGCCGAACTATGCAATAGAACACCTGGAACGCTGCCAAGCAATTCCGAAGCCCCAGGATCTCAAGGGAAGGATCAATGTCAATGATGACATTGTCCAGGCAAGCTAGACCGCGTGCCGAGGTGTGGATTGCGTTCATCATGGAAAATTGTCTTCCGGTTCATATCTCTAAATTCTATGTTTAATTGCTTTCTGAATTACCTTCTTTATTGCTTTAAGAATTTTGTTATTTATTGCTTCTTGAAACTTGCTTTTATTGTTTTATGAAATCATTTCTCATTTAATTAACTTGCGTTTATTTTCGTGCTCTGCTTAGTTTCCTTACTTTTCTGTATTAAATGCATTATTCTTAAATTTTGGTGAATGATTATGTAAAAGAAATTGATTACCGCAAAGTCCTTATGACTTGTGTTGATGAAAAAAAAATAAAAATAAATAAATAAATACAATCAACATCTGGTATGCATTGCGATGATGGGTGCGTCTTGTGCTAACAAGATACACTTTGCGTTCATCCTACTCAAATGCATTGTGCCGAGGGGTGTGTTGCGCACGTATGTGTTTTTCGCCTGTCCTTAGCAAAGATGCACTATGTTGAGGTAGTGTTGTGCCAGTAGAAATACAATGCGCCCGTCCTCCGAAAATGCGTTGAGTTAAGGGGTGTGTTGCGTTGATACATGCATTGTTGCCCGTCCTCTGCAAAGATGCATTTGCGTTGATGGAATCATTGTGTTAATTCTTAACCTTACGCCCATCCGAATAAAACACTAAAGACAAATTCTTTTTGCAAATAGAGTAGTCCAATCGTTTAGGCTTCCCAGGAAATGATGATTTAGCAGATGAAAGGACGTACTTCTCTGCTGATTCATAAATGTGAGGAGTGCGGTGGTAGGCTTTTTGAGTACCTCAAGGCCTACCACCGCAGAATTTGCATTGGGCCCATCAAGGCCCAACCTATAAATTCCCACACCTTTGTCTGAGAGAGCCTATTTGAGTCTTTTTTAAAACCAGAAACCTTAAGAGCTTTTGCATACCCAGACTTGCTTTCTTCCTAAAACCCTAAGAGTTTCCCAACTTACTTACTCAATTCATCCATGGCCGACCAGTCTTCCCATCCATCTTCTTTACCCTCATCACCCTCAAAGGCCCAAACCACTGCAAGAGAGGCAGTAATCCTTGCAGCAAACCGCCATCTCACCATCCAGCCATAAACCATCCCTCGAGTCACCGAAAAACTTTGGTGAAAGCCTTTAGTGGTCAGACCACTCCAGTTTAAAAGAGGGCAGAGCTCGGAGAGTGCCTCACTCCCAACATTGTCCTCTGAAAGTGAAAAGAAAAGAAGGGACGATAGAGAGGTGTTTGGGAGTATACTCAGTAACATGGAGAAAGAAGGAGGACTGCCCAAAGCTGGGGTTGTGAACCAGCCACTGCCTTCGAAGGAGAAGATAAAGGAAGCATCAAGAAGAAGCACTCTGGCAATCTCGAATCCTAAGGAAACTACTCACGTAGAATCCTATGAGGGAACCTCCAGAGTTGCTTTGGAGGAAGTAGTGGCAGAGAAGCAGCCGAAAGTGGCTGGGGAGAAGAAGAAGAAGAAGAAGATCAAAGAGAAGAAGGCTGAAAGAGATAAGAAAGCCCATCCAATCAAGAAGAAAGAACTTGACGGAGAATCTACCTCCGTAAGGGTGGATAAGGGAGAGTCAGCATAACAAAGGGAATCAGTGCAACCTGAGGAGGAAACAACGCAAATCAAAACGGTTGTGCCTGATGATGGGGAAGATTCAGACATTACCTCCCTTATGCAGCGTCGCAAGGAGAATGCACCGCAAGGGTCAACAATTGACCCACCAATTTTGCAAGATGCTGTAGAGGAAAATGAGAGGAAAAGAAAAGAGGAGGAACAGAAGCAAGAGAAGATGTTGCGGGCACAACAGATCATCGTAGAAGGCAATTTAAGAAGGAAATTACATGATGAAGAGGAGCGCCGCAACAATGCAATATCGGCAGAAGAGGAAAGGAAAAGGCTCGAGGAAGAACAACGCATTTTGCTGGCCTCAGAGCAATTTGAAAAAGAGTTGAGAGAAGAGGAAGAAGAAGAAAGGAAGAAGAAGGAAGAGAAGGACAAGAGGCACCGAGCAAACATTCAGCACATAAGAGAGAATAAGGGAAAAGAAATTGCAGAGTGGGAGAAGGAAGAACAACACAAGGAAAGGGAAAGGAAACAAAAGCAAAAATCCCACCTTGCGTTGACCAAAGAGAAGGGCAAAGCAGTTGTAGAAAGCAATGAGCCCACGCTAGCTAAGGGACGTCCATCGAAGAAGAAAGAAAATGATGATATGTTGATGATACTAAGTACCGTCATACCTTAGGTACTTCTGTTCAAATACCTTCTCAAACATCCTTCAATATTTGGTTGGTTTGATACCTTCTCAAACGTCCTTCAGTACTAATAGATACCTTCTCAAAGTCCTTCGGTATCTAGTTGGGCGGATACCTTCTCAAATGTTGTCGTTTTGAACATTTCAGTATTTAGCACAACTTTTGTAACGAACAACCTTAGTACATATAAGTTACTTTCCATTGAACCAAAGCCTAGTTCCATTATATTCTTAAAAATAAACACTTTATTTTCAGAGAAGGATAGACAATACTTTTATTCAATCAGACAATAAACAGAAATTAAGTTTCTCTTGATATGAGGAATTACATATACGTCATATAATAACATATATCATTTCTTGTCCAAAAATAACCTAAGCCTACCTACGACAACAACTTAAATGGCCTCACCAGTTCTGAATGTAAGAGTCATCTCTCCAACTACTAATTGTCTTTAGGAATTAAATCCCTAATAGGAAGAACATACGTGATTAGTAGCTCCTGAATCAACTATCCAGGCAGAATCATCATTCTCTATTAAGCACGTCTCTAAGACAAATAAATCATACTTATTTTCTTCGGAGTTTTTTCTTTTCTAGAGAGTAGTGGAATCAACTCCATAATCCATATCATCAGCTCCAAGTTTCATCTTAGAGGACAATCCTCATTGATTAACTACTAGATTTAGCAACAATTGCGTTCTCTATTTGTACCTTCACATTCAGTATGGACTAGAGTTTATCAAAGGAACTGTCATTACTGGTTTCATCGTCATCAACCCCATTTAGGTTGAATTATGAGAACTTTCACTCAAACAATTCCTGCATTGATTGCATGATCTGATGTGCAGTGACCATGCTCTCAAATTTTTTGGCCAAGACATCAGGTATGCTTGTCAAAATGTAAACTCAGGCCTTTTCATTAGCCTTCATCCACATCTCGTATGCATCACGAACATTTCGTGTTACATTAGGGGTTAGAACTTAAGGACAATCCTCAGTCAAGATGATGTTTAGGTCGTTAACCATGGAAAACGTTTTAATTGAATCTTTCCACATTGAATAATTAAAACGGTCAAATTACTAGAGGCAAAAAACGAAAAAAATAAAATCTGACATTTTTCCTAAAACGAAACAAATTGATCTACATTAGATTTTAGCATAACACTAAAACATCCAATCGATTTTAGCAAAAACTAAATGAACCCCATATAACATTTAATTTTTTGCAATGATGCTTCAATGATTTAGAACAAAAGCCATCGAAGGGTAGTCAGTTATCCTTCACTGAACTGAGACATTTTCAACCAATTATTACACCAGAATAACTCTTATTCTTATAATAATCAATCATCATTGATTTGGTCAAGAAATCATTAACTAGCTTAACAATTTCTCGTAAGTGTGACCCTTTATTTTAGACTCTAGAGTTTCGCCCCAATGAGCCAACTGAAGAGCAAAAACCAGAGAGGACCTAATAGATCTATAGATTAAAGCTCCAATGGTATTTGGATAATTAATTAAATTACCCAACATCCATTAACTGTCGATCAGTCCACTAAAGACCGACAGTTACACTCTTCGCACTGTAAATATATTTCTATGTCCATTGGATATAACCAGTCAACAATGCGATGATCTGATAACTTGTAGAAATACAAGTTATTTATACTGCTTTATTTAGATATTGCGGCTAAAAGAGAGAAAATATGCGTCGAATGTATGGAAATTGGCTAAGAAATACAAGAATTAGAAATTATCGCCAATACACCCATTAACACCATTGCAATGGTAGGAAAGGATATTTTAAGTCTTTTTTACAGGAAATCAAGTCACCGCTTGTGTTCGTGACTCAAAGAGAAATTGAACAACGCATCTCCGTCACATTGCGCCTGTCAATCAATCATGAAGAGACGATCAACACAATGACAGCGCATGTGACAGTCGATCCAGAGCTTAACTTCAACCGCATGCGGTAATCAAAAGCAACACCGCATACGAACACACGATCGAAGATGCAATTGAGAAACGCAATTACAGAAGATTCAGACACGTGTACAGCTAACCGTTGTGCATTTCTGACGAGATTGATTGCATAACAAAAGGAATATTCATTCCACCATTTCCGAAAATGCCTTAACAATAAAGTGGGGTCCACACTACAGAGAGTCAAATCTGAGCCTATAGATACCCTCTGAAATTCCATTGCAAGATATACTTGATACGGGGGCGATTTTAATACTTGTATATTGAGAGAGAGGCCGGTCTGAGTGTTGATCGAAGAAGATCCAAGAAGAATTAAGAGACAAGGCCAAGAGGTGAGTCTCAGGACAAATCCTTCAANATGCAATTGCGGAGGATCCAGATACGTGTACAGCTGACCGTTGTGCATTTCTGACGGGATTGATAGCACAACAGAAGGAATATTCACTCCACCATTTCTGAAATTGCCATAACAATAAAGTGGGGTCCACACTGTAGAAAGTCAAAAAACTGAGCCTATAAATAGCCTCTGAAATTCTATTGGAAAACATACTTGATATGGGCATATTTTGATATTTGTATATTAAGAGAGAGACTGGTCTAAGTGTTGATCGGAGAAGATCCAGGATGATTTAAGAGACAAGGCCGAGAGGTGAGTCTCAGGGCAAATCCTTTTAGTCCCCACCGTGAAGCTCTGTACCAAGGTCACTCCTACCGAATGAGCAAGCCTGAGAGGGAAGCTCTTCCTATTCATTCCATACGCCGGCAAGCAACTCCACCATCCAAATCTGTGTCAAGACGTTGTCACTTTTCTGTATTTGTTTCTATCTCTATCATCAATTGTATTCATTCTCTTAATCTCTATCATTCACACCATGTATCAGACACTAAATATTAGTATTGAATGTCATGATCATTTTCATCTCCATCAATCTATCTACTTTCGTTCATCCGTAAATCGCTTTCTCCACGATGTTTTCTTAATCCCTTGGTAATTTGAATGAATTAAACAAGTAAATTAAACTGTGCTAAAGAAATAAATATGTTTAGCTAAAGCATGCTAGACGGCATCTTCACCTGTGAGAGCAGAAGTGAAGATGCCATTCTGCCTGTCGAGAGAAGGTTAAAAGAATGCGTTAACTAAAGTGAGAAGTACTTCTAGAGATGGAAGCAACCTTGCGTTCATTACGTTCATCCCTGTTTCACCACAGAGATGTGGGAACGCGGCCGATCACCGAGAGGTGTACGCCAAGGAAAAGTGGAACCGTAATTATATCTTTAATGCAATTAATGAAATTGCGATGTTTTTACTAATTATCCTTTCTATTTCTGATTCATACATAAAGCCTTGCCACCACATAACATGATCCTTTATATAATCTTCACAATCTGTCTCAAACTCGATATCATGTATCATGTATCCTGTATCTTGTATCATAATAGCTTAGGTTTACTTTTATCGCACTTTACTTTATTATCACAACTTTACTTTATCTGCACAGTTACTGCAATTTAATTTTCTGTATAAACACACTACTTTTATTAATTGAAAAACCCCCGGTCGCATATATCACGAATGTAACGCATTAATCTAAAACAATTCCTGTGTTCAACCTCAGATCACTCCGAGAAACTTGCGTTGGAATTATACTTGGTTTCAGCACAAGGAAACTTGTGACAACGCATAGCATACTACAAGCATTCCACTAATAACACATACATCTAGAAGTAGTATCGCATAAAAGTCTGAATAAACATAACACATCATCCACATTCCATTTCCATCCCGAGTCATCAAGTTTATGGTAACATGAGCTTGTATGATCCATCATTCATCAATATCCACATGCTTATTTAGAAGAACAATCAATTTTACGATCTTACATGACCCTTCACGAATTACTCGTGAGTACAGTTGGGCCAAAATTATCGTTTTGCCCCTGTAATTACATCTAACTCCTTAAGTACCACTAGTTCCTCTAATGAACAATAAGTCATAATCCAACTATGACCAAAGCCCTTTCGAACCAAGAGAGGGTGTGGCCACAATGTTCAAGCCTCAGAATCAACCCTTAAGAGAGTAATTTATCTACTTATGATAGCTTGCAGAAATTCAAGCTATCGCAGCCTTTTACTTAGAATAATGAGGGTTGATGAGCAAAATATGCACTAATAATACTAAGAATTCATGTGAAATAATTAACTTGCGTTGATCTCAATGCGTTATCTTGCGTCATGCGTTATCCTGCGTTATCTTGCGTCAAAGTGTCTATTTTGTAGTTATTACAAGAGTCAATCGAATGCACTGATCTCAATGAAGAAAATTTGATCGCATGCACTGCCGCAACTATAATGATAGCCATGATAGAAGTATGATCGCAAAGAGTGGGTGGAATATGTTGATCCTTCAGAAGAAACAAATATGGTCGCATACCTCGGGATATCTGAGCTACATAGCAGATCTTCTTAAAAGCAATTAGATCATGATGAAATTCTCACCTACCACGTCAGTAAGGGCGGTGATTCAGAGTGGGATTATCAAAGCTCTCGGCATTTGGCTCTATAAATAGAGCCTTGATTCCTAAGTTCAAGCATTCGGGACTTCTGCCTTGAGTAGATTCCTGTGGTCACAAACAGAAGCATAAGCAAGAATTCCTCTGAAAGTTCTTCACTTCCACAACCACCTCCGCTTGATGACCAGAGCTTTGTCGGAGGTAGAGATCGAGAGGGCTTACTCCACTGCCCATCCATTGCACCACCGGTGGCCTTGACATACATATGATGGAAGCAAGAGATTGCCTATATCTAGCTTTCCACTTCTCTTTCTCACCTATATGTTGTATTACATTTTGGATTAAGATATTAATACACTTTGTAATCAATGCATCTCTCTAATTCCTTCAATATCATTTTCATCATCTTCTTCTATTTTATCATATTTTTCTTCACTACCATGAGCTAAGTGCGGATCCCAAAAGTCATCGTACACACTCATGCGTCATAGAGATATGACACATGTAGCAAACCACCGAGAGGTGTGCGACACGCGAGTGTAAAGAGTTAATCTTGTTTGCTTAATGTGAAGCTATCGTAGTGTTTGTCTATGATTGCTCATAGAAACAAGTAGTTATAACCAACTGCCTGAGAGGGTAAGTAGTTGTGGAACTCACTAAGTAAAGTAAGAAGTGTTCCTAGAGATAGAAATAACCTTATGCTCAACGCATCATCAATCATGCATCATGGAGATATGACACATGTAGTTGACCACCGAGAGGTGTGCGATGCGCAAGTGTGGCGAGCTAGGATTACCCATGGATCAAACTTAGGGACTTGAAAATGTCTCCTTTCCATCCCTACTTCTCCATACATCTTTTTACGCGTTAACAGCTATCGTGTCTCTAACAATCCTTATAGTTAGACTTCAATTGCCCACTCTGTTTAGCTAAGAGTAGGAGTAGCGTATAGTTAATCAACTTCTTCTTTTATATTTTACTCTGCCTCAAACACATTACTTTACATTCATCTTTTAGTTGCAAGTCCCTGTGTTCAATCTCGGATCATCCTGAGAAACTTGTAATCTTGTTATACTTGGTGAGAGAGTAAGAAAACTTGTGACAACAACGCATGATCATCGCATATGCACTCAACGCACATTCTTCAGACCATCGCATGATCATCGCATGACCATCAACCCATATCAACTTATATATTTCCCCCACCACTTACCTCGACATTAGGGAAAGAGTGAATTCCGTCTTGTATAGTTGTGTTCTCAGCTTCCCAATTAAACGAATTCCTAAAATGGTAGGCATATTGATTTCGCAATCCAGCCACTCTCACCCATACAAATCAAAGGACCTTTGCGATCCTATGAATGTGCAAGCTCGAGGAGGCTATGAGTACTTTATCAGTTTTACTGATGATTACTCGAGATATGGGTATGTTTATCTGATGTAATGAAAGTCTGAATCTTTTGAAAAGTTCAAATTATTTAAGGTTGAAGTTGAGAATGCTTTGGATAGACGGATTAAAACACTTCAATCAAATCGAGGTGGAGAGTTTTTGGATTCTAAATTCCAGGACACCTCAGTAGAATGGTGTAGCAGAGAGGAGAAACAAAACCTTGTTGAATGGTTCGTTCGATGATGAGTTATACTTTCTTACCAGACTCGTTTTGGGGTTTCGCAGTTGAGACTGCGGTATACATACTCAACTGTGTTCCTTCTAAGAGTGTTGCGAGAACACCTCTGGAGTTATGGAACGGGCGTAAAGCTAGTTTATGTCACTTCCGCATATAAGGATGCCCAACACATGTGCTTGAGGCAAATCCCAAGAAGTTGGAATCACGGTCAAGGTTGTGCCTCTTTGTAGGCTACCCTAAAGGTACTCGAGGGGGTTACTTTTATGATCCGTCCGAAAACAAGGTGTTCGTTTCCACGAACGCTACTTTCTTGGAAAAGGATCATATCAGGGAGCACAGTCTAGTAGTAAAGTCATGTTACGTGAGCTTTCCAACGAAACTACTGAAATTTCAACAAGTGTTGTTGAAAGACATGCTTCATTAGCCAGAGTTGTTGATGATAGTTCATCTGGTAGGTCGGTTCCACCTCAAGAGTTGAGGGAACCTCGACGCAGTGGGAGGGTTACGAACCCGCTTGATCGCTATCTTGGTTTCACGAAAATCCTAGCTATGGTGGCAAATGGCGACGTTGAGGAACTGTTGTCTTATCAAAAGGCAATGGAGGATGTTAACTGGGATGAATGGGTCAAAGCCATGAATCTCGAGATGGAGTTGATGTACTTTAACTCAGTATGGGATCTTGTTGATTAGCCTGATGGGGTAAGACCTATAGGTTGTAAATAGATCTACAAGCGAAAACGTGATGTTGATGGGATGGTGCAAACCTTCAAGGCTCGACTTGTGGCAAAGGGTTATACCCAGGTGGAGGGAGTTGGCTATGAGTAGACTTTCTCACCTGTTGCCATGTTAAAGTTGATACGCATTCTCCTGTCCATTGTCGCTTATTATAATTATCAGATCTGGCAAATGGACGTCAAGAAGGCTTTTCTGAATGACAATCTTGAGGAGACCATTTACATGGTGCAACCCGAAGGATTCATTGCCCAAGGTTAAGAGCAAAAGGTTTGCAAACTGAATCGGTCAATTTATGGGCTGAAGCAGGCGTCTCGATCTTGGAACATTCGGTTTGACGCTACGATCAAATCATATGGATTTGACCAAAATGTTGATGAACCTTATGTTTATAAGAAGATAGTCAACAGTTCAGTAGCATTCTTAGGGTTATACGTAGATGATATACTACTCATTGGGAATGATGTAGGTCTACTGACTGTAATTAACAACTGGCTAGCGACCCAATTCCAAATGAAATATTTGGGAGAGGTTCAGTTTTTTTTGGGTATACAGATCTTTCGGGATCGTAAGAACAAAATGCTAGCACTGTCTCAGGCATCGTATATTGACAAGATCTTGCTTAAGTACTTGATGTAGGACTTCAAAAGGGGTCTACTACCATTCAGGCATGGAGTCACTTTGTCTAATGACGTGTTTTAAGACACCTCAAGAGGTTAAGGAGATGAGATGGGACCCATATGCATCTGTCGTTGGCAGTTTGATGTATGCGATGCTCTACACTAAATCATACATCGACTATGTTGTGGGAATAGTCAGTAGGTATTAGTCTAACCCAGGCCAGGGTCATTGGACCGCAGTTAAGAACATCTACAAGTATCTTCGGAGAACGAGCGACTACATGCTTGTGTATAGGTCTAAGGATTTGATCCTTACTGGATACACGGATTCTGACTTTCAGACTGATAAGGACTCTCGAGAGTCCACTTCAGGGTCGGCTTTTACTCTTAATAGAGGAGTTGTAGTGTGGTGGAGCACTAAGTAGGGGTGCATTGCCAACTCCACGATGGAGGCCAAGTACGTAGCAACTTGTGAAGCTGATAAAGGGGTAGTCTGGCTCAGGAAGTTCTTGATAGAGCTAGAAGTTGTTCCAGATATGTCTAGACCCATTACCCTCTATTGTGACAATAGTGGTGCTGTGGCAAACTCCAAGGAACCCAAGAGTCACAGGCGCGTCAAACACATAGAATGGAAGTATCATTTAATCCGCGAGATAGTTCATCGAGGAGACGTGATCATCACGAAGATCGCCTCGGAGCAAAATGTTATTGATCCGTTTATGAAGGCTCTCATGGCTACAATAATTGAGGGTCACCTTCAGAGCATGGGTCTATGGGACTACTCGGGGCTGGACTAGGGCAAGTGGGAGATTTTATTGTACTGGGTTTTTATGCCCTAGTTTATTGTTTTGTACTTGTTTTTGTACTCCCTACTTCACTTTAGGACAAGTGGGAGATTATTGGGGTTTGTGCCCTAAAGTCTCGTGTCCTGTAGTTTGTAAACAATTTTGTACGAACGCTTGTGATATATAATATATATGATATTTGCTTCACTTCTTGACTTTGTACATTTAGATGTTTTTATTTTACCACAAACCAATAAACTTAATATCTCTGGTTGTCTTTATGTAACTTAAGCATGTATGTAGTGACATACGTGTGAATCATGTCTTAAGTGACAACAAAAGTGGTCTGTAATATATGGATATAGAAGGGAAACCTTATCCTAGTAACGCTATGAACGTGACCCGCTTTGTGGAATAGTTACAATGTTGCGACTTGTCATAGATAGTCTGATCCTAATCATTCGTGTAGGGGACATACGAGCGGGGGCGTCCTATACAAAGAGTTTGTATAAGACCTGACCTCGAAGTGTTAACGTCTCGTCAAATAACTCCGTTCATGACAGAGACTTCACTTCACTAAGATGACCATAGGTAATATGACCTCAATCCTAAGTGAGTTGGAAACTCTTGCCATTGAGGGCGGTCCCTTGATTTGAATGGGTGCGAGTGGCCAGAGCGCCGACTCAAACCTATCACTTTGAGGATTCGTCTGATTTGGGAGATGGGAACTCCACTACACAAGATGGAGTTCACTCCTTCCCTGAAACAGGGGTAAATAGATTGCTCTCTTAAGGACTGATCCCAGGGCTTGAACGATGTGAAACCACATGAAGGAAATCGAATCCGAGGATTTCCATGAGTAGTAGAATACATCATGCCAAATTACAATCATGTATGAACGTTACAATTACAGTCGTATACAGAAATAAATAGTTATGCAATCAGCATGAACAACAAGAAATCAAGGAGAAAATCTATGAATGTTTGTTGACTCGTCTCCACGCTCCTTGCTCACAAATGCTCAAATACAGCAACCTCGAACACTTGACAACATGAGTGCTCCGCAGCACGAACACCGCGTACTCGTCCTCTGCAGTAGCCTCAGTCACGAACACCCTAGCAACACGAATAGCCTCCACAGAACCTTAACGGTTTTGAGTTGAG
Source organism: Benincasa hispida (assembly GCF_009727055.1). Classification (NCBI taxonomy): domain Eukaryota; kingdom Viridiplantae; phylum Streptophyta; class Magnoliopsida; order Cucurbitales; family Cucurbitaceae; genus Benincasa; species Benincasa hispida. The sequence goes on from NC_052349.1 coordinate 51,268,935, forward strand.
TATGACACCACCAAGAAGGTTACCTTGGTATTCTCGGTGTGAGAATCTAGAGGATGGGCTCTGTGTGGACTTGGTATGAGGCAAATGAAGGAGGAAACACCGATCGTGTACACAATTGGACAAGTGGGAGATGGCTGAGACCTATCGTATAGGCCGATGCCCAATCGTTTAGCACAAACTAAGCATCGTCTAGCAAAAGCTAAGCAATCGTTTAGCTCAGTGTCTGTTGTTTACAAAACACTACATGATCGTTTACTAAATCAAGTAGTCGCTTAGTAAATTGGTATTTACTTGACAACTTTCGTTCCGTGAGATTCTTTTTCCGAGAGAAATCTCAAAACTACTTTTGCAACACTTTTCAAAAAAAACTTACTAAAATTAGGAAAATAATTTTTCTTTTATCTCACAGTTACCATGAACTACCAATAACCTCCCACTCAATTGGTTATTAGAGTAAAAGATTTAATTATCCAATAATTAATATTATTACAAATATAAATGATAGCCAACTTATCATACTATATTTATAACCTATAGTTTTAATATTTCATCTCATGAAACATATAAACCATAGTTCTTTTTTCTATTGCATTGTACTTAATGTAAATCTCATTTACATTAATCCTCCACTAGATGTATCTCATACATCATACCGATCATATCATATATAATCAAATTACCTCTTGTCAATTTGAACATTTCAAATCAATACCAAGAACTGATCCTCAGCTGAATCCATTGAGCTACCAAAGGAACCTTATGGACCTGTAGCTCGAAGCTCCAACGGTACATGAATAACTGACTAAACATTTTAGTCACCGGATCCACCATCTGTTAACTGCCAAGCACTCCACTAAAGACTGACAACTGAACTCTTTAGGTATCATTTTCAACCTAATCATGTTACTGATTAAATTCTTATTTACATGACAGAGTTTAACATGCCAAACATCTATAGAACACAACATATACATAGAAGATTTCATTTTATTGAGGTCTAAATTTAATTTGAACATTCCTTCATTGCATACCCTTTTCCTACAAATACATTATTTTTGGTAAGGGTATATAGGTCTGCCCCTATAGTTTGAGTAAACCTGACTTTGTTGAGGAAATAGCCCAAGACCAAATTCTTTCTTATCTTTAGAGTGTGCAGGTTGTCCTTCAATATAAGGGTCTTTCTAGAGGTAAACTTCAGTTTCACCTCGTCGGTTCCAGGAACCTTCGTGGAGTGGTGATCCCCCAATAGAATATTCTTATTCTTAGTTTCAGTATAAGTTTTAAATAGACTAAGGTCGTGACAGACATGGCGCTTAGCACCAGTGTCTATCCACCACCCTTCACAACCACCGATCACATTTACTTCTGTGATCATGGCAATTAACGATTCTTCTGTCAGGTTCGCCTGACCAGTAGAACAATGCCTGTTCCTACAGTTTCTAGCCATGTGCCCAGGTTTATTACAATTAAAGCAGAGGAACTGTACCGTTTCTCCTTAAGGGAGCTTCTATTTTTTCTGTTGGTTCTAGTTGTTGGAGCCACAGTTCTGACCTTTCCTCTTTGTCCCCTTAGATTTTTGGTTTGGTTTTACCACGACAGAGGCGGGTTTCCTAGGTACTACGTTTACCTCCTCCCTCTGGTCCTGCTTCCGAGCTTCCTCCTCGATTCTTAGTCGGGTGATAAGACTCTCCAAGGAGAACTTCTTGGTCTTATGCCTCAAAATGTCCTTAAATTCTTCCACAAATGGGGCAGTTTATCAATAATAACAACAACTTGGAATTGTTCGTCTAGAGGCATACCTTCAGTAATTATCTCGTGGGCTATCTTCTAGAGTTCATGGGACTGGGCCTCCACGGATGTCATCCATCATCTGGAACTTGAGATAATGGCTAACAGCATATTTCTTTGACCCAGCCTCCTCGGTGTCATACTTCTTTTGCAGGGCATCCCAGACCTTCTTCGCTGTCTTCATTGTACTGTAGTCATACACATCATTAGTTAAACCATTTAAAATAAAGTTCTTACAAAAAAAAGTCTTTCTCTTCCCAGTCAGTAGCTTCTTTTTTTTTTTTTTTGTTCAGTTGGTTCTTCTAAAGGAACGATCGGCTTATCTCTGGTGCAAGTTTCGACAACTTTCTTGACGGTGAGAAAGAACAGCACTACTTCCACCGTTTGAAGTTCTCTCCTTTGAATCGGAATGGAAGGTTGAGGTCATATATCATAACGTTGTTGTTGCTAGTAAGGGCCATTAGTGATGTGGCGGTACAAACGTCTTTAATTGTTGAAAACGGTAAGACCCTCAGAACGACGAATAGCAAATGGTCGAGGTGCGACGGTCAAGCAAAGAACAAAACCTGCCAAACAGAAACTCGTTATAAACTGAGTCGCGGAGCTCACTCTCTTTAAGACGTTTCTCGACTCTGTCCAAGTGTGCAAGTAGGACCCGAATATTGCCACGTCATCCTCAGGATAAAATAGCCAAAGAAATCCAATCGGAAATGCACCATTACCGACTAGAACACACACCCTTTCTAACCCACTACTCAAAGAACGAAAAATGGAAGAGTAGAAGAGGAAAGTAGAATATTCGAATGGGAGTGAAAAATTGTCTATGAACTGCTAAAGGCCACACCTTTTATAGGCCTTCAGTGTGGAACGGTAGAGTGAGAAAGAAGCAGATAGCCTCAGAACGTGCAAGACTCGCAGCAAGGGATAACTTTTCTTTTTCCAGTTTTAAAATAAAATAAATAAAAATAATAATATTTTTATTGAAGAGAATAATAATAATCAAACACATGCACTTCACCACACCCGATTGATTGTGTGTGGGACGTCCACCGAACCCACATTGGTCTATCTCTTCACTTCTTCCAAAACATGGATACCCCTTGGGGCCCAAACTCAAAGCTCAAGGTTGGAGTACATAAGGGAGGCTTCCAAAGCAAAGTTTTCTAATGTGGAATTCTCCAATCAAATATTGGTTCCCTCCTAATTTTAAAACTAATATTTTCACCCAACATTTCCATTTTTCAACAATAAAATCCTTGATAATAACACTGCAAAATCATAATTTTTTTATATCTCAAAGCTAAAAGTCATGAAGATGGTTGAAGTTACTCTACCTTACTAAACATGTAACCCAAAGAGATTAATGGAAATGATGGTAATTAGAGGAGAATGAATTATTATTGCAAAAAAGGATACTTACGTTCTTGTTTTCTTCTTTTCATTGTATCTCATCTTAGCTTTGTCCCTATTCCAATCCTTTGCATGTGGACCAATAGCTTTCATACTATAAAGTATATAAAGAGTACATTATAGTATATAATTGAACAGAAAAAACAGCTTTTCTCTTATAGTGGACAACCGACATTGTATATAAAGTGAACCAGAAAAAACTGCGAAAATTAGAGGAATACCAATGGATTTGGGTTTAAAATACTGAGAAATAAAGCAAGGACCATTGTATTTAATGGCACAGGGAAGTTTATGGGCTTTACCACTAAGATCCAAAGCTACAAGAGTCACTCCCAAAATCAAAATTCAAAATTACTTTCCCTTTCTTCGAGTTAATTAAGCAAAGCATTAAGACTCTTCATCAATCTCTAACGTTATCCGACTACTCTAGTGTTCAAACAATAGTCTAGCATGAAAGATCTAGTATAAGATCCTCTCGTTGAAGCAAGATTCTAAATCATAAAATCATTCAAACATTTATCAAACTTTCAAAAGCATTAAGAACGATCATGCTAGAAAGTATTAATGTAAATTGAATTCAAAATCCATAAAAGCGTCTAGCAATTTTTTGTAAAATCTATCTAACCCTAGAACAATGAGAACTTAGCTTAATATGGCTTTGATAGACAGAAACATCATTAGAATACAAGAATACAAAAATAATCTAAGATACAAAAAAAAGGGAAAGAAGGCGTATTTTGAGTAGAATCAACCCTTTAACGTTTTCCAATCAACTCCAGCATCAAGGACCTCGATACTATGCTAAAAAAACTCTCTCTAGACCTCAAAAACTCCAAAACTTGATGATTATGGCTGGCCAAAAATCCTAGATTAAATATGAAAAAATTTTCAAAAGTTGCAAACATCTTTCCTAAAATAGTCTCGGTGTCACAAAGCTTACTTAACACTGCAGCACTAGTGCCTCTCTTCTGCACTTTTGCTTCTTTAAATGGCGCCATGCCATAAAGCCATAGGGCACCGTGGCATTGCCCTATTTTTGGTTATTTCTTAATCTTTTCCTCCTATTTTCGATGTTTAGCTCGAATTTAACTTATTTAGGTAAATTTGGTCCATTTTAGTTCTTTTTAACTTTGAATGTCAATCTCAAACACAACTTCTGAAAATTGCTAACAAACGATATTAAATCTAATGAAATCATATAGAAGTGTTCTAAATTCAAGGAAAAAAGCACACATTTAAGGTGCATTTGATGTATTGCCTACAAGACCCTTATTGGGATGTCGCCAAGTAGGTTGGTCTATGAAAGGGTGTGTCATTTACCTATTGAGATGGAGCATAAAGCCTGTTGGGCAATGAGAAAATGCAACTTAGATACAAAGGCCACTAGAGAAGCTAGACTTTTACAACTTCAAGAATTTGAAGAGATTAGACTTGAAGCCTATGAAAATTCAAGGATCTACAAAGAAAAGACCAAACTGTTTCATGACAACATGATTGCCCCTAAACAGTTTGAAGTAGACCAGAGAGTCCTTATGCTTGATTCTCACCTCAAGTTCATGTCAGGTAAGCTTTGTTTTAGATGGCTTTATGTTAGTAACTCAAAACTACAAATTAGATTTTGAGTTGGTCTAGTCAATTCCTAGTTTCTAGGAAATAGTTGAAGTTATTTTTAGTTGTAGTCAAGTCTAAGTTCCTATTCTTGTGGAGTTAGTGGGATTAGTTGTTAACCTTGTGGAATCTATTTTTATATTCAAGATATGTATTTATATGGAGTTTTCTAGAATGAAAAACACACTTCCCATTTTTCTCATTTCCCTCTCCTCAGTTAGAACAACAACAGTGGTATCAGAGCTCTCTAGGAGTGAGAATCAGTGAAATATCTTCGAGAGAAACTAAGTGATACACTTGTGAGAGTTGTTAGAGATGCAATTAAGATCAAACAGTCTTTTTTCATTGGCTCCACCTGTGTTTGATGGTGAAAACTACCAGGCATGGGCTATCACAATGTAAGTCTACATGGAGGGTTGTGATTATTGGAAAGCAATTGAGCAAGACTATGAGATTGCTCCACTTCCTGATAACCCAACATTACATCATATCAAGACTCACAAGGAGAGGGTCACTAGGAAGGGAAGGCAAAAGCTCGAGCTTGCCTATATACAGCTGTGTCTCTCGCCATATTCAAAAGAATTATGGCCTTGAAGTCAGCAAAAGAAATCTGTGAGTTCCTCAAAAGTGAGTATGAAGGTGATGAGAGGATTAAAAGCATGAAAGTGTTGAACTTTGTGCGAGAATTTGAGAGAATGAAAATGAAGGATTCTGAGTCAATTAAAGAGTACTTAGATAAGTTGATTGGGATTGTTAACAAGGCAAGAGCATTACGAACCAATTTATCTGACAATAGATTGGTTCAGAATATTCTAGTTTCAGTACCTAAGAGATATGAAGCAACCATTGATACCTTAGAAAATACTAAAGACCTCTCAAAACTCAAGGTGATAGAAGTGGTTAGTGCTTTGCAAGCACAAGAGCAGAGGAGGTTGATAAGACAAGAAGGAAGCATTGAGGGGCCATTGAAAGCTAGAGTGCAGCAGGGGGAAGGTGGAAGAGAGAAGAAGGGAAGTGGCAGTAGTAGCTCAGAGTCTGCTGCAAAGGATGCTGGTAGTGCATACAAGCACTATGGGAAGCAGAATCATCCACATTTCAGATGCTGGAGAAGGCCAGATGTGAAGTGTAAAAGATGTCATTTATTGGGACACATTGAACAATTCTGTAAGGAAGTAAAAACTCAACAGCAAGGAGGAGCACATGTTGTAGTACAACAAGAAGAAGATCAACTCTTTGTGGCTACTTATTTTTCATCAATCACTCAATGTGATGATTGATTGGTTGATAATGGTGTACCAATCACATGACAAGTGACAAAGAGTTGTTCAAGGACCTTGACAAGTCATTCAAGTCAAGGGCGAAGATAGACCTTGACAAGTCATTCAAGTCAAGGGCGAAGATAGGAAACGGTGAGTATCTAGAAGTAAAGGGAAAGGGACAGTGTCAATAGAGAGTTGTGTTGGAACCACGTTGATTATTGAAATGTTGTTTGTCCCTGAAATTGATCAAAACTTGTTAAGCGTTGGTCAATAGTAGAGAAGGGATTCAAAGTGTTGTTTGAAGAAGGAAATTGTCTCATTTCTGATTCCACTGGGAATGAGTTGTTCAAATAAAGATGCAGCATAAGAGCTTCTCATTGGATCCACTCGAGAAGGAGCAAATGACACTAAGTTATAGCACAAAAGGTTAGGGAATTTTCATCAAAAAGGGTATGCACAAGTCTAGAGAATTGATTTTTTTGAAACTTTTGCACTAGTTGCAAGAATAGACACAATCAGGTTGCTACTGGCTATGTCAGCCCAGCATGGATGGAAGGTGTATCAGCTAGATGTGAAGTCAACATTCCTAAATGAAGTGTTAGAAGAAGAGATCTATGTTGAGCAACCAGACGGATTCATCATACCAGGACAAGAGCAGAAGGATTATTTGTTGAAGAAGGCTCTCTATGGGTTGAAGCAAGCTCCTAGGGCATGGTATAGCAAGATGAATGATCACTTGCTAAACCTGTGTTTTGTGTGAGTCATTTTCAAGCTCTTAGGAGGAAGTTAGGTGTTTGCAGTATTTGAGTTAAGAGGAGAATGTTAGTAACTCAAAACTACAAATTAGTTTTTGAGTTGGTCTAGTCAATTCCTAGTTTCTAGGAAATAGTTGAAGTTATTTTTAGTTGTAGTCAAGTCTATGTATCTATTCTTGTGGAGTTAGTGGGATTAGTTGCTAACATTATGGAATCTATTTTTAGATTCAAAATATGTATTTACATGGAGTTTTCTAGAATGAAAAACACACTTCCCATTTTTCTCATTTTCCTCTCATTAGTTAAACAACACTTTGTCCTTTTGTTGTTTCCAAAGTCTTTTTGTAAGGTGCGGTCGAAGTGTTGAGGATACCGATTGGCATCGATGGAAGATCTTCTAGGAGGATGACTTCATTTTGCACTATAAGAGCTTCTTCTTACTCAATCTAGCCACCTATCATTGACCGAGTCAAGTACTATCAAGCAATCAACCATTAAAAATTTGCTCTCTGAAGGCAACTAGGATGTTTTTATGCCTTCTTGATTTTTATTGTTTGTTTTAGCTTTATTCTTCCTTTCTTTTTTTTTTCTAGGTTGCTTTTAGCCCATACATGAAAAAATAGCGAGGGTTACGGAAGAAGCCAGTTTTACCCATACCCAGTGCACATAAAATTTTTTCAGTTGGGGTTTTCTATTCCCTTCTAATTTTCTCCTTGCTTTTATTATATTCTATATATTGAGGACGATGGTAATTTCAAAAGTTGAAGGTGGTTGAGTGTTGGTATGTTATGGATGAATGATTGTTTAGTTAATTGCATGCTCTCGTAATTATGACAATTGATGAGATATCTTCCCTATGACTTTGTTTTCTTGGAATAGTGTTGGAAGAATAATCATGATTTGAGACCCTTTAAAAAAAAGTTTCTTAACTCTCATGCATGTCCAAGTTCTTTGTCTAGCTATTTTAGGCCATTTTGAGTTTAGAATTAAGTTATGTGGTTCATATATTTGTTGTCACTCCGAAAGGCCCCACTGAGATTAGATAGTTGTCTTGCATGATGGATTATAATGTGGTATTGAGTGAGAAAAAAAGATGATATTTGCCTAATCTTCATATATATATGATAATAAACAAATGATGTATAAGAGATGATTGATGAGAAAAAGAACAAAAGAAAAAAAACTTTTGATGTGTATGCATGGATAGGAGTAAAAGAGTTGTGTTTGCTATGAACAATTAAGCCACCCATCAAGGTAATGTTCTAGGTATAGGTCCCTATAGTGAATGTGTGAAAGCTAGTGCTCCTAGGTAAAAGAGATGCAAGTTTCGAGATCCCCAGATTATTGTTTCTAGGAACCTTAGTTGATATATTACTCTCTTGATTGTTGGGACGCTTAATGATTGGTGTTTATGCTAGAGTAAGGGAAGATGAATTGAGGGCTGCATAAAGCCTTCTAGGTATGAAAGGGTCTAAGTAGAAGGGCCTTGCACTCATTCTTGCATGATTAGGTTAAGAAATTCTTTTAAGATTGCCTCATTGATTCATTAATATTCTATGACATTATGAATTGTAAACCTTGTCTTGAGAAGATGTTAAAACTTGAGTTACGAACCTTTCATTAAGTGAGCACTATTTGTTTTGTATGATCATAATTTTTTACCTTACTCAAGGATGATCAAGAATCAAGTTGGGGGTGATTTGATAGCACCTAAAATGTGCTATCTCGTTTGGCTTAATTCGAGTTCGTTATTATACTTTATGTGTTTAGTTGATGATTTTGGAGGTCTCAAATGCTAAGGAGGTAAAATCGATTGTTAGGACAAAATCAAAATGAATTGAAGCACTCAAAAAGGAAACTATGTCAAAATAAGGACCAAAAGCAGCGCCACAGTGCTATGCAACACCATCTACTGTGCTGAAGGCAGTAGCTGGGGTTTCAGACAGTGCTGATACTGTCCTATGGTGCCACAACGCCAGTTCATATATGGAAAAGAGAGATGTGGCAGCAATGGCCATTGAACTGCAATTCCATCCTTAGCACCGCAGAGCCGTCACAGATTTGGTAAGTAGGAAAATAAGGGCATTGCAGTGCCACATGCGGCAACTGTAGCGTTCTCAATGGTCTACAAAAGAGATCTTTTGTGTTAGGTCAAATCATCAAGCAATCCTTTAATCACTATTTCAACTTCTCCATTGTTCCCTATTTATTTCTTCTGTATTATCCCCTCTTATATCATATTCCAGTTTTCCAAACTTATATTCATTGCAGTTGAAGACTTGTATGGGCTATGAGGTTTGTTCTAGCTTAGGTGACAGGTTTTCCCTATTGTAACACTTGTGAGACTTGTTATAAACTTGACTATTTCTTTATTATCTATAGATGTTTAACTTGCTTTATATTCATGGTGTGTTTCTTTGGTATTGTCTATCAAACTAGTCAAAGTTTCCTGATCTGTTGTTATAAGGTTAAAGTCTTAATTCGTAATTGTTGAGATCTTCAATCACATGGTAGTAAAGTTATTTTAAACTTATGAAGTTGTTTGGTATCTACTCAACAACTATGGTTTATTTAACTTCGTTGAATGTCATACTATTTGGCTTGTGAGGCATTACCTTCTTGTCATGCATCTTAGCTTTATCCCTAGAACATAATGTAATTGATTGACACGTTTAGGATGCATTACATCTAGAAATGTTAATTGATTAGGTGTCTTCGACTTCCATTTAGTATTACTAAATTAGTTGGTTAAGCATAGATAATAATAGAAGATATTTTCTTGTGTTCAATAATCAATTGAGCAATTAGGATACCTCAAAAATCTAAGTTAGACTTTTTTAAAAAAATTGTTATTTTCACAATACTTGTCGCTCTTTTTACTTTTCTTGCATATTCAAAGCATATCTATAGAATTTTGTATTTAGTTGATTATCTTTTGTATATTTATTTGTATTTGTATCTTTATTTTGGTGTATCTAGTTAGTTGAGATAAGTTGTTTAGATTTTATTTTAGATCGTTATTCTTAGTTCTTTGCTAATTCTAGTTTAGCCTAATTGTATCTTTAAAAGGTCTTATTGTTCTTTGAAGCAAATGAGAAAGTATTATTCTACTCAATGTCACATGGTATCAGAGCTAAAGAAAATCTCTAAAAGATACGTTGACATTTAGAATTTCCATCAACCCGAAAAACCCGTCGAAATCCTTTTCTCCAACTTGATTTCTTTCTTCTTGGATCATCTTCATAGTACGAGACCCACAAGAAACTAATACCCATTCACCAACATTCCTTCTCTCAAGAACAAAATCTTCATCAGATAATAGATTTAAGAGCTACTAATCGCATGACTAGTTGCTTTAGCCTATTCTATTCTTATAAACCTTGTGTAGGAAATAAAAATATGAGAATGACAAATGGTTCTTATTCTACCATAACTGGTGTTGGTAACATTCATATATCATCATCTCTAGTCATATATAATGTCTTGCATATTCTCAAGTTGACTTATAGTCTTATAACTATATAAGTAAAGTAAAAATAAAAATAAAACCATGTCATGTTGATAACAGGCAAAAATGCACGTTATTACAGTGCTAAGTTATTAAACAATGCAAGTTTGCATTGATAAAATATATAAGATTGCGTCCAAAAAGCATTAAGTTTGTAACATTGCAGTCGCATGCGTTCATCGCATAAAAACAGTTAACTTTGGTATTTTTATGCAGAATATACGTTAATACAAGGCGAAAAGCGCGATCACAAGAAATCAACGATCGAGCGCAGCGTTACCACAAGGCTTTGTGGTGACTTGTGCTCGTAAACATCTACTCAAGAGGATTGCCATATAGAGTCGGTGCAACTTGGTGGGCGCATCTGGGTGAAAAGCATAATTAATCACGATGGGACAGAAAGCTAATGACGGTCGAATCCGAATTAAGTTGACAAGCCGCTAATGATAACAAGTACACTCAGCTTTTCGGTGAAAAATATTCGATGCATCAGTCAGAGAATTAAAGTCATCCCATCTGTGTAATCATAAGAGAGAAGCCGCCTTTCACCCCAAAAGCTCTATAAATACCGAAGGCAACTTTCAGAAGAGGAGTTCGAATAGTTAGAAAATTTTCCCTTAGAATAGCCTTATTCATAGTTTTCCTTTTTATTTAGAAGGCGGAGCGAGAGAAGGGAAGAGACGCTGGAAGATCGCTCAGGGCAACTTGAGAGAGAACCCAGAGGCATGGAAAAGCAGAGAGCGGGTCGACTCTCACGAGAGCGAGACTTTCTTTTGAACAGAGTAGAAAACACAGTGTAAAAGCCTTGGGAAGCAAGATATTGCTACTAGGCTCTTTATTCTCATCTTGCATTGTTATTTTGTATTTCAACTCTATATCTATACAATGGAATTTCTTTATCTACATTTGTTCACTCTCTTAAAAGCACGCATGAGTAACTAAACTTGTCGAATAAGTTGAGAAGAACTAAGCTAACATGACCTAGGATGTTCATTGCTTGCGATTATCTTGTGTTATGCTGTGCCAAACATCCCTTTAGAGCTACTTGAGAGAGAATCTAAAGAAAGAACCTAAGACTTGAGAGAGCTAGGTTATAATCTAGACTAAAGAGAGCAAGATTAGATTTGCATAATCAAGAGATAGGGACTTAAAGATAAGCTCTGTTTGTCAACATGCATCACATGCACCCTAGAGATAGGTTAGAATATTATGTGGTCGCCTTATTTGTGTGTGTGTCATTTTGTCGTTGCATGGATAAGAATAAAGGCTTATGTGTAGGTCCTATAAACTCAACGCATATTTCGCATGCGTTCTAGTATTAGAAGTCATAGCATTCGCGTCGAGAGATGGTTTGCTATTGTATGTGTGTTGCATGGTCGCATAACATGAATGCATCCTAGGAAGTGTTAGTCAAACCCCTTCTCAACCCATTCACCGCATACTCATCGCATCTTCCGTATTATCAACTCTTTTCATAACTTCGCCACATTCGTTTATTTTATTACCATACACACAACATAAAACAACTATTTGATTTCTTGGTTACTGCAAAGTCTTCTTGAAAATTACCACCGTATAACATTTTCCCTAGTCCCTGAGTTCGACCCTGGACTTACAAGGAAACTCAATGGAATTTATACTTGGATCCCGCTGAGAAAACTTGTTGCTCAACGCATTTCCATCATCGCATCTCATTCCATAATTTCACCTCATAAAGTAACGCATCAAGTTTTTGGCTATTGTCGGGTATTTCGGCAAATCAGTGTGCTAACGGTAATTTTTCTAATTTCTTTGCATCTCTCAATCTCTGGCAAATTACGACACGGAGATTGGGAGGACAATTCGAAGACGATTAAGAGACAGCCGCAAATAACAACAACCAGATAAGGATGATATGGCGGAGCAACCTGGAAACGGAGTACCAAACGAAAACAACGTCATGGCAAATCCAATCCTACTAGCAAACGATCGCAATAGGCTCATTCGGGACTATGCATCGCCAAACCTATAAGATTTCTCTCTAGGAATCATGAGGCCTGCTCTTGATGGAAGCTGATTCGAAATGAAATCAGTGATGCTACAGATGATCCACAGTGCAGGACAGTTCGAAGGACGGCATGGCGAGCACCCGTACACCTACCTCCCTCCGTAGCTTTATAGAAATATGCAACACTTTTGTGTTCCCGAACATCTCTGCCGAAGAAGTTCGACTAACTTTGTTTCCATTTTCTCTGTGTGATCAGGCACGAAAATGGGCATATTCCCTCGAGCCAGGAGAGATCACTTCCTGGGAACAGGTCATAGAGAAGTTTATGAAGAAATATTTTCCACCTACTAAGAATGCTAAACGAAGGAAACTAATAACCAATTTTGAACAAGACATGGACGAACCACTCAGCGATGCCTGGGTGAGGTTTAAGAGGCTGGTAAGGGACTGTCCACACAACGGATTACCAGACTGTTTGCAAATGACTATGTTAAAACAATTGCACATTAATATTCCGTTCAGTGAAGTGATTGAGGAGATGTCCGCATACACGAAGTTTCTGAAGGATATGGTAACCAAGAAGAGAAGCATTGGTAAGTTTGCCATGGTGGCTTTGACGCAGAGCTCGATATCAATAATTCCATCGAAGATGAGCGATCCTGGGAGCTTTACTATACCTTGCTCCATTGGAGGACTGTACATCGAGCAAGCATTGTGTGACCTTGGAGCCAGAATTAACTTGATGCCTCTGTCGATCTAAGCAGCTGAATGTGAGGCAACTTGCGCCCACAACCATGACTCTCTAACTAGCAGATAGATCTCTGGTGTATCCAGAGGGGAAGGTGAAGGACGTGTTGGTTACCATCGACAAATTTATATTACCAGCCAACTTCATCATCTTAGATTACGAAGCCGATAAAGATGTGCCCATTATCCTGAGGCGACCATTTTTATCAATAGGTCATGCCCAGATTGATGTACACAAAGGAGAGATCACTTTGATTGTGAATAGATAGAAGTTCAAGTTCAACATCATCCATGCCATGAAGTTTCCTGACGAAGAAGACGTGCATGAATCTGATAATGACCAGAATTTGACTGAAGAAGAAAAGTCTGATGATAAAAATGAAGAAGATGATGCAAGTGCATCCATTGTTGCATGAGATCATAGAAAAAACAAACAAGGAAGTTGAGATGATCGCAACCCAAGAAGAAGAGCCAACAGAAAATGAAGAAAGAAAAGCAACGCAACCGTCCTTGAAAGAACCACCAATAATAGAGCTGAAGACCCTGTCGAATCACCTATAGTATGCATTTTTTGGGCAGAACGAAAAGCTGCCAGTAATTATTTCCACGGAACTTAATGAAGACTAGGAGAATTCGTTGATGCGCATTCTGAGAAAATATGTGCGAGCAATTGGATGGACGCTCGCAGACATTTGAGGAATTAGCTCCGCACACTGTATGCATCGAATTCGTCTCGAAGAAAACCATAAGGGATCGATCGAACATCAGCGCAGACCCAACCCTGTGATGAAAGAGGTCGTTAAGAAGGAGATCATCAAGTGGTTAGATGCGGGCATTATTTATCTGATAGCAGACAACACGTGGGTCAGCCCCGTGCAGTTATACACATCTAGATGTGTATCGAAGAAAACCATAAGGCATCGATCGAACATCAGCGCAGACTCAACCCTGCGATGAAAGAGGTCGTTAAAAAGGAGATCATAAATTGGTTAGATGCGGGCATTATTTATCTGATAGCAGATAGCACGTGGGTCAGCCCCGTGCAGTGCGTGCCAAAAAAAGGTGGTATGACAGTAGTCCCCAACGAAAATAATGAGCTGATACTGTAAAGAACCGTCACTGGGTGGCGTATTTGCATGGACTACCGCAAGTTGAATGCGGCAACGAAGAAAGATCATTTCCCTTTACCTTTCATTAACCAAACGCTGGATCGTCTAACCGGAAATGACTCTACTGCTTTTTGGATGGGTTGCCGGGTATAACCAGATTATGATTGCTCTAAAAGATCAGGACAAGACCACATTCACCTGTCCATATGGAACTTTTGCTTTTCACCGCATGCCATTTGGCCTCTGCAATTCGCCGAGCACGTTCCAAAGGTGCATGATAGCCATCTTTTCAGAACATCTTGAGGACTCTGTTGAAATATTCATGGACAACTTCTCTTTCTATGGGCACACATACGAACTCTGTCTTGCCAACCTGAAGAAGATGCTGAAAAGATGCGAGGAGACGAATCTCGTCTTAACTGGGAGAAATGCCATTTTCTGGTGAAGGAGGGCATTGTTCTGGGCACAAGGTATCTCGGGACAGGTTGGAGGTCGATAAGGCAAAAATAGAAGCAATTGAAAAACTCCCACCTCCAACAAGTGTAAAGGCTGTAAGAAGTTTCTTGGGGCATGCTAGATTTTACCGACGCTTTGTCAAGGACTTCTCGAAAATAACACGACCGTTGAGTGCGTTGATGGAGGCTGACAGAAAATTTTACTTTGACGACAATTGCCTCAACGCATTCAGGATTTTGAAGAATGCACTGATGACCACGCTCGTGTTGATCGCACCAGATTGGACACTTCCCTTTGAATTAATGTGCGATGCAAGCGGGTATGCGATGGGAGCAGCTCTGGCACAGAAGAGAAAAATAATCTTACATCCCATCGCATATGCGAGTAAGACTTTGAATCCTGCTCAAACTAACTACACCACCATAGAAAAAGAGCTACTTGCGGTAATTTTTGCGTTGGAAAAATTTAGAGCTTATTTGCTAGGAACAAAAGTACTCATCCACACTGATCACTCGGCGATAAATTATTTAATGACAAAGAAAGATGCAAAGTCGAGGTTGATCAGATGGGTTCTCCTCCTCCAGGAATTTAACATAGAAATAATTGATCGCAAGGGAACATAGAACCAAGTTGCGGATCACTTATCCAGATTGGAAAACCCAGAGGTTGACCGCAATCAGTCAGAAGTGAGTGTGGTGTTCCCAGACGAGCAACTGTTTCACATTGAAGAATTGCCATGGTACGTAGATGTGGTAAATTATCTGGTTTATGAGAAATTTCCAGAGGATTATACTGACCACAAAAAGATAAGGCTCAAGTACGAATGCAAATCATATTTGAAATAAGCCAAATCTGTATAAAAAGGGGGCAAACCAGATTCTGCGATTATGTGTACCGAATGCTGCTCAACAACGCATATTATCGCAATATCATGATTCACCATATGGTGGGCACTTTGAAAGACAGTGCACCGCAGCTAAGTATTGCAAAGTTGATTCTATTGGCCAACACTGTTTAAGGATGCAACTGACTACGTGATGAAATGTGACCGGTACCAATGCACAGGTAACATTTCATGGAAACGTGTGATGCCTATGAACACCATTTTAGAACAAGAGTTGTTCGATATCTGGGGACTCGATTTCATGGGACCATTCCCACTATTGAATGGTAAAAATTATATTTTGTTAGCCGTCGATTATGTGTCCAAATGGGTAGAAGCAATGGCATGTGCCGCAAGCGATGCGGTGGTAGTCTCTAAATTCCTAAAGAAAAATATTTTCACTCGTTTTGGCACCCCAAGTGCCATAATAAGTGATGAAGGATCCCACTTTGTCAATCATACGGTCAAAGAATTGCTGCGCAAATATAATATCCTCCATAAAGTCGCTACCACATACCATCCGCAGACGAATGGTCAGGCCGAATTGTCCAACCGAGAGATCAAGCTGATACTTGAGAAGGTGGTAAGGCCTTCGTGAAAGGATTGGGCAACAAAGCTCGACGATGCATTGTGGATATACCGGACTACATATAAGACACCTATAGGTATGTCCCCGTATGCGTTGGTATTTGGTAAAGTATGTCATTTGCCATTGGAGCTGGAACACAAAGTGCTATAGGCGGTGAAGAGACTAAACTTTGACTTGAAGACAGCAGGAGAAGCGAGAAAACTTCAATTAGTCAAGCTAGAGGAATAGAGGATCAACGCATATGAGAACGCAAAGATCTACAAGGAGCACATAAAGCGCTGACACGACAAACACATATGTGGCAAGAACCTCCAAGTTTTGTAGAGGGTCTTACTATTCAACTCACGACTATGGCTCTTCCCTGGGAAATTAAAGTTACGTTGGTCTGGACCATTCATAATCAAAGAGGTATTCCTGCATGGTACGGTTGAGTTATCTAATGATGATGGAACCAACATATTCAAAGTTAATGGGCAACGAGTAAAAGTGTATCATAGAGAAGGCTGGCATCGCCAAGACGACTCCATGGACCTGAAAAATCCAGATTGAGAAAGAAGTGGGTGGTCCCTGCACTGTCAAGCCATTTAAATTCATCAAGGACGCAAGTTTTGTGAAGCTTCCGTTGAAATATTAAACTCTTCAACTTATCTCTACTCCTTAATATTTGCATATTCACTATCCTTTTCTTTAAAAAAATGATAGTGCTCAACGATTGCAGTAAAAAAGTTTATTTTGTTTAATATTATTTGACCTTCTCAACATTTTTATTGCAACGATCGAGGCAAACGATTGCGGAGGCGCTATACGAAGAAGCAACTTATCTTGATTCGTCACCGCAATCCAAAGAAGATAAATCGTCGCAAAACAGGATGCGTCAACAAACAATGCGGGTGATAGCACAAATTTGGGGGTTGTATTCTTCCTTAACTTTATTCCAAATTCTGCACTATCGCATCACATTTTAATTCTGAAAGTTTTATCACCGCATCCTCTTTGATTATCGCAATCATTTAACATTGATGAATTTAGCAAGTCATCGTATGCTTTCTCTTTGCCAATTATGATTCAATGATGAAACACATGCGTCTATTTTTTCGTATACACTAGAGTTAACTTAATCTTAGAAAAGTCACCTCATGAAATATTTTTAGAAGTTAATGGTCTGCTAGCTTTCTTTCAAACTGACCCTTTACCAAACTTCCTAAGAACATCGCATAGACTTCTTTTAATCTTTTGGCAATGAGGACATTGCCACATTTTAAATTTGAGGGTGAGGTATTTATTTTCGACCTTGCTATTTTTAGCTCTATGAGAAAAAAAAAGAGAAGAAAATTTTGAGAATAACAACTCCACTGTCAATGCAATGGGGAAACTCATGTTGATAAGAGTTAAGTTGTGAAGGGCACTTACCCGTGGTTGGATGTCTGTATGACACACGTGGGGGCAAGTCAAAACGAAAATAAGTCACCAGGATCAATGCATAAATAAATGATCGTAACTCCGCTGCCAAGTAGGCATGAGTTTAATCTGAGAAAGAGCGTCTTACTCGTAGTTAGATGTCTGCATGACACACGTGGGGGCAAGCCAAAACGAAGGCGAGGCACTTGGATCAGCACAAGGTCAGAAAAAATAACGTCAAAAATATGCAAGGATAAAAATCATTTAACACCCCAGTGAAAAAGTTTTTTTTTTAAATAAATCATACGATGTCCTGGAATCTAGTAAAGTCCTTTTGAAGGTTAAGCTTGCGGTCCCTAGGTCTTAGAAATATTTTAAGAAGAGACTTGAATAAGAATCAAGAAAATTTTGGTGTATAGGAATTGAATGAAGTATCCTTGAGAAATCTAGGAAAAAAAATTGCAGGTGACTTTCTAAAGGAAATCTTTAGCTTATGCTTGAGGACAAGCACTGTTTAAATTTGGGGGTGTGATAACGGGCAGAATTGCACAATATTATAGTGCTAAGTTATTAAACAATGCAAGTTTGCATTGATAAAGTATATAAGATTGCGTCTAAAAAGCATTAAGTTTGTAACATTGTGGTCGCATGCATTCATCGCATAAAAACAATTAACTTTGGCATTTTTATGCAGAATATGCGTTAACGCAAGGCGGAAAGCGCGATCACAAGAAATCAACGGTCGAGCGTAGCATTACCGCAAGGTCTTGTGGTGATTTGTGCTCGCAAACGTTTGCTCAAGAGGGATTTTCGCATAGAGTCGGCATAACTTGGTGGGCGCATCTGGGTGAAAAGCATAATTAATCACGATGGGATAGAAAGCTGATGACGGTCGAATCTGAATTAAGTTGACAAGCCGCTAATGATAACAAATACACTCAGCTTTTCGATGACAAATATTCGGCACATTAGTCAGATAATTAAAGCCATCCCATCTGTGCAATCATAAGAGAGAAGTCGCCTTTCACCCCAAAAGCTCTATAAATACCAAAGGCAACCTTCAGAATAGAAGTTCGGACAGTTAGAGAATTTTCCCTTAGAATAGCCTTGTTCATAGTTTTCCTTTTTAGTTAGAAGGCAGAGCGAGAGAAGGGAAGAGACGTCGGAAGATCGCTCAGGGCAACTCGAGAGATAACTCAGAGTTGTGGAAAAGTAGAGAGCGGGCCGACTTTAATATAGATGTGATTTATATTAAAAGCCATTAATGTTTGAAAGAAGAAAATACATCTATAGGTTATATTGAATTTGATACAATATGTAACTATAGATTATGTGTTATATGGGATATAACATATAGTTTATATACCTATAATAAGGTTGTTATTACATGTATAATTATTCTTAATTTAATTTTATTAAATTAATATTAATTAATTCAAAGGAGGGAGTTACAACTCCCTCCCCCTAATTTCTCTTAGTCAAGTACATGATGAGGGGATGGTGATTTATCATCTTTCTCCTTGGATTTACTGAGAGAATGGTTCTCTCTGAAAGAAACACACGGAAGAGAACATTCCCTCTCCTCCTCTCCATCTCCCTTCCCTCTTCCAAGGATTCAAACAAAGTCCACAACTCTTGCTTGAATCCTTTGTCCCAAGAGAATATGGAGGGTTCTCAAGTGGTGGTGTCCATTTTAGAGAAGGAGATCCATTCGTGACTTGTTCGAGGGATTTATGAAGAGTAGTCTTCAAAGGTAAGGGTTTCTGAAACTCTGAGTTTTCCTTTATTTATTGCATGCTATAATTTATGTAAATGCATATCTTGTTCTTGTTTTACTGTAAAACTTAAATTCAATAAAAAAAAATGGAAATTGGGTCAATTTTGCTTCCACTCAAGGATCTCTCCTCAGTTAGAGTTCCTTCAATTGGTATCGGAGCCAGGTTGGTTGTTTTCTGATCCCAAATTCCATTCTTTTATTGAATCGATTTTACAGTGATGGTGGGTTTTACAAATTTTGCATTATGTTTCATGTGATGAATGGTTTTGAATGTGGTTTTGTTGATGGATGTTTCGGGATAGGATACTATATTTTAAGGTTTTTTTTCTTTTACAAATTTGGTTTGTCCCCTGTGGGCATATTCTTGCTTTAGAGTATGTAATTCATAAGTTTGAGTCACTCGTGCTGTTGCTGAGGAGCTTTAAAGAAGTATTGCAGAGCATTGTTTCAATAAGGAAGACAAAGAAGTTCTACAAGATCGTGTAGATACAACTACATGATCGTGCAGATTTTGCTTAACAATCATGTAGCATTTGCTACACGATCGTGTAGCATTTGCTACAAGATCGCACATCCAGTTTGCTACACGATCACTGCAGAGGGTTCGTTGAAGGGCAGTTCGGTTCGAGCGGTTCAAGGCCTAGTTCACCTGTTTTGAACCAGAGGACTATTGCTTATGTAATAGATAGCCTTTTAAATTTCTTTTAGGTGTCCTGGGTCCATTAATTGTTTGTATTAAATATATATATGATGTATATTTTTTCTTATATGTCATATTGTATGTCATACAAAATCAAAATGCACCATAGGTTACGCATTTAATTTCATGCATCATTTATATTATAAGTGTT
The DNA here is from genome assembly GCF_009727055.1 of Benincasa hispida. NCBI lineage: Eukaryota > Viridiplantae > Streptophyta > Magnoliopsida > Cucurbitales > Cucurbitaceae > Benincasa > Benincasa hispida. The sequence continues at coordinate 51,289,060 of NC_052349.1, forward strand.
ATAATATATACATATGTATGATTTAATTTTATAACATGCTCATGCATCATATAATATAAGTGTTATACTATATGTTTGCATGCAAATAACATAGCCATGCACCGTTTATATTATAATCGTTATAATATATAGTTTGAATGAATGCATGTAATGTATGTTATTTAATTTCATTACTTTGATATATATAAGTGTTGTGTATGTATAGTAATGAAATGAACATTGCATGATGCATGACATTACTTTAGATAATCTTATAAATGTTATAATTTTATAAATATTTGTGCAGTAGGTCAATATCAAGGCAAACTCCAAAAATGGATAAGATCACTTTAGTTTTTGCCCCAATCGGTTTTTTCCTTCAATTGGCTCACTGAGGCGGAACTCTAGGATCTAAAATGGAGGATCACACTTACGGAAAATTATTGAGCAAGTTAATGATTTCTTGACTAAATAAATGATGACTGATTGTTATAGAAATAAGAGTTATTCTGGTGTAATGATTGGTTGAAAGTGTCTAAATTCATTGAAGGGACAACTGACTACCCTTCGCTAGCTTTTGTCCTAAATCACTGAAGCGTCATTGGCAAAATTAAATGTTAAATGGGGCTCATTTAGATTTTTCTAAAACTAACTGGATTTTTTAATAGTTAAGCTAAAATCTAATGTAGATCGATGGAATGTCCTAGAACTCATAGTTCGTGTTAAACATTCTTTTTTATCAATAACAATGACTTGTTGATTTTGCATCTTATTATGAAAATCCAATAAACGCATCCTTGGCTATAGTTTGAATGCTGCAACTTTATGTAGTGACATAAACAGGATCAAGTTGACAGTATATAGCCTAAATGGTCTAATAAGTATATGGATGAAATTGGATATCTCATCCTAGTGACATTATTGGCTGCGGCCCACTCTGTGGTTGTTACAAGAAGTTGTAAGGTTCTACAAACAATGTGATCCACAAATAATTCATGTTAAGTCATGAGAGTGGGGGCATCCTATGCAATGAGTTCTCATATAGACTGGACCACGAAAATAGTCACTTTTCTTTATAACGACCGTTTACTATTAAAACTGATTATTTCATTTATTTTATAACCTAGGTTAACTCGATCTTAATCCTGAGCTAGCTATGAACTCCTGTTTGTTCGGGATTATCCTTTGATCTGCAAATGGTGAGAGTAGTCCAACAGCACTGCTCAATAAGCTTACCATTTTGGGGATAAGACCAGATGAATATCTGGGGACATAGCCTTACAAGATGGAATTCACTCCTAGCCTATTTAGGGTTAGCAGATAGGTTGTTCTCTTAAGTACTGACTCCAGGTCTTGAACAAACGGGGCCCCGCCTTCTCATAATAGAGAAAGGATTTGATTCATAGAGATCATGAATCAGAATTGTTAATTAGAGGATCAGTAGAAACTTAAGGAACAAGATGTAGTCACAGGGGTAAAACGATATTTTTGACTTAGCTGTGATTACGAACAACCTGTGAAGGATCGACTTACTGATTATGGTTATTAAGTGGACATAATATATCTACAGCGAGGGGAGTTCAACTATGGGCTATAGTGGAATGTCCTATTAGTTAACGAATGGGGGTTAGATCGGTCTAATGAGTTTAGCTGATTAATCTCGAATCGTTGGGGCCCATGATTTGTAGGTCCGCGGGGTCCCCCTACTAGCTCGTAAATGGATAAGCTTTAGGGTAGCTTGAGAAATTAATTTGAAACGTTCAAATTAAATGGAACAAGAGAATATATATTTAAATATGATTTAAATATATGAAGATGATTATTGTGCAAAAATTAATTGAATATTGGATATTAAATTAATTAATATTTTAAATTAATTTATGAAATTAATTTAAGAAAATAATTTTTGAATTAAAATGGTTTAAAATCATTTTATGTTTTAAAAAGGAAAAAATGGAAAATCGTTTTGCATGGTTGCACAAAATGGAAAATGAATTTTCTCCATTACCTTCATCTTTATGCTCACACAAAAGTCATTATCCTCTCTACTTTGATTCTCCAAGCATGAGCTGCAAGCCATGCACTCCATCTCTTTGCATGTTCATCTACTATATATAAAGAAGATTGGAGTTGTTCGAGAGGGATGAATGCAGAATTTTTAGAGAAAAATTTCTGTGAAGAAGAAACTATCTTCTTCAATCGGCTGCTGTGAGCTCCACTTGCTTCTTCATATCTTTAAGTTATTCTTGAGTCCCATAGCTCTGCCTAAAGCTCCAAATGCATAATAGGGAAGGCTTTGAGGTGGTTCACGGTGATATCAAGTGAAGACAGAAGCTATACAAATGTTTTCTTGAATAGTTCATCAAAGGTATGTTTTGAAAACCCACTTTTTAGAAGAGCATGCTTTAGTTTTTGCCAAAATTAGTGAATTAGATTGCTTATAGATCCTTGATACTTCCGCTGCATGTTATTTAAATCTTTTAATTGGTATCAGAGCATCTTTTAAGCTTTCGATTCAGTCTAATTTTGGCAAGGTGGGTGTTTTTTCATGAGATATATGAAATTGATGCACTGTTATGGTTTTCTCTGTTTTGGCATCTTAATACTCTTTAATTTCTTAATTAAATTTGTAATTGGCTCTTGTTTGATGAGCATTTATGTGTTAGCAAGAGTCTATAATTTATTTGGAGTCATTAGAGTTGAAATTAAAATGTAATTGAAGAAACAAGCGAAGGAGGTCGAGCTGCTGTTCCAGTTTTTTCAGCTTCTAGCTTAAATTTGTTGTTGAGGTCCAGTTGCTACACGATCGTTTAGCTCCAGATGTTACACGATGAGAAGAAAAGCTAGATGATCTTTTAGTAATATGCACTGGTCGTTGTGATGTTGAACATTAAACGATCGTGTACCTGTGGGAGCTAAGCGATGTGTTCATTTGCTATACGATAGCATTACACGATCGTTTAGTTTTGTCTTAGGAACTAAATGATACGTTGATTTTGCTAAACGATGGCGCTATACGATTGCTTAGCAATGATGCACATTAAGCGATGCGATGAAGTGCTACGTGATAGCACCGAGCAATCGTTTGGGCGCGGAGCTAAGCGATCGTGTAGATAAATGTTATGCGACGTGATGATCTTCTATACGATGGAACTATATGATCGTTTAGATGCGGTGGATACTAAACGATGACTTGAAAGTGTTGGGTGATGGTGTTATGCGATCGCTTAGTACTATGCAATGGAGCTAAGTGATTGCACTGTGATGGAACTCAGCGATCGTCTAGTCCTATGCGATAGAGCTAAATGATCGTTCAGCTTTTAACAAACACTATGCGATTGTGTACTTCCTCTCAACCCAAGGCGATGACACTAGACGATTACCCGATCAGCCTTAGCAGCATATTGAGGTTAGACCGAGAGCAACCGATTTGACCGGTTTACTCAAGGTTCAATCTGGTTTAGCCTCAAATGGTTTTGGTTGGTCCGGTTCAGACTCGTCCAGCCCAGTTCAAGTTGTTTTGGGTTCGGTTTGGAGAAGTTTGAGCGATTCAAAGACGGTTATGAAGTTGTTTGTAATAGTTAGCTATCTGTTTGCTTGTTTATGCCAAAACGAAAACCATAACAGTTAGTATTTAATTGTTTATGCATGAGATGTATATGATAATTAAATAATTCATGTATATGCATACAGTATGCCATGTAGATTTAAAATCCAATCGTAGGAAGCATGTTACATGCATTGACAGCATGCTATGATTGTTATAATATATAGTATGCATGTTAGGGTTATGTTTAATATAATAGTTATATTAGATACCTTTGTTGAATGTTGTGGATGTTAAGCATGTCTAAATTTTGTAAGTTGTTATAAAATTGGTTAGACGTTTAAAATCCATAACGAAGAACAGTTGCATGCTCACTTAGGTTAACAACTAATTTTAATCATTAAAATAGATTGTTGCCTTATAAAATACGGTTACAAACTCATATCGGTTCATAAACCTGTCTAATGCTGGGGGTACTTAAGTTGATGGTTTACGGAACACCTCTTACCTAGGGATTATGACCGAACTATTGAGAGTAGTTAACTAATTTTATGAGCTTGCGTGAGCGATGTGAGGTAATAAAATGGTTTATCACCTAGACATTGTAGGTTAAATCCAATTATAAGAGTTATATTTGGATAAACCACTTAGACTTAGGTTGTATGAAATTAGCCGTCATGCCTAAGTAAATTACCCAAACATATAGAACCCTTCAATGAGAGATTAACAATATATTTGATATATAGTTATTAGCTCTCACGTCCTCAAGAGTTCACACCGTGAGATCCATGCTCGGCTTCTTGTTGATTTTACCTCGAATGATCCATATGGAAAGTGTTTGCATGGGTCAATAACCAGGTGAATGAGGGAAGTGGTTCATAGTAAGTGGGTGAATGAAATGTGTCAACATTTTCCTACGGTCTCCTCCATTAGTTTGAACCATGAAATTCCTATGTTGCGCCTGCTGTCGTTTTTATGCAGCACTAGCTAGTCGTATATTGACAAAATGTTTGTCAGATATTCGATGCACAATTCCAAGAAGGGTTTATTACCTTTCAAGCATGGAATTGTATTGTCTAAGGAACAGTGTCCTAAGACTCCTCAAGAGGTTGAGGAAATAAGACGAATTCCTTATGCATCGGCTATTGGTAGCCTTATGTATGCAATGTTATTTATTAGACCCGACATTTTCTATGCAGTAGGAATTGTCAGTCGATATCAATCCAATCAATGATTAGATCACTGGACAGTAGTCAAAATGATCCTAAAGTATCTTTAGAGAACGAGGGACTATATACTTGTGTATGGAGATAAGGTTTGATCCTTATAGGATACACAAACTCTGACTTCCAAACTGATCAGGATTCTCGAAAATCTACATCAGGGTCAGCCTTTACTCTGAATGGAGGAACTATAGTATGATGGAGCATCAAGTAAGGATGCATCATAGACTCCACTATGGAAGTCGAATATGTAGCTGTTTGTGAAGCTGCTAAAGAGGCTGTTTGGCTTAAGAAGTTCCTTACTGATTTGGAAGTTGTTCCAAATATGTCTTTGCCCACACACTTATTGTGATAACAGTGGTGCTGTAGCAAATTCTAAGGAACCTAAGAGTCACGGAAGAGGCAAACACATAGAGCGAAAATATCATTTGATTCGGAAGATAGTGCATCGAGGTGATGTGACTGTTATGAAGATTGCTTCGGAGCACACCATAGCTGATCCGGCTACAAAGGCTCTCATAGCTAAAGTGTTCGAGGGTCATCTAGAAAGTCTGGGTCTACGGGACATGCGACATATTGTCTAGGACAAGTTGGAGATGTTACTAGGGTATAGTATGCCCTGGTTTATTGTGATTTTGTACTTCATTTGTATTGTACATTAGGCTCCCTAAGCTTTAGGACAAGTAGAAGATTGTTGGGATTGGTGTCCTAAATCTCTTATAATCTCGTAGTTTGTAAACTTTGTATAAACATATTGTTATTAATAAAATAAGTGTTATTTTTTAAGCATATACTCAATCCAATAAACTAAGGTCTGAGGTTATTTCATGTAATTTAAACAAGTATGTAGAGACATACAAGTGGATCTTGTTTAAATAATAACCTAAACAGTCTGTAGTAGATGGATAAGGATGGGTACCTTATCCTGATGACACTACGGATACGACCCACTTTGTAGGTGTTACAAGTGTTGTAAAGTGCTACAAATGATATGATCCTGATCATTCATGTGGAGACATGTGAGTGGGGGTATCCTATATAAAGATTTTGTATAAGACCAGACCACGAAATGATTAGTCTCTTTATATAACATCGTTAATAATAGAGACTTACATTTCACTAGGATGACCATAGGTGACAGGACTTAAATCTTGAGTGAGTTGTGAACTCCTGCACATGAAGGTGGTCCTTTGATTTGTATGGATGAAAGTGGCCAGATTTCAAACTCAACAAGCCTACCATATTGGGGATTCGTTTGACTGGAGAGCTGGGAACACAGCTACACGAGACGGAATTCACTCCTTCCCCAATGTAGAAGCAAGTAAATAAATTGCTCCCTTAAAGGCTGACTGCGGGTCTTGAACATAGTAGCCACATCCTTTCTTGGTCCAAGAGGTACTTGATCATAGTTGGACTATGACTTACTGTTTATTAGAGGGATCAGTGGCACTTAAGGAGTTAGATGTAACTATAGAGGCAAAACGGTAATTTTTGCCCAGCTATACTTACAAGAAATTTGTGAAGGGTCATCGCACTATTGATTGGTTATATTCAATAGACACAGAAATTTATCTGTAGTGCGAATAGTGCAGCTCTAAGTCTTTAGTGGAATGACCGGGAAATTTATTGATATTGGGTAATTTAATTAAAGAGTTTAATAAATTATCCGAGTACCGTTGAAGCTTCAATCTATAGGTCCATAAGGTCCGCTCTGTAGCTCAACGGGGATTTAATTGAGAATTGTTTTGGGATTAATTTGAAGTATTCAAATCAATTGAGAGAATTAATTATATTTGATATAATTAATTAAATTAATTATATATGTGATATAATTAATATAATGTATTTAATATATTATAATATAAGATAATATGAGAGGAATTTGAATATGATTCAAATACTAATTAAATGAATGAGATTCATGTAATTAAATTTAATATAAATATGATTTATATTAAATACCATAAATAACTTGAGAGGAATTAAATATTTGAATATAATTCAAATATTAAATATATGAAAGAGATTCATAAGGTGAATTTAATATAAATGTGATTTATATTAAATGTCATGTATGGTTGAGAGAAAATACATTTATAGAATATATTGTATTTGATACAATATGTAACTATAGATTATGTGTTATATGAGATATAATATATAGTTTATATACATATAATAAAGATGTTATTACATGTATAATTATTATTAATTTAATTTTATTAAATTAATATTAATTAATTAAAGGGAGGGTGTTACAATGTTGACAGTTGCCGCATATATTTATCTATTTTTATCTATTTTTCCATGCATCTTATTACGCGTTGACAGTTGCCGTGTCTCTACCAACTCTCATAGTCATACTTCTATTACTTAATCTGTTTAGTTAGGAGTAGGAGTAGCGCATAGTCCTTAAACTTCATTATTCTTTTATTCTTCGCCGCAAACACATTACTTAGTAACATTTAGCTACAAGTCCCTGAGTTCGACCTCGGATCACCCCAAAAAACTTGCAATCTCGTTATACTTAGCAAGAGAGCAAGAAAACTTGTGGCAGGAACGTATGGTCATTGCATAGATTCTTAGACGCATATTGCATATCCCTTAGTCCAACGCATGACCAGCGACGCATGGAGAACGAATGCATATCATAAGATGAACACATATATTTACTCTCCATTTTCCACACATCAAAGTTAATTTGGAGCAATCAAGAGCTATAAAAAGAGCAACCAAAGTTCAAATGAGGGGGAAAAATCCAAAATACCTCTAGAGAAGCACAACGATGTCGCACCCAATGTTTTTTTGCGAGAGCGTTGTTTTGGTAAAATGATGATTGTGTCGCGACGCTCCGGAGGACATTAGCAGGCACACGTACATGTAGCGCTGCGCTTCGACAACAAGGCCTAATGTCACGATGCTGTCCCTCAATGTCACGGTGCTGTCGTGACTATATATATATGTTCCTTCATTTTAGGGTAGAAATGATCACTTCGTTCGGCTTCCTACTGAATTTCTCTCCATTTTCTCCCTTCCACTTGTATTTCTCTTCATTTTCTCTCATGTAATCGACAAAAACCATGTCGAATTTTTTCTTCTCCATCATCATGGGAATGTAAGATCTAGATCTCTAGTTTAGGGGATTTGGAACTTTGTAATTTTTGGAGTTTTATCTTAATGTAATTATTATATCTTAGCGATGAGTTTCTTTCTATTTAAATTTGTTTTGTGATTCTATTTTCTCTTGATTCTCTGACAAACTACTAGGGAAATTACGATTGAATGCATGAGATTAACTTGAAATAAGTGAGATGAAAATATAGGTTGATTTCCAAGAAGCAAAAGGTTAGATAAGCTTATCATTTGTTATCTATAACGAAGAGTATTGACCTATTGACCTAGGAAAAACTATACTGATTGTTTAATTAGGCGATTGTAAATTAAATGTTTATCTTGGCATAATCTCTAGAGTTAAATGTGTTTACTATGGAATCATCTATTCATGTTTGGCTAATTGGGTAACTAGGACCATGAGATAGGATTCTAATTGATTAGGCTAGGCATAGGCAACAGGCCAAAATTATGTTTTGATAATTAGATGAACAAAGTTATATTGGTCCATTCTAATCCTCTAAGCTCGAATGTCTTTATTGATTGCATTTCTATCCTTTTGTTTTCTTTCTTTTTATCTTTATGCAAATTCATATCTCCAACCATACCAAATCCCTTCATTTACCACTTTAACTAAAAATGAGCTTTGAGGAGTTAATCTTCACGCTTTCCTATGGTTTGACCTGGACTTGCCACTTGTACTATTCAGTAATAAGTAGTTAGAACATGAGTACAAATATTATTTGATTGATAGAAAGCCTCAAAAACTTTTTGTCTATTAAAATGGCGCCTTTGTCGGAGAAGCCAGTTAGTTGTTATTAGTTAGTTATTAGTTAAAGTTTCATTTTCTTTGATTTGTTTTCCGTTTTGTGTCATCTAAGTATGACGAGATTTTTTTAATTGATCTTGAAAGTCTAAAGACAGCATAGCAGGTTCTAACAGTGAGGTAAGTGCATTTAGCCACCAAGTTATCGAGTTAGCCTTCTTGATGGGCCACGTGATGGGACGGAGTTTGCAGCAAGCAGAGGTGTGCAGGAGTTGCCTTCTCAAAGGGTATCCTACGCAAGCATGTTTGAGGTTGCAGTGGAGTCCAACACCACAACGATTCACTGAGGAAGAGTATTATGGTCATTTGGACTATTAGTCTCATCATTCTACATGAGAGGAGGCCATGGACTATAAATACCCACGATGGTGACGAAACCCAGATGCTTGATGCTCGAAATTATGTGGTGGAAAAATGGATGATATGCATTGATGGATTTGCATTGTGCACTCAAGTTTCCCCAACGGAATTCAAGTGTAAATTCCTCTGAGTTTCCTGGTAAGTCCAGGGTCGAACACAGGACTTGTGAAAATAGTTGCGTTGGTGATTTTTATGAAGACTTGTGGTAACCAGTTAAATAAATAAATCGTTGGGTTTGTTATTTACATTGATGAAAATAAATAACAAATGCGGCATAGTTTGAAAAGAGTTTGTAGACGGGAGATGCAATGAATATGCGGGGAACGGGTTGAGCAGGGTTCAGCTAACATTCCCTAGAATGTGCTTTGCGATCATGCAACATGCATACAATAGTAGACCACCTCTCAGCGTGAATGCTACGACTTCTAATAAGAGAACGCATGCAATGTATGTGCAAAGGTTTCTATAGGTCCTACACATAAACTTCTAATTCTTGTCTATGCGACGATGCACAAACAAGGCGACCACATATCATCATACCTATTCCTAGGATGCATGCGATGCAAGTTGACAAACAGAACTTATCTCTAAGTCCCTATTTCTTGTTTATGTAAGCCTAATCTTGCTCTTGCGAGTCCAGATTCTAACCTAGCTCTCGCGAGACATTAGGTTCTTTCTTTAGACTTTCTCTCGAGTAACTCTAAAAGGTATTTTGCACAGCATAAAACAAGACAATCGCAAGCAATAAACTTCCTAGGTCATGTTAGCTTAGTTTTTCTCAACCCATTTGACTAGCTTAGCTACTTATATGTATTAAGAGAGTGAGCAGATGTAGAAATAGAACTTCTATTGAATAGATATGAAGATGAAGTACAAAATAACAATGCAAGTTTAATAAAGAGCCTGGTATCAATTTCTTGCTGCCAGACGTTTACACTGTTTCTACTCGTGCTCTAAAGATAATCTCACTCTTGCGAGAGTCGGCCCGCTCTCTGCTCTTATGCCCCAAGGCTCTCTCTCGAGTTGCCTTGGGTGATCTCCGGTGCCACCACTCTTCTCTTGCTCCGCCTTAAAATGGAAAGGAAATTATGAACAGAAGCAACTGGTTAACTCGTCAACTGATCAACCCCTTCTCTGAAGAATGCACTTGGTATTTATAGAGCTTTCATGGTGAAAGGCGGCTTCTCTCTCCTGGTTGTACAGATGGGACAACTTTAATTCTTGACTGATGCGCCGGATAATTGTCATCGATAAAGCTGAATCTTTGTGACCATTATCAGTTGTCAACTTAATTTGGATCCGACTATCATCAGCTTTCTATCCCATCGCTCTTAATTATCCTTTCACCCAGATGCGTTCATCATGTTGCGCTGACCAAATTGCGGCGATCCTTCTCGGGCGAATGTGTGTGAGCACAACTTCACCGTAAGCATAATCAACGCAAAGCCTTGCAGTAAAGTTGCACTCGACTAGTGAATTCCTATGATCGTAATCTTTGCATTGTGTTAACGTATATTCTGCACAAAAATATAAAGATCAACTGTTCTAATGCATTAGACACATGCGACCGCAATATTATAGAATTTATGCTTAATGGTCGCAATTAACATATTTCATCAACGCCAATTTAACATTGTTTAAGAACTTAACACTATGATAACATGCATTTCTGCCAACATTTGATTAATAAATGGCAGGTGAATGTGGTCTTGTCTTGGTCTTTAGGAGCTATCATGATTTGATTGTATCCGGCATATCCATCCAAGAAGCAGTAAAAATCATTCCCGGCTAGTCTGGCCAGTATTTGATCAATAAATAGCAGAGGGAAGTGATCTTTTTTTGTGGCCACATTCAACTTGCGGTAGTCCATGCATATGCGCCATCCAGTGATGGTTCTTTGCGGTATTAATTCATTGTTCTCATTTGGGACTACCGTCATTCCGCCCTTCTTCGACACACATTGCACAGGGTTGACCCATGTGCTATCTGCTATGGGATAGATAATGCCCGCACCCAGCCACTAGATAATCTCTTTTTGACGACCTCCTTCATCGTAGGGTCAGTCTGTGTTGATTTCAATTGTTGCCTTGTGGTCGTCTTTAAGACGAATGTGGTACATGCAGTACGCGGGGCTAATTCCTCCGATATCAGCGAGCGTCCAGCCAATTGCTCGCACATGTTTCTTGAGAATGCTCATCAACGCATTCTTCTGATCTTCGTTGAGCGCAGAGGAGATAATCACTAGCAGCTTCTCATTCTGCCCTAAAAATGCGTACTTCAAATGGGTTGATAGGGTCTTCAGTTCAAGTGTTGGTGGTTCCACCAGGAAGGTTACGTTTTTTTTCTTTTTTCTTTTGGCTATTCTTCTTATGTTACAATCATTTCTTTTTCTTTGTTTGTTTTTGCTACGACCGCATTGCAGGCAGCTACGAATGCGTTGGCATCCTCTTCTTCACACTCTTCATCAGACTTTTCTTCTTCAATCAAATTCAGGTCATCATCAGAATCTTGCAGGTCTTCTTCATCCGAAAATTTCATGGCACGAATCATATTAAATTTGAGCTTCTATCCGTTTATACTCAAAGTGATTTCTCCCTTGTGCACATCAATTTGAGCACGACCCGTTGATAGAAAAGGTCGCCCTAAAATGATGGGCACAGCTTTGTCGGCCTCATAGTCTAAAGTGATGAAGTCAGCTGGCAAAATAAATTTATCAATCGTTATCAACACATCCTTCACCTTACCTTCTGGATGGACCAAAGATCTGTCAGCCAATTGGAGAGTCACTGATGTAGGCACAAGTTGCCCCACATTTAATTGTCTAAAAATCGACAACGGTATCAAATTTATGTTGACCCCCAAGTCACACAGGGCTTGCCCAATATAGAGTCCTCCTATGAAGCAAGGAATAGTGAAGCTCCCAAGATCGTTCATCTTCGGTGGGATAATAGATTTGGAACTTTGCGTTAATGCCACTGTGGCAAATTTTCCAGTGCCTCTCTTCTTAGTTACCATGTCCTTCAGAAACTTGGCATAGGCAGGCATTTCCTTAATCGTTTCACTGAAAGGAATGTTAACATTAATTGTTTTAACACGGATAAGAAGCGTTGGTACTGTACCTCTTCATTTTCCTTCTTCCTTAGCCTCTGAGGGAAAGGTGGTAACTGAACTTTCACGGTTCTCGTTTCATTTGGCTTTGAGGTTGACACAACCTCAGGTTCTACTGTTTCATTTTCTCTTTCTTCTTCTTGTGTTATCGCAATCTCAGGCTCAATTGCGATGGAAGTTGGTCTATTCTACTCCTTCTTTTCTCTCTCCACAATCTTTCCACTGCGCAATGTCACAACCTGACATTGCTCCTTACCTGATCCCTCTGGGTTGTGTGGAAATTCGGTTGAACTTGGCAATGCCCCTTGTAGTCGACTCTTCAACTCATTCACAATCTGGCCCATTTGCAATTCGAGGTTGCAGATAGACGTAGCCTGACTTTGAAGCACTATCTCGTTTTTCTCTATATATTGCTTCAATAGGCTCTCCAAAGAAGAGGATTGCGGTGGTTGTTGTGAGTTACTTGCTTGGTTGCTCTGTTGACCGTTGCTGCGTTGGAAGAATCCTGGTGGCCCTTCTTTTTGCGCCACAAATTGAAAATTTTGTTGTTGATTCTTCCAGGAAAAATTGGGGTGATTTCTCCACCCTGGGTTGTAAATGTTTCAAAAGGGATTATTCTTTACAAAGTATACAGATTGTGGATTTTGCAGGCAATCTTCCATCGCATGCCCATCACCGCAAGTCGCACACCTTGCAATGTTTTGACTTATTGCGTTGATTTGCCCACCTTGCAGTGTTGGGCTGCTGATCGTCATTCCTTGAATCAAATTCATCATTGCGGTCATTTGGTTTTGTAATGAAACAATGGCACCGTTATTTGCGTCAAAATCTTTGAGTCTCAATCTCTGGTCACTCTCCCTCTAGTCTTCATGGTTCTTGGAGATGCGGTCCAGGATATTCTTCGCCCCACAGTAAGTTTTGTCAAGCAGACCACCAAGGGTTGCCGCATTGGCAGCGATCTATGAAGTGGGACAAACCATGATAGAAAATTTCCATTTGGAGGTAGTCTAGTAACCCATTATGCAGACAATCCTAGACCAGCCTTTCAAACCTCGCCCAAACATCGCTGAGTGATTCGTCCATATCTTGTTCAAAATTTGTAATAAGCTTCCTTCGTCTTGCGTTCTCAGTAGGTGGAAAATACTTCTTCATAAACTTCTCCACCACCTGCTCCCAAGAAGTGATCTCTCCTGGTTCGAGCGAATAAGCCCATTTCCTAGCCTGGTCATAGAGAGAAAATGGGAACAATGTTAGTCAAACTTCTTCAGCAGAGATGTTTAGGAACACAAAAGTATTGCAGATTTCAATAAAACTTCAGAGGTGGGCGTGCGGGTCCTCGCCACGCTTTCCTCTAAATTGACCTGTAATTTGGATCATCTGCAGCATCATCGGTTTCATCTCAAATCTACTTCCGTCAAGGGCAGGCCTCATGATTTCCGGAGAGAAATCATAGAGGTTTGGCGATGCATAGTCCCTAATGGGTCTATTGCGATCGTTTGCCAACAGAATCAGATTCGCCATGACATTATTATCGTTTGTTGCTCCATTTCCAGGCTGCTCCGCCATCTCTTCTTTATCTGATTGTGGTTGCTGTCGGCGGTCTCTTAGTCTCCTTCGAAACGTTTTCTCCATCTTCGGGTCATAGTTCGCCAAAGATTGAGAGTTCTACAAAGAAATCACAAAAATTATCGTTAACAAACTATTTTGCCGAAGTCCCCAACAATGACACCAAAAACTTGATACTCGAAATTATGTGGTGGAAATATGGACGATATGCGTTGATGGATTTGCGTTGTGCACTCAAGTTTCCTCAGCGGAATTCAAGTGTAAATTCTTTTGAGTTTCCTGGTAAGTCTAGGGTCGAACACAGAGACGTGTGAAAATAGTTGCGTTGGTGAATTTTTTGAATACTTGCGGTAACCAGTTAAATAAATAAATCGTTGGGTTTGTTGTTTTCATTGATGAAAATAAATAACAAATGCGGCGGAGTTTGAAAAGAGTTTGTAGATGAGAGATGCGATTAATATGCGATGAACGGGTTGAGAAGGGTTCAACTAACATTCCCTAGAATGCGTTCATGCTTTGCGATCATGCAACATGCATACAATAGTAGACCACCTCTTGGCATGAATGCTACGACTTCTAATACTAGAACGTATGCGATGTATGTGCAAAGGTGTCTATAGGGCCTACACATAAACCTTTAATTCTTGTCTATGCGACGATGCACAAACAAGGCGACCACATATCATCATACCTATTCCTAGGATGCATGCGATGCAAGTTGACAAACAGAACTTATCTCTAAGTCCCTATTTCTTGTTTATAAAAGCCTAATCTTGCTCTTTCGAGTCCAGATTCTAACCTAGCTCTCGCGAGACATTAGGTTCTTTCTTTAGACTCTCTCTCAAGTAACTCTAAAGGATATTTTGCACAGCATAAAACAAGACAATCGCAAGCAATAAACTTCTTAGGTCATGTTAGCTTAGTTCTTCTCAACCCATTTGACTAGCTTAGTTACTCATGCATATTAAGAGAGTGAGCAGATGTAGAAATAGAACTTCCATTGAATAGATATGAAGATGAAGTACAAAATAACAATACAAGTTTAATAAAGAGCCTGGTAGCAATTTCTTGCTGCCAGGCGTTTACACTGTTTCTACTCGTGCTCTAAAGATAATCTCGCTCTCGCGAGAGTAGGCCCGCTCTCTGCTCTTACGCCCCAAGGTTCTCTCTTGAGTTGCCCTAGGTGATCTCTAGCGCCACCACTCTTCTTTTGCTCTGACTTAAAATGGAAAGAAAATTATGAACCAATCAACCCCTTTTCTAAAGAATGCACTTGGTATTTATAGAGCATCCATGGTGAAAGGCGGCTTCTCTCTCCTGGTTGTATAGAGGGACAACTTTAATTCCTAACTAATGCGCCGGATAATTGTCACTGATAAAGCTAAATGTCTGTCTCTTATACACATCTAGATGTGTATAAGAGACAGGCTGAATGTACTTCGTGACCGTTATCGGCTATCAACTTAATTTGGATCCGACTGTCATCAGCTTTCTGTCCCATCGCTCTTAATTATGCTTTCACCTAGATGCGCCCACCATGTTGTGCTGACCAAATTGCGATGATCCTTCTCCGGCGAATGTGTGTGAGCACAATCACCGCAAAGGCTTGCGGTGAAGTTGCGTTCGATCAGTGAATTCCTATGATCACAATCTTTGCATTATGTTAACGCATATTCTGCAAAAAAATATAAAGATCAATTGTTCTAATGCGTTGGACGCATGCGACCGTAATATTATAGAACTTATGCTTAATGGATGAAATTAACATATTTTATCAACACAATCCAACATTGTTTAAGAACTTAGCACTATGATAACGTGCATTTCTGCCCATTATCAATGCCCAAGATCATATCACATCTCAGTAGTCGGCTCATGCTTAGTCTTTCAAGTCAGGTAGTCCTTAGAGTTTTTGGTTATGGAACTTACTAAAAAAACTCTTGAGTTTCTGCAGGAAAACCTCCGTAGGCAGCAAAAGTTCGAGAGCTTCCAGTAGGAGAGTCTTTGCCCCGAGGCAGAGGCTAGAATTGATTTGCAAAATCTGGGTGACCTTGTTGCTCAGCTTGCAACTTTAGTTGGAAGGCATGATAGCACTGAAAATGTGCTATCTCCTTTTATTAATTCAGGGGCGTTGGTCTACTTAATGAGCTTAATTGATGATTTTACAGGCCTTTGTTGTCTAAGAGGTAAACAAGACATTTGGTACGAAAAGGTGATAAAACAGTCAAAATTGGAGCTTAACTACACTATAAGAGGAAAAAGGCAGTGAAATTATGAAACTGGCCCTGGTGGGAGTGTAGTTATGATCTGTGAAGCGTAACGTTACACTCAAAGACAGTAGTTTCAATATTTTAGAGAAACAGAGGAGCATAGCATTATGTTCAAAGATAGTAGTTTCAATATTTTAGAGAAATAGAGAAGCATAGCATTATGCTCAAAGATAGAAGCATCATATTCGGGAGAGGCGCTAGAGCATAGCTTTGCAGAGCACTACGCTCCATAACTTGATGGAAATCTCCTTCCATGTGTGCACAAGAGCATAAGGCCTCAGCATCGCTATGCTTAAGGTCTACACTATGGCAAGTTGAAGACCAGTGTCGCGATGCTTCACCCTAGCGTTGCAATGTTGCACGCTTGTTATATAACGATTTGTTGCCCTATTTGTCAAGGTATCATGTTGTTTTCCATTTTCTTCACTTGTATTCTTCTCCTCACCACTGTGATCATTAGTTTTATTCTATTTTTGTCATCACCAAGCTTCAATATTTTGATTAAGAGGATGATTAAGGGCTAGAGGTAAGTACTTAGCTTGGGTTTTAAAGTTCTTCTTCTATTTCTTGTAAGTTCTTGAGTTTTACTGTTGGGATTTTGTTGGTTTTCATTAGATTTCATCTTATGTTAATTCTCCAATCTTTTGAGCATAGGATTATCTGACAAATTAGCTATATTCTCTTGATTACTTGTGTAAGATTAATCCCTAATATGTAATTGTTAGGAAGTTAATTAAGCATGAGTTAAGTTAGATTGTCACATGGTTGATTAGCTCAATGGATGGTTGCTTCTCCCAATATCTGGTCAAGGGCTTTTGGATGCATGAACAACTCAAGTTGGACGCTTGGCACCTATATTGGATGCATGGTTCCCCCACTTAACACCCTAAGTCTCTTCTCTCATTCCTCTCTTGAGTCTTGTTTGAGAGAATTTTGAGTAGTGTGGTGAAATGAAACTCCCTTGGGGTATTTATAGGCAAATTCCAAGCCACCATCATCATTCTTCTAAGTTTTCATAGCATGACATCTCCTACTTCCATGTAAACCCTACATGTAACCACCATGCAAGGTCCGACACATGGCCCCCTTTGAGGTGTTAGCCTAACATTTCGCATGGCTCCTCCTTGTTCCATAGGTGGGCACCTCCCACTTGCATGCAAATCTTATATGTCCTCACCATGAAATGCCCAACAGATAGCTCTTCTTGAGGTGGCAATCCAACACTTTTCATGCACTACTTCGTCCCTTAGACATCCACCTCCTATTTGGACTTAGTTAATATTTCATTTGGTTGAGCTACATATGCTACCTTACTGTCAACTTGACCTTGCCCCCTAAGTAAGTTCTACTTCAATGCATGGTGTCCAATTAGGGTTGTTTGAGGTTTTTTATGCATCCAAGATGGTGGTCACATATTCTTTTGTGCACCCAACCATCTCCCATGCGTTCAAGGTAGTCCTTAGTAGGGTATGTGTCTAGTGAGCTCTCCAATACTTAGCCAAATCCTCACATCATGCATCCAACTTCCCTTTACTATGCATCCAACTAGTCCCTAGATCTCCAACTTGTTCCTACTAGGCATGTGTTCAACGAGTCGTCCAACACTTAGCCAAATTCTCACCCCGAATATACAATCCGTCCACTCTCCTTACTATGCATCCAACACTTGTGTCCTTAGGGTTTTATTCAACTTCATAAGCTAACCCTACTTACATGTTGTCCAACACTTAACCAAACATTTTTCTATGCGTCTAAGATAGTTCAACTTGCCCTAGCATGCATCCAAGTGAGTCTTTGTTGGCCACGACATGTCCAAAGTTTCCAACAACTCCAAGTATGCTTCCTATTTTAGGGTGATGGCTTGAACTCATCCAAAGTTATGCCCTTTACCTACCTAGTACTTAGTTTAATCTTCCAACTCCTCTATGGTTATGTGTCCAAGTAGGCTTTCTTAGCTTGGTATGCGTTCAACCTAAAAGATAAGTTGAACTTGTCCTATCATGCTTCATTCGTTGAGTCTCTCTCCTTCTCTACTAACACTTAGTCCAAATTCCTTATTTTTTATTGGACTATATCTTCAACATTTAGCCAATTTTACTAATCCTTTACTTCTAGGCCAACTCATGCCCTTAAGCTTCTCAATGTTCAAAGCATAGTTTGAATACTTAGGCAAATTGTAGCTTCTTTAATCTAACCTAGAATCCATTCTAACTTCTTAGCTCAATTGTTGGCTTGACTTATTCTTTAGCTTAGATCAAAGGCTTACATTCGGGGTGTTTGGTTCATCAACTTCACATGTCGATGTTAAATAACTCAACTCCATCAATATCAATAGTGTTCATAAAGTTTGCACATTTATTAAGAAACTTCATCTTCTCATTTCTCTCTTTTCCACATTTATCGATGACCATCTTCACAACTATACACAACACTCCCAAACACTCCATTTGTCTCCTAGAATCTCTATAAAAAAAAATGGAGAAAATGACCTGGATAGCTCAAATGAAAATTGACCTAGGTTTTGAAAATAAGGTTTCTCGCCTTTTCGATGTCATCGTTGAGTGAAATTAGTAAAAATACCAAAATTGAATCGTGCTCGTGATTCTCGCCTTCTTCCAATTCTTCTTTTTCCGTTTCTCTCTTGTGCTCTCAACTCCGTAGCTTTTTCTTTTTTTCTTTTTAAAAGTCCAATATGTATTTTTCTTCTTCTCTCTCTAAAATCCAAGATGAAAGATAGAGTGTGAATTAGAGCTACAACGAGACCAAGGAGTGAGAGTCAAATTGAAGAGCTAGGAAAAAAAAGCAAGAAGATGAATTCAGCTGCGAATGAGAAAAAAATTGCTGAACGAAAAGTAGAAGAATTAGAGAAATGAGGAAGAAACGAGATCTACGTTTGCTCTCGGTCCATCGAGTATATTTGTGTGTTGAATTAATAAATTTTCAAACCACGCCTGCGTAGTAGAAAGTGAAACTTCGCTTGATCTCTATGCCCCAAGAGAGGGGCCATCTCTACGAAAATCCACAAAAATCGAAACTGCAACGGCTCTTTCTTTATTTTCGCGCACTGAGCCGATGCCTTCCGTTAATGGCTTCCGAATCTTCCACACCTGAACCCCTGACAATCGATTCTTCCCTCTGCTTCGTCACTGCCATCGAATCGTTTTCGCGGCAACTGAATTTATCTCTTCCTCCGCTGAAGCTCCCATTCCGCCCCCCTCCTTTTCCCTCCGATTTCCCCCAATCCA
This sequence comes from Benincasa hispida, assembly GCF_009727055.1. Lineage (NCBI taxonomy): Eukaryota > Viridiplantae > Streptophyta > Magnoliopsida > Cucurbitales > Cucurbitaceae > Benincasa > Benincasa hispida. The sequence continues at coordinate 51,308,295 of NC_052349.1, forward strand.
AACTCATCCCCAAATCCCGTTTCGTCGTCGACGCATTCGGCCACGCCGGCGAGTATTCTCTTTCCTATTTCCTCTCTCATTTTCACTCCGATCACTATGGCGGTCTCTCCCCTACTTGGTGCAAGGGTATTATCTTCTGCTCCCACCTTACTGCTTGCCTTTTGGTCGAAGTTCTCAAAGTCCCTTTGCCTTTCGTCCAGCCATTGCCGCTCCGGGAGCCTACAACAATCGATGGTTGTGAGGTAATACTTGTTGATGCCAATCATTGTCCTGGTGCAGTGCAGTTCTTGTTTAAGATTCCCTGTGGGGATGGAAAGTTTGAGAGATATGTTCATACTGGTGATTTTCGGTTTTGTGATTCTATGAGAGTGGACCCTATTTTGGAAACATTTACTGGCTCGGATGCGGTTTTCTTGGACACTACGTACTGTAATCCGAAGTTTATTTTTCCCTCCCAGGAGGAGTCTATTGAGTATATAGTTAACATCATAAACAAAATTGGTGGTGGAAGTAAGGGTTCTATGGGGAACGTTCTTTTTCTTGTCTCAACTTATGTAATTGGAAAGGAAAAAATTTTGCTTCAAATTGCAAGTCGTTGTAATCGTAAGATAATGGTGGATGCTAGGAAAATGACAGTCTTACGGGTTTTGGGATATGGTGAGAGCGGGGTGTTTACTGAGCATGAAAGTGAAAGTGATGTTCACGTTGTTGGATGGAACGTGTTGGGTGAAACCTGGCCTTTTTTTAGGCCTAATTTTGTTAAAATGAAGGATATAATGGTGGAAAAGGGGTATTCTAAGGTTGTTGGTTTTGTTCCGACAGGGTGGACTTATGAGTTGAAACACAACAAGTTCTCAGTAAGGACCAAGGATTCACTAGAGATACATCTTGTGCCATATAGTGAACACTCAAACTACAATGAACTTAGGGAATATGTGAAGTTTTTGAGACCTAAAAGAGTTGTTCCCACCGTAGGTTTGGATGTTGATAAACTTGATAGCAAGCATGCTGGAAAAATTAAGAAGCACTTTGCTGGTCTAGTTGATGAAATGGCCAACAGGAAAGAATTCTTAAAAGGGTTTCATCGTGGATCCAGTGAAATGAGTGATGATGCTGATGAAAATACCACAAAGGCTGAAAATGAGTTCTGGGAGTTCGAGGAGAAGGAAATTTCACCATGTATGGAGATAAGTGTCAAAGCAGAAGAAGCATGCAGTAGTGGTATGGGGTTGTCTTCTCTGCAAGAAGTTGGTTCTACCAATCTATTTGAGTCAAATGATGAGGAACAAAACAAGATTATCCAGGAACTTCGTGAGTGCTTGCCTGCATGGGTCACTCAGGATCAGATATTAGATCTGATTGGCAGCTCTGGAAGAAATGTGGTTGATGCAGTTTCTAATTTCTATGAACGAGAAACTGAATTTTATGAACACATTACAACTCTAACGGATAACCTTCCCAAGCACCAGAGCAAAGTACTAGATAGCCCATTTACTTTTCCTGCAACAGATATTAAAATGAAGGTCGTTTTGGGAAAAGTCGACATTTCTTCAGGCCAGGCTTCAAAGTTGTCCAGTCCAAGGGGCACGACCAAGAGTAAAACTTCTCCTGGAAAAAGGAAGAGAAACGCTCAGGATAAGCCCAAAAATAAGTCAAAAAAGAATCCAAGTCTGCAATCGGATGGGTCAAAACAATCTACAATCACAAAGTTCTTCAGGAAAGCTTCACATTTGTCAGAAGGTCCTAAAATGAAATCTACAGAAGAGCAAAGTTGTCAAGATCAAAGTTCTCCAAATGATGTTACTGAATATGTAAACAAGATTGACAAGTTTATTCAAATAATAAATGGTGATGAATCTTTAAAAACACTTGTTGCATCATTATTGGTAAAGACCAACGGAGACATGAATATGGCACTTGACTTGTATTATGCTGATCCTCAGGAGAGGCTTGGTCAAAATGAAAAGGGTCACATCTTCAGTGAGAACCCAGTCCAAACTGAAAGCAATTTAGATGAATGCATATCTACCCAGAAGGAAAACATGCTAGAAAATGTTGGACTCAAGACTGATTTGTCTAAGCTGTCAGGTTCAATGAAGAAGATTAATGAAACCTTTTTATCTCTACCACCCGAAGAGTATGACCCGGTCAAGCATGGTTTGTATTAGTTCATTTACGATTTTGTCAAGCTGCCACATTTTCCTAAGATATGTTTGCATATTTGATTTTTTGATACACTGCTTGAAAATCTTGCATGATATAAACTTAGCCTGTTGGCGGTATGGACAGCCTGCCCCATATATACATCTTGTACGTACCTTTGATCTGCTTGAAGAGGAAAAAGGCAAGATAAAAGCTACATCTATGCTTTGCAATATGTTTAGAAGGTTTGGATTCTATTGATTGTGTCCTTTTGTTTTATTTTGTATTTTAAATGTCTTTTGCTTTGTTGATTATTGGTTAGGTTTTACACTATATCTTATGTAATACATTGTTTTTTTTTTTTTTTTTTCCTGTTCATTTTAAATTTTGCAGTTTATTGGTTTTGTCTTCTGAGGATGTGCTGCCTGCAGTGTATTTGTGCACTAACAAAATTGCTGCTGACCATGAAAACATGGTTTTGTTACTTAACTTTATTCTCTGTAAATTATGTTCCAATAATGCAAATTTTACTATGTTTTTTTGGATAAACGGGCTTTTTACGTTTTACCTGATGGTTAAGCACGGAAGTTGTTACCCCCCCTCCCCCAATCATCTTAATGTGTTTTTATTTCAGTTATTGGAGATTGAGAAAGGAAAAAAGAGTTATGGGGATAGGAGATTAAGACAATGTGAAATTTTCATAGTCATTTTGAAGCAATAGACTAGGATTTTCTTGAGGGTGTTCTTGATGGAAGATTTTTGTTTTGGGGAAAGAGGAAAGACTAAGTGAGTGGGTTGTCTAAAATCTTTTAAAGAGGGATTCATAGGGATCCTAGTGGTTTTTGGTCCTTTGTTAGATTCGATATTTCTCTTTTGATGTCGGTAATGAAACTTTTTGTGATTATGTGATAGGTCTTATTTTACTAGATTGGAGCCCCTTTCTTTAGTTAGGATTCCTTTTGTAGGCTTGGTTTTTGGGATTCTCTTGTATTCTTTTTTATTTATTCTCGATGAAAGTTTGATTCATTATATAAAAAAGAAACTTTTAAATTTTCGATGTTTTTACAAGGGTAAGAATTAAGATTAGAGCTTCTAAACAAGAGGGATGGGACAAGGCAGTCTCTTTTTGTTATTTATAATTATTATTTTCACAATTTGAAAGTAATTTGAAGGTTGCATGTACGATCCATGTTTGGTGTACAAGGAAAAAAAGAGGGAAAAAGAGCAATATTATAATGTATTTTCTATTTTTCTCAAAGTCTAAAAGTGTTGTGGTTCTTTTTGGGGAGGAGCTTCTTGCCACTCTACCCCTAGGCTGTTCTTGTTTTTGATTAATACAAAGATTCGTTTCTTATCAGAAAATGATAACGTGGATCTGTCTCTCATGTCCTTGAATCTTTGGGACTAATTAATTTCTTTTTTCATAAATCCTTTTTTTCCCAATCTCAGAATCGAATTGTGTCACGAAATAATAGGCATCTTTCGGAAACAAGTGCCTTAAGGAGGTTTTATAGGGATATTTATAGCATTTTTGGGTTTATGCTATTTCTAGATGTTGCTTCATAATTAATCTGTGCCTTTCTTTTTTTCCTAATATGAAATTCCCTCGCATGCTCTGTTTCTTTTATATGGATGAATATTATTGGGAATTTGAGTATCTAGTTGAGTGGTTGTGTAGATGTAAAATTTTTTAATTTAGAGTTGCATGCGTAGATTCTTTTGATATTTTAGTGCACTCTTGAATCTCTTTCCTTTCTGCAATGGGAAGGTCCAAGTTATTGTTTAGGTCATCTTTGGTGATTGGGCTAGGGTTCAAGTGATTTACAGTGCTCGGAAGGATTATTGTCTAGTGAAGGTGAAAGTCTTATTTTGAGTTCTTTTTTTAGTGTTATTCCGAGATTAATTATAGATCAAGCAGTCTGTCTAATTCAGTTATGAATGTCTCCTTGCAGGATGGTGTGTTTTGTGCATAAGTTCTTCAGAGTATGCGGATTATATCTTCCCCAGTTTCTGCATTGCAGACACCTCTTTATGGTGGAAGGATGTCTAAATGGCCTTCCCGCTTCCCTTTCATTGTTACACTTGCAATCATTTTAAGATTGTTTTGAACGATTCTCAATAATGGGCATGTGTATTGTTTTCTGGAGTAATGTTGTCAGAATTATCATTTGAGAAGTGAGGCTTGAGAAAAGTACTTGATTTTTTCTAGATTGAAAATTGTTCGTGTGTTAGGAATTAGGATGCTGCTATTGTTGTTGTCTCCTTCTATTACCGTGGGTTGAAAGTTCATTTTTTGGTCTTTTTCTTTTATAGTAATTACTCCCCCCTTCTTACATTGTTCTCAACCCAAGAATATTGTTATAATTTCATTTATTTTGAGGCTCATATTTGATGAAATTCATTGCTCGTGAAAAAACATTGCAGGAACTAAATATTGGTGGGAGTGTTGTCACAGCAGCACTTGAGGAGGCATGTGGGGTTAGTCGTTCAAAGATAACTGAAATGTATAACGAATTAGGTGATTTAGGTACGTACAACTTACACTTGCTATTTTTATATGTTGTCTTGCACATATTCTTATCACCCTTGGCCAGGTAGCAGCCTCCAGGCCAAGGTAATATCAATAACTTGCAAGGGTTTCTTTTATGTTTGAAGGAGATGTTGCTCTTGCATGTCGCCAAACACAGAGATTATTGGCACCTCCATCACCCCTCCTCATTAAAGATGTATTATCTACCCTTCGAAAAGTTAGGTAAGCGAAGTTGATCTTGAACTTTTTGATCACAGTAAGAATTTATTTACTACTTTACACTGATAATATATTAATATGAATTTTTTTTGGTTTTTGTTTTTGTTTTGTTTTGGTTTTTTTTTGTTTTGTTTTGTTTTGTTTTGTTTTTTTTTGTTTTTTTTTTTTTTTTTTTTTTTTGTTTAGAGGAGAAACAAATTTTTTTGGTGAAATAAAATAGAAGGGTACAGCCCCCAAATACCTAATGGTGAATTACACGAAAGTTTATGTAAGGTATCACTTGCAAACAGCAAATATCAGCACACACGCACATTGGTGTTTAATTTGAGTTATGCAATGATTATCTTTTTGTCCAATTATAGTCTATTGAAAGTTTTATTTATTTATTTTTAAATAAATTCATTTTTGTTTTGGAAAAGTAAACCTTGTCATCCTTTTAACTGTCATACTTTTTTCCCCCCTTTCATACGAGTGTTTATTAATGAAGAAAGAATTGGTTTTTTCTCATGTAGTATTTATCAGTGTACAAACAGGTAGTGGAAGTTCTGTGCGCAAGAGAAACCTCATTGTCAATCTCATGCGATCTTGTAGAGAAAAGGAAATGAAATTTCTTGTAAGAACCTTGGTAAGAACTTGCTGCTTTCGTCTTCTCCCCCCCCTTTTTTGTAGCTTTTAAATCTGTGTGAATGTGAACTGTGTATATTAAATTTAGTAGTCATCTTTGGTACAATTTGTAAAGTATAGTCGTACTTTGACATGTAGAGCAAAGTTTATTTTGCTTATTTACGGGAATTATGGTTTTACATGTATATTTAGCTAATATCTTTCAATTCACATCCCTTATCTGCAGCATCTTACATTAGTAGAAGTGTGGCATATAGTCCACTTTGGTCATAAGCTCAGACATTATAGCATATGCTACTTCAAATAAATACCTATTTATTTTTCAACAATCTCATTCCGTGGAGGAGTATCTTGGTAAGTTAATTGATGAACAACACCGGTACCTTTCAGGAAGCCACCAAACTATTCATTAAAACATCAGTTCCATTAGAGTGTAAAATCAAAATTTGTATCAAAATTAGGTTTCGATCGTGTTATAAAAATGCCTAAAAATGTCTTTCTCCTCATATATATTTTCCATTAAATAAACCCAAGATGGCGATTTTGGTCATCAATAACGTAATAAATAATCTCTTTTCACTAAGTCGTTATTTTATAAGCACCCCAAACATCACTGAAGTGAATAAAAAGGTTTGAAAGTTTGGTAAGATTATGGTAAATTTGAAAATAAATGCTTGAGATAAGAAAGAATGAGATGTCCTAGCCTAAGAAGTAGTAGCATAATTTGTTTAATGGAAAGAGAACTAATAGGACTTGAATATTGGGTTATTTTATTACTAAACGGACCTTCATTAAAATAGCAAAGACCATCAAACACACTCATACTTTTTTTTTGGATGAGAAACAATCACTTGGAATTTCATTGATAGTATGAAATTACAAAAGTGCAAAATTGTAGTGAGGGATTACATTATTCCACTGTGAAATAGGAGATGGAAGATTGTAATCACAGGGGTGAATTTACACAAAGTGAGTGATGTATACAAAAGGTGATCAAAAGAAGCGAGTGAAATTCGTCTCTCTATCTTCAAAGATACAATGATTCCGTTCTCTCCAAATGAGCCAAAAGTAGGCTTTGATGATGAAAGTCCATAATATCTCTTTCTTTGCTTTGAACAGATGGCCAATAAGAAGCATATTCAATAGAGTGAGAAGGTCATTTGGGAAGACCATTTGATAGTTGAAGCATGATAAAACTCTCTCCCAAAAAGATTGGACAAATTCGCAGAAAATCAATAAATGCATAGTGTTTATAGAAGAAAAACAGTGCATAATGGACTCTCCATTTTGATGACAAGGAGGAACACACCAATTTGGAGCCAACGTAATCCAAGGGGCCTTTTTAATAAGAGCATCTGCATTATTTATGCTACCGTGACTGACCTCCCATAGGAAGAATCGGGCATTTTCAGGAATGGGACCTTTCCAGATATTCCTATAAAGGGTAGCATTCCGATCAATGCCGCAAGAGGCAATGCTTCCCTTCAACTTATCATGGGTGTTTAGCAAAGACTTCCGGGGGAATGTACAACAACTTCTGGTTGGAACGAGCTTTAATAAACCCATTTGTTTACTATGGTTTAATGCGGTCAAGGCATTATTGGCAGAATTATGGTTTGAGAGAAATCAGAGGGTGTTCAATGATAAATCACTTGGTTGCCTGAATCATTTTGAATCTGCCCGTCGTATTGCTTCATCTTGGTGCATCCTCTCTAACCATTTTAATAGCTACAACATCCTGGAGTTCAACCTCAACTGGAGAGCATTTATCCTCCCTTCCTAATTGCGGTCTTTTGGCTCCAACAACTGCTGTTTTCTTCCTGTTATCTGTTTTCGTTCTTCCTTGGTTCTTCTCACTATGTTGTTCTCTCTTGTACTGACCATTTGTTTTGGTCTAGCTAAACAGTTTTGCATTGTTTTGGCTGTGTTTCAGCCGTTTCTCTTGTCCTTCTTGTGTATGTATGTATTTTGGATATGATGAGGGGGCTATGGGGTTCAACCTAGTTGAGATGTCCGAGTGCCCTTGCTGATTCTTAGGCCTATTGCTCATTGTATAATACTCTTGTACCTTGAGCTTTTGTCTCACTATTCAATTAATATAGAGACTTGTTTCCTTTCAAAAAAAAAAAAAAAAGCCATTCTTAAGGGGAGGGTTCCCACCCAAAAGTCAATCCAAAATAAAATATTATGATCATTGTCAATCACATGAACAATGTTATTGTGAATGAGATCACTCATCTTAGAAATGTAAGTCCATGGGCCTTTGGATTTTTCAAAGAATTTGCTGTGTGATTGATTGTAAAGGGGAGCCATATTTCAAATCAACAAGGCGCCGTCAAAGAGCATCTTTCTCAAATTGGTATCTTCATATCTATTTCGCCAAAAGGCCTTTATTTCTTTTCTTCAAGTGGGTCAAGCCAAGACCTCCTTGGTACTAGGAAGTTGGACTGCCAGTTAACTGAGTGGATGATACCTCTTTTGTCATTGTGCCCATCCCAAAGAAAGTTCGTGTATAGTTTCTCAATCTGCTCAATAGTCTTGGATGAGATCTTGAAAATAGATAGGTAATATATAGGGAGATTGCTGTGAGTGGCTCGAGTCAGAGTAGGTCTGTCGCCTTTGGATATATGAGTACCACCCCAACTGTTGAGGCGCCTTTCCACCTTTTCAATGACAGGTTCCCAAAATGCATATGAGAATGGTTTCCCATTCAAAGGTAAGCCATGATATGTGAAGGGCCAAGTGCCAACTTGACAACCATATGAAGCAGCCAATGTGGAAACCGTGCTAATAACTTGGAGTGATTGATGTGAAGACCAGATGAATGCTCAAAAGAATCAATAATCTAAAAATAGGTTTGCTAGTTTTTTCTCATCATTATGTGAGAAAAGGATAGTATCATCAACGATAAATAACACATAATAAACATCTAATATTACAAAAATATAAAGGAAATCCAACACTGTCTCTCAAGCTGGTTTGTAGATGTCTTTCACAACCAGCTTATTGAGAAGTTTATCGAATTGTTATTTTAAGAGTCCTCAGTTTGCATATCATTTCAGAAGGTCTTTAGTTAGCATATCAATTTTGTTCTGTCATCAGAAGATAAGATGTGCATATAACACTTGCATCAACTTTCTCTTTTATGAAGTGCTTGTCAAATTTCTCACTAGAAGGAACTTCTCCATTCTAAAGAAGATAATTCTTTCTTAATTAATAAGAATAGGTACAAGACTAATCTTAATAGAGATTACAAGGAAAAACAAGTTTTGGAAGGAGAAAATATACAAGGAAGCAATTACCAATTAAGAGCTCCTTACAAATAAGGAAATAGAATACACAGAAAATAGCTGTAAATTGTAATCTGACACTCCCCCTCAAGGTGGTGAGTGAATGTTTTCCATTCCCAGTTCGCTAACTAAATTCTCAAAGTTGTTGTTGCTCAATCATTTGGTGAGGATATCTGTTATTTGATTATCGGTTGACACAAAAGGGTTCAAATGAGACCGCTATCCAACTTCTCTTTTATAAAGTGTCTATCCACTTCTACATGCTTCGTTCTATCATGTTGAACTGGATTATGAGTGATACTAATGGTAGACTTATTATCACAATGAAATTTCATAGTTCCTTCCCATGGAATCTTTAAGTCTTTTTAGGATAATTTTTATCCAGAGTAATTCACAAATGCCCAAGGCCATCGCTCAAAATTCTGCTTCTGAACTTGATCTTGCAACTACATTTTGCTTTTTACTCCTCCATGTAACCAAATTTCCACCTAGGAAAGTACAATAGTCAGAGGCTGATTTTCTATCATCAACTGGTACTTCTAGATTGAATTTCTCACCTTTCTTAAATAGCAGTCCTCTCCCAATGGAGTTTTTGAAATAATGAAGTATCTGATATACTACTTTAAGGTGAACTTCCTTGTATGAGAGAGATATATTAGTTTACCAACTAACCCTTAGTATGTTTCCTTATTTACTGGAGAACTCTCTTCGCTTGCACATAATCTATGATTTTGATCAATTGATGTTCCCACTGGTTTGCTACCAAGCTTCCCTGTTTCAGAAAGTAAGTCAATTACGTATTCATCTGTGATAAGAAAATTCCTTTTTAGAATAGGCAACTTCGATTCCAAGGAAATATTTCAACTTTCCAAGTTCTTTTAACTTCAGATTCACTAAGCAAACATTTTCTCAGTTGATCTCGTTCATTACTATTGTTTCTTGTGACAATAATATCATCAACTTAAACAATTAGTACTGTAACTCCCTTGCCGAATTTTTTATAAACGTATGATTTCCTTGACTTTGTTTGTAGCATATCTTCCTCATAACTTGAGAAAATCTACCAAACTATGCTCTAGGAGATTGTTTTAATCCATTCAATGCCTTCCTTAGTTTACAAACCTTATTTCTTGTTTGCTCATACCCGGGTGGAATCTCCATATAAATTTCTTCTTTTAAGTCACCATACAGGAAGGCATTTTTCACATCATAGTGTAACATGTCCCATTCACGATATATTGCAAGAGATGGAAGTATTTGTACAGTGTTCATCTTGGCAACAGGTGCAAATGTTTCAAGGTGATCAACCCCCTGTAGGTTTGAGTATATCCCTTAGCAACCAACTGTGCTTTGTACTTCTCGTGTGTTCCATCTGCCTTATACTTCACCAAATATACCCAATGACAACCTACTGCCTTCTTGTCTTTAGGCATTGTAACTAACTTCCGTGTTTTATTTTTCTCAAGGCTTCTATTTCATGATTCATTGCTTGCTTCCATTCTTCATGTTGCACTGCTTCTGCATGTGTCTTTGGAATATTTGCATGAGCAAGGTTAACCACAAAACTTCTATGCTTGCTTGAAAGTTTGTCATAGGATACGAAGTGAAAAAGAATAGAGTACAAGTTCGCCTTCCCTTCCTCAAAGCTTTAGGCAAATCCATATCTGACTCATCATTAGAAGATAATATGATGTCAAATTTATCACTTACTATTTTCTCATTAATTTCAGTTCCAGAGGTATGTTCAGATTCTTGGACTTGCTTAGTTTTGTCATTGTTCCTCGTCAACTAAACCTGTAATGGTGCAACAGTATGAGAGTTTGATGGCTCCGATGAGATGCTTATGGGAGTTAAAGGTGAGGATTGTTTGGAGTCAATGTCAATCGGTATGAAGGAAATGTGAGGTCGGGAATGGGTAAATCCTTATCTTCCAGTAGTATGTCTTCCACTTGAAGAAAAGGTGATGCAAAGAAGCTAGTATCTTCATAAAAGGTAACACCCGCTGAGACAAAGTACCTTTTAGAAGGTGGATGATAGCATTTATACCCCTTTTGTGTAGAGGAGTACCCAACAAAAATACATTTGAGCGCCCTTGGATCAAGTTTACCTTGTTGATGACTATGAACATGAACAAAGGCTACAAAACCAAATAGTCGAGGAATCAAGTTATTGGTCGTGCAAAAGTTGAGATAAAAATTGGATAAATTATTCTCAGGAGTTTTCTGATCTAGAACAATAGAGGGTAGTCGATTGATTAAGTTTCTGTCAATATAGCTTTCCCCCAAAAGAATCTAAGGACATTCCTTTGAAAGAGAAGTGCATGAGTCACAGAAAGAATATGACCTATTTTTCTTTCTGCAACTCCATTTTGTTGTGAACTTTATACACTAGACGACTCACAGATGACTCCTTGTTTTTGAAGAAAGAAATTAATGTCTGATTGAAGTAATCTAGTATTGTCAGAATGGAACCATTTGGGTTGGACTCCAAATTGATTTTTTATCATATGAAAAAAGGTTTGAATAACAGAATTCACATTAGACTTTTGTTTCAAAAGATACGCCCATGAAGCTTGGGTACAATCATCAATGAAGACCCAACAAAATTTAGAAACATTTGGAACATTAGGACTCCAATCATCACTATAAATAAGGGAGAAAGGCACAGATAATCTTTTGGTATTACCATGGAAAGGTACACGCTTGTGTTTAGCAAACTCACAAATATCACATTCAAATTGATTAAAAATTGAACTTTTGGAACAAATCAGCAAACAAAATTTTAAGAGATTTCAATGATGGTCTCTTGTAATCTTTGTTTCATGTAATATTGTATCTTGAGCTTCTGCTCTTTTCATTATATCAATGAAAATTGTTGTTTCCTTCGAAATAAAAAAAAAAAGATTTAAATGATGGATGTTCTAGTCAGTAACGGTATAACCAAAGTGGATTTGAAGAAATTTGAGCTTGTGAGGTGAAGGAAATTTGAGCATCTTTCCCAACACTGTTTTGACCAGTAGGTTCATCAAGGTAGTAAAGTCCATTATATTCTTTAAATCATCTTCCCATTGCCCTGGTCCTGAAAAATACAAGAAGAATGAGAAAAAGTTACATTGCATCCCAAGTCTTTGATCAAATTCTTTACTGATATTAAGTCAACAGTCAAACGTGGTATGTGGAGCACATTCTTTTAAGTATTGTTTGAATTTAACTTGATGTCTCCTTGTCCAGCCACTGTTACTAAGGTTCCATCTGCTTTAAATATTTTCTTACGGCTTGGGCAGAGGCTATAGGTTATAAAATTATGGGTACTATTTGTCATATGGTCAGTTGCACCATAATCAATAATCCAAGCAGAGAGTTTAGGCTGAGAAATTGTACCTGAAAAGGCTATTGAACATGTACCTTGACTAGGAGTTTTTTGCGAGGTTTCTAAGAGACTTCTTAATTTTTCAATCTCCTTGGAGTTAAGCTCTCCTCTTTCAAATGGCTTTTCATTCCCTTCGCTTTTCTGAGTTGTTGAAATATGAGCTTTGTCCAGGCCCTTTATTCATGTAACCTTTATTTGGCCCATTTTTTGGATTTGAATTCTGACAATTGGTAGGTTTGCCATGCAACTTCCAACATTTATCCTTAGTATGCCTCGGTTTTTTTGCAATAAGTGCACACCACTTGATCCTTATTTCCTGGTTTTCCTCCTTCCTAATTATTAGATTCAGCATGGGCGGTTTGATCATTGATATACCTCCTACCTTCATGGCAGGTCCTTGTGCTTATGATTCCAGCATAGTATTGCGACGAGATTCTTCACTTCTAACAATTCCAATAGTCTCATTTAGAGATGAAAGATCTTTTCCCAAAATTTTTATTCGAATAGCATCAAATTCAACATTAAGATCTGCAAGAAACGTGTAAATTCGATCTTTTTCAATCATTTTTTTTTTAAAAAGCCACCTCTTCAGTGCATTTCATTTCAACACATTGGTAATGATCCAACTCTTGCCACAAGCTTTGAAGAATAGTTGAATATTCTGTCATTGTTTAACTCCCTTGTTTTATTCCTAAAATACGAGTCTTAATGTATATATTTGTGCATCATCCTTCACTTTTGAATAAGTTTCCTTCATTGTTTCCCATATATCTTTGGCAATTGAAAGAAACATGCATGTATCACTAACTGTAGGTGTCATTGAATTCCACAGCCAGTACATTATCATTGAGTCGTCTTCATCCCATGCATCAAACTTTGGGTCACCCAATTTGGGTCCTGTCCCAATTATATGATCCAACTTTCCTTTGCCTTTTAGAAAGGTTCGGACAAGTTGAGGCCATTTGAGAATATTTTTCCCGTCCAACCGAGAACTAGCTAGGATGAATATTTTGCATGGCTGTACTTTTATTGGTTTCCTACGGCAGAGCTTCTTTGAGGACTTTGGTGGAGTCTGACATAGTGTTGATTTGAGGACTAGGTCACAACACAAAAAATGGGTTTCACAAAGGAAAAAAGTACCCATTGGATAAAGAGAGCTTCCAGCTTACTGAAACTCAAATACCCAGATGTGTGAATGGCAAAAGAAACCCACAGACAAAAAATAATAATAATAATTCTGCAATTTACCCACAAATGACACAGAAATAAATACCCATGAATGGGATGCAACACAAATGAAAAAAGCTGCAGCCTCCAAGGAAGCTTCCAATACAAAGGCTTTGCGATGAGAAGAATTCATCTGGATGCAAGGTCGTTTTTCCTTTATCATCTTCTCTGCATGATGTAGTAGGATTAGAATAAGTTAGGGTATTATGGTCAAATCCTTAATTGATTAGGATTAGAATTAGTTTCCATGATTGATTAGAATTAGGATTAGTTTCCTTGGTTTATTAGGATGATGATTAGTTTCTTTGACTAATTAGGATTAGGATTAGTTTCTTTGATTAATTACGTTTAGGATTAGTTTACTTTCCAATTCTCTATAAATAGAGAGATTGTCTTCTTGTATTGGCAACTTTTGATTCATAATAAAGACTTTGATTTTATTATTGGAGATTTCTCTTCTTTTATCTCCTAGGCTAATCATTGCATCTTTCGAATCCTCTGCCTCTCCAAGAGCCACTAATGCTACACACGTAACCACAACACGTCTTCCGTGACCATAAGCACAGTGGATGAACACTGGCTTCTTCTGCTCTCTTTTTCTACAAATCCACCGAACGGCCGATTCGATTTCTTGAGGCTGAGGAGAGCGTGTATCCCAAGTTGGAACACACAAATAACCTACCTACACCAGAAACTTCCAATCACCTTGCAATTCACAGGTACAAGTACAATCAACAATGGCAGGATTACAAGGAGCCAATCTATCAGGTGAACTAGGCCAAACTCCAACAAATAAACCTTCACAAATTTCACTTTAAGGATCATCCCTATGGTACAACCCACATAATGAAGGAAGATATTGAACGAAATACAAAAATGGACGAAAAATAATTATGAACCAAATTGGAAAAGCAGGGGAAGATTGATAGATGGAAGAGAAGCAAGTGAAACCAAGAGAGAAACTAAATAAGCATATAAGAATTGAAACGATAACGATCTGAAGCCCTAGAATCTAAGAAATAGAAATAGAGAGAATAAGGCTGCTGCCTTCAACCATATCAAAGATGAAAGTCCTGGTTTCATCGTTTTGAAACCTCAAAAATTTAGATTAATTGAAACCCAGAAAGAATTTTTCAGATTAGAAGATGAAATGGGTTCATACCAAGGAAGCCTCCAATAAAGCAAATATACCCACTGTGTTCAATGGGTGAGAAGAAAATGTTCACAAATGGAAGAAAGGAATAAACCTAATCGACAGTGAAGGCCAACTGGAAATAAAGCCTCAAGGCTCTGATACCATCTCAATAGAAGAAACTTCTCAATTCTGAAGAAGATAATTCTTCCTCAAGGCTCTGATACCATCTCAATTGAAGAAAATTCTCAAAAGAAGATAATTCTTTCTTAATTAATTAGAATAGGTTACAAGGCTAATCTTAAATAGAGATTACAAGGAAAGCAAGTTTTGGAAGGAAAAAATATACAAGGAAACAATGACCAATTAAGAGCTAATTACAAATAAGGAAGTAAAATACACAAAAAAATAGCTGTAAATTATAATTTGACAAACTTAGATATGTTTTGTCATATCATGTAGAATTGGATTACGAGTTATAGCAATGGTAGCCTTGTTATCACAATAAACTAGTGTAATATCTTTCAAGACAATTTTAGTTCCTCAAGAATCTTGTTAATCATATACTTTCACAAATTTTTTGGGCTAAGGCTATAAATTTTGCTTCAGCCCTACTTCTGGCTACTACATTTTGTTTTTTCTAGCCATGCAACTAAATTTCCTCCAACAAAAGAACTATATTTAGAAGTAAATCTTCTATCAGTAGTACTTCCTCATTAGTGTACACTTTCACTTGAAAATGGTCATGTTTTTGAAATAATATACCTTAACCTGGAGTTCCTTCATATATCTCAAGATTTTGTACACAACTTCAAAATGAATGGGTCTAGATGAGTGCATAAATTGACTCATCATACTACTCCAAATGTTATATCTGGACATGTGTGAGATAAAAAGATCAACCTTACCTACAAGTCTTTGTCATATATCTTTCTCCATAATTTGCTGCTTGTAATTTTAGATTCGTTTGACAAGAGTATTTGTTCTCTGATTGCCAAGTAAGCCTATTTCTTGAAGTAAGTCAATAACATATTTCCTTTGATTAACAAAAAAATATCTTTTTAGATCTTGCAAACTCCATCCCTAAGAAATATTTTAAGACTCCCAAGTCTTTGATTTGAAACTCACTTGCAAGTTTGTTCATAACATCAATCAACAACATAAACAATTAAAATAGTAGTTTTGTTATTCTTAGAGTATTTGTAGAAGATTGTATGGTTTGCTTGACTTTGGAGGTACCATTCATGTGATCTGATGCTCCAAAATCTGTTATCCATAATGTTGCATAGTTGTCATAGTGAGACAATGGTGGAGTATTGGTAGTGGCAAAGATTGAGAGAATGTATCAAAAGCAATCACTATTGGAGGTGTTGAGAAGACCCGAACAACACCGGCAGCGACGAGACTTAGATCATGCCAACAATGGAAAAGAAGACTGATGAGACCTAGGAAGATGAAGAAATTTGAGACCCATGAAGGAAAAAGTGAGATTGAAGCATTTAGAAAAAATGGAGACCGAAAGCATGAAGCAACCCCATAGACATGATTGAAGGTGGCAGATGATGAGCAAATGGGCAATGATCGATTGAAATCGCGGTGGCGGAACAAAGTTGTTGTGTTGTACTCGATTTTTATTGAGTGAACAATTGGAATTGAGGCAAACAAGCCTAAGAAGTAACGTTGAAAATCGACGGAGGTGAAACTAGAAGAAGGAATCGCCATCGGAGGGAGATTGTTTTGACAAAGATGACGACTGACGACTAGGGTGTTTTATGGTTGGGGTTGCTAACCATTAGGGCTTGGATACCTTGTTAGATAACATGGGGTTCTATCTAAAAACCAATTGGCAATGTGAAGAGTGAACCTTGTACCCTATAAAAGTTATAAAATCTTCCATGTTTCCAACGTGGTGGATCCTCAACATGCCCCCTCAAATGGTGCCTCTTTGGATTTATCATTCTTGGATTTGATCCTTTTTTTTTTTTTTTTCTTTAGAACGAATATCGGTTTGGGCTTTATGGACTCTGATACCATGTTATTTTTGGAGAATATATTTTTTTATTATAAAAAATGGCCCAATAATGGGTAAAGATAATACGAGAGAAAATCCAACTACAGAAACTGGTATAAAAGGAAAGGATATCTAACAATATCTACGATTTGATAATTTTCTTAACAAGCTAGTTGTGGAAGGAGATGCTCTCAAAGGGCATTTGGTTTATCAAAGTGTTATTTCAAAATGTCTCTTGCCTTCGGTGTGCCCTTAACTTTCAGGGAAGGAGAATCTCTCAATTGAAGCCTTTTCCATTCCTTGGGTTTTTGCTGATTCTTGGAAAGCAAATGTGCTTCAGCTTCTTTGCCATTAGGTGGAATTCAAAAGCATTTTTAATTTGGGTTAATACTGAGAAGGCCATTCTTTCTAAGCTTTGGTTGGAAAGAAACCAGTGTATCTTTCAGAATTCTGCTTAAGCTCCTTATGCTTGTTTTGATTTGACTTGTCTCAAGTCTTCTTCTTGGTCTGTGTTCCCCTTACAAGAATTTTAAAGGGTTCTCAATTCAGGATATTTATAATGGCTGCAATGCTGTCATCTTTCTTTTGTAACTCTTTGTTTTGACTTTCGGTTTTTCAGTTGTATTTATCTGTTCATTTCTTCCTGTCTTTGATCATCCTTGTATTTTGAGCATTAGTCTCTTTTCATTCCCTTAATAAAAAGTATTAAAAAATAAAATAATAATTACGAGGTAAATGATTGATAGTTTAATCTAAATGCAACTATATTATTCACAAATCTACAAAGACGATAAAGTTCAAATATTTGATCATTAATATTCACACAAACATTCATAATAGTAGAATTTTTATAAAATGTACTATTACTAGAACTATGAAGCGATGCCTGGCCTTGAGAATAACAGAGCGAAGAGTTTGGTTATTGGTATCTGTTAAAAATTAAAGAATAGAGAAGAGATACACAAGGTTACGTGGAAACCCTAGTACAGGGAGAAAAACCACGATATAAAGACTTTTCTTATTCGGTTTTAAATCTGATACATTGAACACACAGGGACACACTGTTTAAATAGACAGTAGGAAACCCTAGGGGTCTTACACAATTACATAAATGCCCCTAGGTTAATAACCCTATTTTCAACACTCCCCCTCAAGTTGGAGCATAAATATCGACAAAGCCCAACTTGCTTACACAATAATTAAAATTTTGTCTCAGTAACCCTTTTGTAAGAACATCAACAACTTGTTGGTTTGAAGGAATATAAGGAATGCATATGTTTTCATTGTCCAATCTCTTCTTAATGTAGTGTCTGTCTATCTCTACGTGTTTAGTTCTGTCTTGTTGAACTGGGTTGTTTGCATTACTGATGACAACTTTATTATCACAAAACAATTTCATTGGAAGCTCATAATCTTGCTGGAGATCTGATAATACTTTCTTCAACCAGATTTCTTCACAAATCTCTAGACTCACGACCCGATACTCAGCCTCAGCACTACTTCTAGCAACAACTCCTTGTTTTTTACTTCTCCAGGTGACTAGGTCTCCCCAGACAAACGTACAATACCCAGACATAGATTTTCTATCAACAACAGACCCTACCAAGTCAGAATCAGTGTAAGCTTCAACAGATCGTTTATCGGTTTTTCTAAACATTAGGCCTTTACCAGGAGTTCCTTTCAGATACCGAAGAATACGTTCAACTGCTATCATATGATCTTCACAAGGAGCTTGCATAAACTAACTTGCAACACTTACTGCATAAGAGATATATCTGGTCTTGTGTGAGACAAGTATATTAACTTCCCAACTAACCGCTGATACCTTTCTTTATTGACAGGAATTCTATCATTCTTATCACCGAGTTTCGCATTGTATTCTATTGGTGTGTCAACAGGTTTACACCCAGTCATACTTGTTTCTTTTAGCAAGTCCAGAGTATATTTTTGTTGAGAAACTGATATACCCTCTTTTGAGCGAGCCACTTCCATTCCCAGAAAGTATCTTAGCTTCCCGAGGTCTTTAATTTCAAACTCTCTAGCCATCTCTGTTTTTAGTCTCGTGACCTCGACATCATCATCCCCAGATAAAACAATGTCATCAATGTACACAATAAGAACAACTATCTTCCCTGATGTTGATCTTTTTATAAACAGAGTGTGATTGGAATGCCCTTGAACATACCCCTGTGCTTTCACAAACGTTGTGTACCTGTCAAACCAGGCCCTTGGAGACTGTTTCAATCCGTATAGTGACTTTCGCAATCTACACACCTTATTTTTGAATTGACTCTCGAACCCGGGAGGGGGACTCATATAGACTTCCTCCTCAAGTTCCCCATTCAAAAACACATTTTTAACATCAAGTTGGTGTAGAGGCCAATCTTTATTCATAGCAACTGACAAAAGTACTCGGATCGTGTTAAGTTTAGCCACAGGTGAAAAAGTCTCAGAATAATCTACTTCATAGGTTTGAGTAAAGCTTCTTGCAACGAGTCTAGCCTTGTACCGGTCAATTGTCCCATCTGACTTGAACTTTATAGTAAATACCCATTTACATCCAACTGTCTTGTGTCCTTCAGGCAAAGTCACCGGTTCCCAGGTTCTATTTTTTTTCAGAGCTCTTATTTCTTCCATAACAACAGACTGCCATTCTGGTTTTTTCATTGCAACACTTATGTTATCTGGAACCACCTCAGTGTCCAAGCTAGTAGTAAATGCCTTGAACTTGGATACTAGATTACTATACGTCATGTAACTATGCATAGGGTATTTAGTACATGAACGAGTACCTTTCCTCAGGGCTATGGGAAGATCAAGTGATGCATCACGTTCTTTCCAAGGAACTTGATTGGTAGGAAGGACCAAACTATCATGCTCAGGACTAGGGTTAGACAAGGTTTGAATGGATGCTGACTCTAAAGGAATAGCATAAGATGACCAGTTAGTCTCTTCATTTACGTTCCCCCCCTGAAGATGACTAACAAGGAAAAACGATTGATCCTCGAGAAAGGTGACATCCATGGAGACATAGTACTTTCTAGATGACGGGTGATAGCATTTATATCCACGTTGATGGAGTGGATATCTAACAAAGACACACTTCTGAGCACGAGGAGTAAATTTCGTACGGTTTAAACCATGGGAGTGAACAAAAGCAACACAACCAAAAATCCGAAGAGAAACATAAAAAATAAATCGAGTAGTATGAAAGGACTCTTTAAACAATTCTAAAGGAGTGAAGATTAAGAATACGGGATGGCATCCGATTAATGAGATGAGCAGCGGTGAGAACTGCATCTCCCCAGAGGTACGACGGAAGATTGGTGGATAACATAAGAGATCGGGCTACTTCAACCAGATGCCGATTTTTACGCTCAGCTACTCCATTTTGTTGCGGAGTGTAAGCACACGAGCTCTGGTGAACAATACCTTTAGAAACAAGAAACTCTCTGAAAGAAGCATTAAAAAATTCTCGCCCATTATCACTTCTTAAAATCCCAATCTTTGTTTGAAATTGAGTTTCAACAGTTGTGTAAAATTGTTGGAAAACAGAGAACACTTCAAATTTATCAGTAAAAAGGAAAATCCAGGTGAGACGGGTGTGATCATCTATAAACGTGACAAACCATCGTTTACTAGTGGAAGTAATAACCGGTGAGGGACCCCAGACATCACTATGAACAAGAGAAAACGGACTCGAGGGTTTGTAAGGCTAAGAACGAAAAAAAACCCGATGTTG
This sequence comes from Benincasa hispida, assembly GCF_009727055.1. Taxonomy (NCBI): domain Eukaryota; kingdom Viridiplantae; phylum Streptophyta; class Magnoliopsida; order Cucurbitales; family Cucurbitaceae; genus Benincasa; species Benincasa hispida. The sequence continues at coordinate 51,328,581 of NC_052349.1, forward strand.
CTTGGCATGAATACACACATCACAATTAAAAGAAGAAGTACTAGCATTACGAAATAAATGAGGAAATAAATACTTCATATATTGAAAATTCGGATGTCCTAAGCGAAAATGCCATAACATAACATCATGTTCAGAAACAGAGAAATTTAAAGACATAAACCCAAATTGGTGATCATTCCTAGAGGAAGCTTCGTCAGAAAGGAAGTATAGTCCCCTATCGTGCCGGGCAGTGCCAATCGTCATCCCCGATTTCAGATCTTGAAACAAAACGGAATCTGGTGAGAAAATCGCCTTACACTTCAAATCTCTTGTTATTTTACTGACAGATAACAAATTATATGATATTTTAGGCATATGTAAGGTATCACGTAGAATTAAACCATTAAATGGAGAGATATTGCCCTTCCCTGCAACCGGGGCAAATGACCCATCTGTAATTCGAATACGCTCATTACCGGCACTTGGATTATATGACATAAATAACTCTGAGGAACTTGTAAGATGATCAATAGCTCCTGAATCCACAATCCATGGTTTTTTACCATTTATACTAATCAGGCCAAAAGAAGGGAAATTACCTGACTGTGCAATTGCACTCACCCCAATCGTACTCGAGCTATGTGTATTGTCACCAGAAGATTGCTTCTGAGTTGGTTCATCTACTGAGCCACTTACCAGGGCACGACTAGGATTAGATTTGTCATGAGACTATCGTCGCCTGCTATTTGGGGGCTTCTCGTGTAATTTCCAACATTGGTCCTTTGTATGCCACAGCTTCTTACAGTGTTCACAAACAGGTGGAGATTTTTTATCACCATCAGTACCGGACGGCTTCGCGACGAAGGCGGCTACATCAGTAGTAGGAATGGTATTATTCATGGCACATGACCGATCCTCTTCCAACCGTACTTCAGAACAGACTTCTCTAAGTGAAGGAGTCGGGCGCTGGCCTAATATCCGATTACGGACACCATCAAACTTTGGGTTTTATCCAACCAAAAACATATAGACACGATCTGCTTCCTCAATCTTCAAATATTGGGCTCCATCCTGTGGACAATTCCAGACAATCTCTCTACACAATTCCATTTCCTACCACAGAATTAACAGTTTGTTAAAATAAGAAGTAACATCCATGGACCCTTGTTTGCACTCATGGACCTGTTTGTGGAGTGTATATAGCCGAGAGGCATTCTGTCTTTTAGAATATAGATCTTGCGTTGCCTCCCAGATATCCTTGGCTGTTGTATACAGAGTGGTCTTCCTATCTGGGGTTCCATACTATTCACCAAAACAGACCGTAACAACGAATCTTCCTCTTTCCAAATTCGTTCTTGTGGATTATCTGGTGCCGGCTTTGGAATTTCCCCTGTCAAATATCCAAACTTGTGACGCTCTTCCAAGGCCATCCAGATTGATTGGGACCAGGAAAAATAGTTTTGCCCATTTAATTTTTCTCCTACGATAAATCCTGCAGAATTACCCATCGAACCAGATAAGTATGAAACATTAGGCACAATAGGCAATGAGTTTACCGGATTTCCTGAATAAACTGGTTGAGGATTTGCACCGAACATCGTATCCAAATCAGAAATCTGCTGTTGTAGGTAAGCCAACCGTTGTCTCACATCGTCTGGATAACGAGTTGAATTACAAGTGGTTGGAACAGGTGCTAGTCGCTTAAGCTGGTCAAAACCTCTGCTGTTGACCATGGAAGGACCATCGGGTTGGGCTGTGAAGGAAGAGCTCGGGTCGGTCTGGTCAGGTCGGGCTGTGAAGGAACCACGCGGGTCGGAAGCACGCGGGTCATACTCGGGTCGGGCTGGTTGGATTGTGAAGCAAGGTGGCGAACTTGGTTTGCTCCAGACGGCACCAACCTGTTCAGATCGGACCGATAACCATGCTCTTCGCGTCCGATGCTCCGATTCTTCCCGATTGTGATAGCTTCGGTCGAAGGTCATCTGTTTCGCGGCCAACCTGCTCTTCGCGTCCGAGGCTGCTGAATCTACCCTGATCATGACAGCTCCAATCGTAGGTCGTCTGTTCTTACAGCCTCGGCTTGTTTCTGCATGGAAGAGCTCGATTGGGCAATCTGACGTGTGGTTCCCTTGATGCGACTTTCCGATGATTGCAACTGGACAGTAGAAATTAACTCCGGTAGGGCATCCTGAAAACATTCTTTTACAGCCGCTCGGATCGCCGTTTTCATGTCAAAATTCGAATATCCATCAGCAGAAGAAGATTGGGGTTGATTTTCTTCCATAACAGCTAGGGTTTTGTCACCATGCTTTGATACCATGTTAAAAATTAAAAAATAGAGAAGAGAAGAACACAAGGTTACGTAGAAACCCTAGTACAGGGAGAAAAACCACGATATAAAGACTTTTCTTATTCTATTTTAAATCTGATATATTGAACACACAGGGACACACTGTATAAATAGACAGTAGGAAACCCTAGGGGTCTTACACAATTACATAAATGCCCCTAGGTTAATAACCCTATTTTCAACCGTATCAATTGTGATCCTTCTAAGTTGAGCTCTTCGGCAGCTTTTGTGCATTGTGAGGTGAGTGCACGCCTTCTTCCTGTTTAGGCTCCCTCTTGGTCACAATCTGAGGACCATCTCTTTTTAGTCTCCAATCATTGGGAAGGTCCACAAGTGCCTTGCTTCTTGGAAAGAAAACCTTCTTATAAAGATGTGGTCTTCGTTATCCTCTCGTTGATCTTCTCACATTCTTAATGGGAAGTACTTTTTTTCCCCTGAAATAATAATGGGACGTACTCAGTTTCTTATATATATGTATATATAGTACTTTTAACTGGTCAAGTATTGAAAATTCTTGAACTTTTGCCAACGGCATTCTACTTATATCTTTTGATTATCTTCCATTACAATGTCTATGTTTTTTTTCAGAAATATTTTATCATTTTATCTAGAGGTTTTCATTTTCTATCTTTGTCTTCTGTTCAGGTTCGTAACTTACGTATAGGAGCCATGTCGAAAACTGTTCTTCATGCTCTGGCCCAAGCTGTTTTCATAACTTCGTCGCTCAACATTTTCAAGGAAGGAATGGTGGAGAATTTAAAGGAGAAGCTTCAGGTTCAAGTTATATTTTTCTGTAATGACATTTTATCTTTTTTAAAGGGTTACGTCCTTACTTAAATAGGATCTGTCTATAGGTTGTACATCTGTGTCCTTGAGTTCTAAAAATCTCTTTTAAAGGGTTGTGCTTTCTATTTTATGTATTTTACAAGGGATTGACTTCATTTGATGTTGTCATGGTGATCTCTTGACTTTTGTTTTTTTGTAGAACTTTTCAGCTACTGTACTAGATGCATACAATCTGCTTCCAAATTTTGTAAGTCACTACTTGTGTGTTGTTAAGTTCGTCATTGTGCTTTTCGCTTTGCTGCATGAATAAAGAAGAATAGGAGAAACAGAGTGAACTTGTTAAGAACGTGAACTGAAGAGAGGAAATACAGCTAAAAGGCTTCGCATTGCTTATTCATTTTCTTATTTATTTATTTTGTATCTGGTAAGAGAGTAAGAATTTGTGTTGCTCATTCTTATTTACTACTAAATAAGAGTGAAATTAGTTTTTCCAAAAGAAGCTACGACAGTTCTCATGGAGGAAGGTAAGAGGTCAAGGGGAAGAAAGATTCCCAACCGGCCGACAACATAGAAAGGGAATAATTGCAAAGTTGATTAGATCAAAAACCCTAGAGACATAAAGATGTGGTCTCCTCCCAAAGTTGCTCTTTTGGTCTTTCTTCCTCGGCCCCTTCTATTTTGCTAAATCTAAATAACCCATAAAATAGTCTCTTTTAAAAGGAAAATATAAAAGTTTCTTTTCATTTATTCAATCAAATTTCCTTCTCACATGTTTGGTTTGATTGGTGGATTGATGTTCAATTAAAATGAAAAAAAAAAAAAAAAACCAAATTCAACTAAGCTTAATTAAAAGAAATAAATAACCCTATCCGTTTCGTCTTCCACCCTCCAACTTCTCTGTTTGCTGCCGTCTCCGATCACCGTCGTCCATCCTTGACCTTCTGTTGCTACCCTCGGTCTTCTCGTGCTCCATTCTCCGTAACCCACTCTTTCTCCCTCCCCCACCTTACTGCGTTCGTCAGCTTCCCTCGGGTTTATGTCTTAGTCTTCTCTGACCATCGTCGAGTCGCCTCCGATCTCTGTCAACCATCCTCAGGCTTCTGTCGCCTTCCTCGGCCGCCACTTCTGGTTTTTCTCCCCAAAACCCAAACTTTTTAACCCCATTTTTTCTCTCTTTTCTTTTCTTCTCTCTACCCGAAACCCTTGCTGCTTTTCCATTCATCAGCCTCTATAGCCTTGCCTCCATTTTCTTCCCCCCGACTTATCCTCTATCAACTCTAACCTCCCATTGCCTCTTCCACCTTTGTTGTACATCTTTTGTCCTAAGATTTTCCCATCCCTTTCAGCCCTCTCAGTCCGTGCTTTGGACAATTTGGAGGCAATGAGTTGTTGCATTAGAAACTCTTATTTTTGGATAAAGTATGAGAAGAACTTGTTTTCTATTGAGAATTCAAGTATTAATCAGAACTCAGAAGATTTACCTTTCAATCACTCATTTGCGTTGGTTTGAATTATCTTTGGTAGAGTTGTTACAAGATCCGCTTCATGTTTTCTTCTCCAAAAAGGATTGGGATGACTCTGGATTCATTCGTTTGGTTAAGCTCAAATCATTCAATGAAAGATTTTTCGACTGTGCTATTTGGCCGCCTACTGGTGGTAGGAAAATCTACGTGTTTTGGCTAGTTTCTTGAAGAAAGGTTGGATGGTTTTCTGAAAAATGATTAGAGACTTTTTGGGTAAAGTGGAGTCTTGTTTATTGTCCTCCCCTTGGTTTGGTGTTGGTGAGTCTGATTTTGGGGAGCCTTTAGCTCCAACTTTCTCATATGATTTGAAGGTGGCTAGAAAATTTCAGGTCGTTTCTCAGTTGATTGACTTTGATTCTTATTATTGTGTTAGAAAAGACAAGGAAGTGTTGATAATGAACTTCAACAATTTGTTTGTTGTTTCTCGTTTGTTTGTCTTCTATTCTTGAAAAGATATTCATATTGCTCAGGAAGATTATTTTCAGTCTAAAGTTCTAATCAATCCTTTCATGGTTGATGAGACATTATTAAAACTCGGTGATTGTTTTGCCGATATGGATATGGAAAATGGCGAGAAATTGGATCCTTTCATTTGAAGGCTGAAAATTGGTCTTATAAAGCACATTCTCATTGTGAGTTATGGAGGTTGGCTTTCAATAGAAAATTTACCTTTGCCTTTTGGCCTCCTACTTTTGAAGCCATTGGAGAAAACCTTAGGGGTCTGGTTAGTATTTCTTCTCAAACTCTGTACTTGGATTGCTTTGAAGCTCCTATTGAAGTTAAAAGAAATTTGTGTGGTTTTCTCCCAACTGAAATTGAAGTTAAAGATAAGACTAATGGTAATTTTCACCTTAGATATTGTGATATTTCTCCATTAGATCCTCCTAGCATCGTGTTTTGTGGTTTGATCCTCACACTTTCTTATTGGACTTCTTTCCTCATCGGCACATTGGACTTTTGTTGGCTTTGGGTTTTTAGTTTATGTGCTCTCTAGTTTTGCTTTCCTATTTAGTGTTGGTTTGTTAGGTTTTAAGAGTTTTGTCTTTCGATGTCTTCTCCTCTTTGTATCTCAATAGTATTTTTTCTCCTTTTATTTTTCGCATTTTCTCTATCCTCTTGAAGGTTATTGTATCTTTGAGCATTAATCTCTTTTCATTTTATCAATGAAAAGTTTTGTTTTCTTTGAAAAAAAAAAAATTAAAACAAACAAATAAGCTCTATCCTTGCCCCCCAACTCTCCTCTCCCTGCCCCAATTGGCCCAATGGCCTTGCCCCCACTCTCCCAACCACCAACCCCTGGCATACCCATTTCCTAGGCCAGCCAACTGGCAGCCCACAATTCTCCTCTCTTCTAATCTTTAAGGGGCATGTTTGAGAGTGATTTGAAAAATAGTAATTTGAGCAAAAATGACTTGCTTGTAAGTGATATATTAAAAATAATTATGTATTATCATTTTAATGTTTGATTTTTTACACTTCTTAACACAATTTTCATTCCATCAAAATTGATTTTGAATAATTAAAAAAATGTTTGAGAACGATTTCTACATGCCCTAACTCTAGGTAATGTTTGAAGGCCAGTTGGCAGCCTCCATTTCCTTTCTTCTCTTTCATACTTCAGCCTCCTTACCTCTTCTTTTCTCTAACTGCTCCATGTTGACGTTCATTTCCTTATCCCATTATTCTTTTCTTTGAGACTCTCCAGTTGCACCACGCCAATAACGTCCTCTCTTATCCCTCTCTTCCATTTGATTTTTAGCATAATCTCTTGCCTGATGCCAATTGAGGACTTGATGAACTCAAGGAATGCTCAAAGAGGGCTGTAGAACCTAAGATGAAAAGGAAATTACATCGAACCAAAGGTAAACAAAGAATTACCCAATTTAAACAAGAAACATTCTAAAGAAATACAAGAAATCGAAGTTTAGATAAGCCCTGCATGAGGACAATACAACTGTCTTTTATTCTTATTCTCGGACAATAAAAGAGTCTGATTGATTTTCATACAATTTTTTTCCCAAACTCATAATTGACTAATTGTTCATTTATGTTTTTGGAATTGTAGAATTTCTGTAGATTTCTTTCTGTTTTTCTCTTTCTTCGTTTCCATCAGTTTTCTTTTTCACATGTTTGTTAGCTGGTTTAATCAGCTATAAAATCCTTGCAAGTACGGTAATTATGAGTGAGAGAAGCAATTGTTTTTTTCTTTTAACTAAAAAGTAATGATGTGAGGTTGAGAAAAAGAATAATGATGTGTTGTCATTGTGTGTCATGGGAGTTGATTTAAGTCAATTGCTTTCTTCTTCTTCAAAGCAGGATCTGATTGTTCCTTCTCTTATGAGCAAAGGGATTGAATTCTCATCATCGTCTTTATCAATGGTTCCAGGAATACCTATTAAGCCAATGCTCGCAAAGTACATTTATGGGCCAGTTATAACATTCATCATTTTTTATCATTTTTTTTCTATAATTGTAATTTGTCTCATTGTTTGTTATTGGTTCCTACTGTAGGATTACCAATGGTATTTCTCAAGCATTGAAAATCTTTGAGAATAAAGCTTTTACATGTGAATTCAAGTGAGTCCTCTTCTCTTGGATTGTTTGAGAATAATCTTTGAGAATAACTCTTTGATTGTTTCTTTTAACTCAGTCCTTGTATGCATGCATCATTTGTGATCTTTATCTTGTTGATCAGCTCATGAATCGTGCTTCTTAAGAAATTTAGTGCAAAGCTTGTTATGCATTTCTTTATGGCAAATAGATGAACTTGGATTAGTGGTGGTTTCATTTGGAAATCTATATAATTTTTTTTTAACAAAATTGAACTTCTCGTTGAATTTAAAAGATACAAAAATGTTGAAAGAACTAGTAGTAGGATTTATAAAGGAGCAAAATAAAAATAAAATTGAATATAAAAGTACAAGGACCCTTGTTATCCAATCCAATGCTATCATAAATGTCTTATTCTCAGACCAACTAAGAAGAGCATGAAAGAGAGAATAGGGTTCCATCTTTAAAAGCCTAAAAAACTTAGCACAAACTCCATGAATGAGTGCAAACGAGAGAGGAGAGAGGATAGATAGTAACACAAAAGGCGAATGCATGTGCCCAAGTTAAAATTAGAGGGTGAGGGAGAGAATCGTCGTACTCTGACTCTTCTTACAACTCTTATTGTTCTAGGAATAGTACATTTATGTAACTCAGGGTGTATTGGTTAGTGATTGTTGCAGAAATTGGCACAAAAGGAAGAGAGAATCTCTTTTAATGAAAGAAACTTCTATCAAGAATGTACAAAGATTGACACTTTTGAGAATCTTCAAGCTTTGGCACCAAGTCCCACATTCGATTTCTTCTTAATGTGTCTACTTCTTCTTCCATGGCCTTTCTCCATTGGATGTTTTGTGACACTTCTTCGTATGTCGTTGGTTCTTCAAATGTTGCTAATGTTGCATTCTTTTTTTCTTTTTTTGAAATGGAAACGAACTTTTCATTGATATGATGAAAAGTGACTAATGCTCAAGATACAAAGTTCAAAATACAACAAAACGTGCATAGTAGTCCAGAGATCTAAGGTCTAAGGATCAGTAGGTGCACTTGTACATTTGAACTGGATTGCACCTCAATAGCACCCTTGTCATATCTCAACTAGGTTGACTGTAACAACCCAAATTTTTAGTATGTTTCTAGGACGCCATTTTATGCATGCATAGGCTTGACAATACATTTCTCGAAGAGTAATTGAAAAAAAAAAGAGAATTTTTATTTCATTAAATAAAGCTCAAATAAATAAAGAAGAGAAATCTTGGAAATACCGTTCGGGGTACCCTTAACCCAACTTTAAAATAAATAACAATTAAATAAATCAATAAATGAAATCAAGGAATATTTCATAGGATTTTAAAATGCTCGACTCCTAAACTAGACACTAGTATATGAAACCTAAGTGCAGAAGCAATAATTCGTCCAAATGGCCAGGTCACGGATCTCTCTTGTCATGCACCGGTCTATCTTTGCCCTTACCTGAAAAACATGAAAGGAAAAGGATGAGTATAAAAGTATACTCAGTAAGCGACCCACTACTGGGCCCACTCAGTGATCTATTAGCCTTTCCATTGGGACAGAAGTGCACAAGGGCATCATAGGCGTAGGCATAAGGGGCGAACCCGAAGGCACGCTTTCATAAGTAGTGACCCCGGAGGGCACAATCACAAACATACGCGATGGTTCCAAGGGGACACCTACAGAAGCATAAGGTGTGGGCCCGAAGGCTCACAACATGCGATGTGCATAGCCCAATAGAAGTGCCAACAATTACTGCAATCTCATAAAGTCATAAGCATACAATCGAGGTCTTAAATCATGCTAAGATCACAAAACAGTTCACAATTTATCCATACGTCAAACACTGTTACAACACATAACATCAACATTCCACGACATAAGCGTAAGTTACCAAAATTTTCAACTGACCAACAGGCATATCAAGATATCTCATACTAAAGTAGGGACCAATATGTAGTACATGCTTGGGTTCGAGGGCGAACCGGTAGTAAATCACTTACCTTGAATTTATGTCGAACAATTAGCAAACAAATTCCAACTATCAATCAAATCCCCCTTCGACTTGAGTCAAATGCTTGAATCGCCCTAGAATAAACCAATTTAATGTCAATCCTTATAAACACAACCTAACTCACCCAAAATGTCAATCCTTATGAACACAACCTAACTCACCCAAAATGTCAATCCTTATAAACATAACCTAACTCACCCAAAATGCACAACCAAAAGTCTCCAAACCACTTACTCAAAATGTCGACTTAACCAGAACTACACCTGAGCTTCAAGTACGGAATCCAATCCAGTCATAAGCCAAACTGAAGGGTTTCAAAACTCAATTCTAAAATCCAATTAACACAAATATTCACAAAACCAATTGGGGAAACAAGAATTAACCAGAACAACCATTATTTATAGCTTACCAAAAGGCACCCAAAGCGATCTTTGATGCTGCGGGACAGTATCGAAAAAATGTCTTGAAACCCCGAATTGAGCAACAGTGCATCATGAGTATTACTTAAATCAGACCAAATTTGATAGGCATTCAAAACCCATTAACTAAAAACCAAATAAAACTTAAATCTCACAAAAAATTCCAAGTTTCTGGCAAAACGGAAAAGATCGGCCAGCAACAGTAGACGACATCGGCGTGAGCAGCGGCGGATGGTGTGGGTTGAGGCGCGAGCGGCGTGGACGGCTGGGCTGAGGCGTGAGCGGCGCGGACGACTATCGTGAGGAGGCGGCGGCGTTCAGACGACCGACGACCTGTCAAACCACGTACGGCTGGGCTGAAGAAACGAGTTGGGGGAAAAGGGTGGTCTTGTGTGTGGGGCTGGGAGGAAGAAGGAAAAAAAATTTAAATTTTCTTTTCTTTCTTTTCTCTGCACACAAACCGAGGTCTCTTAAATCCCACATTTATAACCTGTCTCTTATACACATCTAGATGTGTATAAGAGACAGCTCCTGAGGCATGAGCGGCAAAGATGGTTGGGCTGAGCCGTGAGTGGCGCGGACGACTGGCAAACTGTAGATTCACGTACGACTGGCTGAAGAAAAGAATTGGGGGAGGATGGTCTCGCGTGTGGGGCTGGGAGGAAGAAGAAGGGAAAAAATTAAAATTTTCTTTTCTTTCTTTTCTGTGCACACAACCGAGGTCACTTAAATCCCACATTTATAACCAATTGTACCCCCACTAACCCTAACTCCTCCCTTTTCCTTAAAGAAATATATAATTTTTCTAAAACCCCCTAATTCCCTCATTTAATTAAATAACCACCCCCAACAAGGTAAAATCCAAAAATTAACTCAATTCCAAAACCGCAAATGACTTATCACATAATTTCAAACCCAAAAATAAAAAGGAACAAAACGAATTTTACCTTACAATTTTTGGGACGTCACATTGACACCCTAATGCTGCATTTACGTATTTGGAATTTGGTTTTCTTAGTCTGGTTGATCTTCGTAATTGTGGCTCTTGATTATGTACTCCCCTTTGTCAAGGACTTTGTGTCCTTAATTGCTCTTCTTCGTCTTCGTCGCTTTCTTCTTCTCCTTCACTTGACCTATCTCTTGTTTTGATCATTCTTTGAAAGACTTCTCATCTTTTGGTGCCTTTTCTGATATGGGTGCCACCATGATGAGGCTTCATCGAATATAACATTCATTGATGTATAGCATCGTCCATTGATAGGATTAACACACCTCCACCCATTTTCTTTAGTTGTCATATCCGACAAAGATGCATTTGATTGCTTTCTTGTTAAATTTGCTTCTGAGATGATCTAGTACAAATACGTAACACGAATAACCAAAGACTCGAGCGTGTCCAACTGCTGGCTTGATGTTCAACAACCTTTCGTATGGCAATTTAAACCTAAGCCTCTACTAGGGATGTTTGTGAACCACATGGGCTTCTATCCTCATGCACTCAACCCAAACTCTTCCTGCACATTATTTGCATGTAACATACTACGACATACTTCTGCAAGATGTTTATTTTTTCTTTTTGTCACTCCATTTTGTTGTGGAGTGTTTGAACACGTTAATTGATGATGTATCTGATACTTTTGGAAGTATTGAGAATTCATTAGACATATATTCTCCCCCGTTATTTGTACATAGGCATTGAATTTTCTTTCCTAATTCACCTTCTACTAGTTTGAATTCTTTAAGCTTTATAATTATTTTAGACTTCTCTTTCATAAAGAACACCGAAATATACCTGGATGGAGAAGTCATCAATAAAGGTCACCATGTAGTGCCATATTGCTGATTGAAGATTGCTTGAAAGGACCAAATACATTAGAATGCACCCAACTCTGATGGTTGCTTTACTCTAAATTTGGACTCCTTGAATGGTGGTTGATGTGCCTAACCATACTAGCAACCAACACAAGCCATGTCTTCTCTGATATCAAGTTGAGGTTGCCTCTTAAGCATAAACTTGTTTATCATTGCCTTCAATTTGTTATAACTAGCACGACCAAGTCTTGCATGCCACTAATCTGTTGTTTCATTCTTCCATGTCTTATTCATGTATAGGGCCTCTACTAACATGACGTAGATGGGGTCCATACTTCACCCTTCCATCAACGACATAACATTGACTTTGAGATCATGGTGCACCATGACATCAGTCGGTTCAAATACGACAAAGTTGCCTATTGATGTCAATTGAAACACTAATTCCAAATTCTTCTTTATCCCAGGCTCATAAAATACGTTTTCCAACTCCATTTGATTGGAACTGGAATGAGACACTATCATAGTTTTGCCAATGTGGGCTATTGACAACTTTGAGTTGTTTGCAGTTACGACAACTCAACTTCCTTTGTAATTTGATGTGTTTTGCAGCTTCTTATCACCTATCATGTGGTTAGAGCAATCTGAATTAATAAATCCAATCATTTTCCAAATTTACCTATTCAACATAGAGAACCAACACTTCATTACCCACCATATTGGATGTCGATTGAGGGTTGGGATCTGTTATTGCAAAACATGCATCTGCATCACATCTTCACTAATGCTCTCACCCTGGGAGGTGACTACAATTTTTTTATTTTTTTATGGCATGAAATCCTTCATGCCCAAGTAAAAGGATCTCTCTTGCTTCTTTATAGATTCTACAAATATTCATATTTCTTAGATTATCCTTGTCTAAAGAAATTTTCTAGAATTCCTTTGAACCTAAAGAAAACCTAGGACGTTTCTAGATCTTTACTTTTGTGGTGTTTATTTATAATTTACACATTTGAACATAATTCTAGAAAAACCTAATTTAGACCTTTATTTTATTTTGTAGATACTTCAAGAACCTTCTAGATTAGTTAGTGTTGTTTTCTACTTTAACAGTGATTCTAGATTAAAAAATTAAAAATAAGCTTCAATGAAAAATAGAGTTATATTTTTTTTTTTTTTGAAAAGGAAACAATCTCTTCATTAAGATAATGGAATGAGACAAAGCTCATAGTACAAGACTAACAACGATCAAGACTTGACACAAAGATCAGGAAGTGCACTCGGGCATCTCAACTAAGTTGACACCCCCATAGCACCCTCATCATTTAAAAAATAAATAGAACAAGAATAACAAAGACTAACAGAAAACCAACAAAAACATAGTACAACCAGAGCCATGGGTACAAACAGAGCAGAAGAAACTATTCCAATAAGAATGTTCATTACACCACACAACCAACAAAATAGTAGGAAAACAAGAATAGTAGGAATAGAGTTGTATTTTATGTTTTTAATTTTTTCAATTATGAGTTTAGTATAGATTTAAAAACTAGTGTTCTCAATTAGGCGTTTAATATAAATTTGAAAACCTGATCCCAATTTAGTCCATTGTTAAAAATGTGTTTCGCAATATACTTTTAAATGATGAAACTTGTGGTAGTTACTAACTAAATAATTAGTTGAATCTCAAATATTAATAATAAATATATTACATATTTTACTTTTCAAAATCTTGTATAGGTGTTATTTTACAATATTAAATAATTTATATTATATATTGTTCATATTTTATCTTTTTTTTTTTCAAAAAAAATAGAATGATGATTTATAATATGAAGTTGTACAATTATCAAAGTTTTTATCTTTTTTATGGTAACTTTGCATTTTTCTTTTAAATTTCATTTCAAGTTTAGAAGTAACATGTTTTCAAACTTTTCACTAAAGCAGAATACAGCTGTTCTAAAAATAAATTCACCGTACATGCCCTTCTTATCTAATTCTTCACCGTCTCCTTATCTTCTCCTGTAGATTAAAACTTGAACTTTTTTGCTAGTTCAGTTGCATTTTCGACTAAGTTTTCTTTTATGTATTTAGATATGATGGTCAGCGTGCACAAATTCACAAATTGGCAGATGGTTCTGTGCGAGTTTTCTCTCGGAACAGTGATGATACAACGTCAAAATTTCCAGATTTGATCGAAATAATTAATGAATTGTGTAAACCTGCTGCCTCAACTTTCATACTGGATGCTGAGGTAAGAGGTTGCTGTCAGACACTGTTTGAACCTTTTTCTTATGAACTCTGAAGCTATGTATAAGAGAACGGTATTTTTTATTATTGAGATGTGAGAAAACCCCCCACATATTCATACAAAAGATTTCCTAATGAAAGACCTAGAATTAAGCAATCAATCTAAATCTCTATGGAAATAAAATATACAAAAAAATGGAATATACAAGGAAACAATCTTAACAATCCCTAATTTTCAGCAAAGACAATTAAGCTTGATTTTCTTCAAACTCTTTTATCGGTTCTGTTGGTTGACAATACTTCTTCACCACAAAATGATATCTTACTGCTCCATGCTCTAGGTTGTTGCTGTTGATAGGAAAAATAATTGCAGACTAATGTCTTTCCAAGAACTATCATCACGTGGGAGAGGGAGCAAAGGCTCACTGGTTGCTGTTGATAGCATAAAGGTCTGGTATATTGTTACTTTTTAGTATTACCTGACATGGATTGTTGCTCTATAGCACCGATAGCAATGTATAACATGTCCTTTTAATGTTCTAAAGTACGGACGGAAGACGATCTAGCATTACTCTTTTTAGTTTCCATTTTGTACAGTGAAGTTTCCTGATTTTTCTCCCTTGCTCCTTGTTTTGGAATAACATAAGACAGAAGTATCATTTTTTGTATTCTTTTTTCTTTTGCCGTTTGGAGGTTTTCTGTTATCAAAGCTCAAATTTATAATGATACTTGAACTCAAGCAAGTTGTTTATTTCCATTTCTTCTTCTGTTGAACTGTGTTCTTCTTATTTATTTATTAATTATTATTTATGTATCCATCATTATCAAACCAAATGTGCAACCATCAAAACTAATTTTGGACATCTTTTGAGAAATCCACGGAACATTTTATTTTTTTCTCATTGAATTGAATTTGTCTTTCTCAAGAGTAGCATCTCCATACTAGGACTAAGCCTGACCTAACTACTTCTGTGGATGCTATGCTAATGTTAAAAAGTTGAACAGAGTTTTAGTGATAAATGTATGTCACTTACTTGGATATCTATGTTTCACTTTATGGTTGATTCATTGTGCAAACGAGATAACTTCTTATTTATTTTATTTATATCATTCAACCAGCTCAGTTCTAATAGCAATGCCTGGACAAAATATAAAAGGAAAGATAGAGGGTAGGGATATATGATGAAGAAAACGGAAAACTAGAAAGGAAAAAACATAAACTGTATGAAAAGGAATGTGCTTAAGATTAATTAATACTAAAAAATAAACGGGCCTAAAGATTGAGTCTTTAGTAAATGTTCTTCAACAGATTTGACGTATGATGCATTTTCTTTTTCGTTTTGGGGTCGATCATTTTTTTTGTAGCATCCATTCTGAGAAGTATTTGTTGTACCCCATAGCAGCTACATGCTGATCAAATGTTCAAATCTATCCATTCCTTTAATACTTGTTTGTTTTTGCAGGTTGATATTTGTGTGTTTGTCTTTGACATCATGCTTGCCAATGGAGAGCAGTAATCATTTTTCAACCCTCTCAATCTTCTCATGATTCGAAGTTTTGAATTTTTTAATTTCTCAGAATGATTTAGAATACTAATGCAATAGGATTAAACTAGAGTAATAGTGCATCATGGAATAGATTCATTGAATAGAATACTAATGCAATAGCCACTTGAGTCAATTGGCTATCAATGTCAATCATGGAATAGATCCATTCTCCTTGCCTTTTGAGTTCAGCTTTAAAGAAATTGTTTTTGGCTACTGATGAAGTTTGTAGGTTAGTAGGGTAGTTCATAGTCACACACCTAATAGTTGAGCATAGCATTTGATATAAGAAGTTGCTTTTATGTGTATAGACATATATGAAAGCCCTAAACGAAGGTAATTAATTCGAACTCTATTTAAAGTCTATGTAAAA
Organism: Benincasa hispida; assembly: GCF_009727055.1. Classification (NCBI taxonomy): domain Eukaryota; kingdom Viridiplantae; phylum Streptophyta; class Magnoliopsida; order Cucurbitales; family Cucurbitaceae; genus Benincasa; species Benincasa hispida. The sequence goes on from NC_052349.1 coordinate 51,344,190, forward strand.
ATATCTCCTAATTGTTCTCTATCATCACATGTCTTGTAGACACCAAACATTTTTTTGTATTTTCGTACGAACAAAATGACAATCAATTTCAATATGTTTAGTCCGCTCATGAAATACTGGGTTGGATGCAATATGAAAAGCAACTAGGTCGTCACAACACAACTTGGTCGGAACTGTAATATTTTTTAAGAGTTGATGTCTCTACATTATTTCACATATTGATTGTGTCATAACCCTATATTCTTATTTAGCATTTGATTGTGAGACCACATTTTGCTTTTTACTCTTCCATGAAACTAAATTGCCTCCAACAAATATACAATAGTGAGGAGTTTATCTTCTTGATCCTGCCTTTGGCATCTAAAAAGCATTCAATCTCCATATTGCATTCAATCTCCATATTCCATGGTCTTTATGTATGATTCCAGGTCCATGTGCAACCTTCAAATAGCAAGGTATTCAAGGAGAAATATTGTCAATCCCAGTACCCAAAGGAAGCTGGCAACTCTAAGTCTGTTTTGCTTAGGCAGCCCGTGGTTGAGAGATTTTAGCATAAACTCCATAATTGGAAGTATGCATATATATAGAAAAGGGGCCATCACACGCTCATTCAATCTACTCTTTCTAGCTTCCCAACTTATTATTTGTTTCAGGCTCCTTCCTCTGTTATTAGTTGCCTTGATAAGTTGGTTCAAGATTTCTTTTGAGAAGGTTCTCGTGGTGATGGTGTAATGTAAATCTAATGAAAAAACTTTATTCAATTTGTTGATAATTTGAATACTCTGAATTTTTTTTCATATCTTTACAAATGGGTATTGTCCTAATATGTACACTAATGAGAGCCAAATATGGCAAAGATAATCAACGGTAATATGAATGGAAATAAGGAAAAAATATTACAGGAAAAGGAATGAACACTAATTACAAAATAATATTCCAAAGAGAGGGGAAAGGAGAAGACTTTCTATATTCAAGTTGGATTGTATATGTTGATTAAGTCCATCTTGGCCTTTAAGACTTCAAAAGTGTTCTTGAATAGAGCTTTTGTGAGAATGTCAGTAACCTGCATCTTGGTAGGTATGTAGTTAATGGAGACACTTTTGTTTTCTATTTTCTCTTTAATAAAGTATCGATCAATATCCACATGCTTTATGCGATCATGATGGATCGGGTCTTTGACAATACTTATAGTAGCTTGATTGTCGCAACGTACCTCTATTGGTTCTTTTGATGTGATTTTAAGTTCTGATAGGATGCTTTTGAGCTAGATTCCTTCACATATTCCTTGAGCTAGTGCCCTTAGTTCAGCTTCGACACTACTCCCAGATACGACTGCTTGTTTCTTGTTTCGCCAAGTGACTAGGTTTCCCCAAACAAAGGTACAGTATCCAGTTATTGATCTTCTGTCTATTTTTGAGCTTTCCCAAACAAACTTTGGTAAGCCTTTTGAGATTGTTGTTGATGCTAGTGGTGTTGAAATAGGAGCAGTGCTATCCCAAGAATCACACCCTATAGAATTTTTTAGTGAGAAACGAAGTGAACCTCAACAAAAATGGACCACTTATGAACAAGAATTATACACCTTAGTAAGAGCCTTACAATATTGGGAACACTACCTTATAGGTAAAGAATTCATTCTACTTACCGACCATTATTCCCTCAAGTTTCTTCACTCACAAAAACGTATTAGTAGAATGCATGCTAGATGGATAGTATTTATCTAAAAATTTGATTTTGTAATAAAACATACCTCGGGTACCACCAATAAAGTAGCTGATGCTTTAAGTAGAAAGTCATCTCTACTAACTCTTCTCCAAGGCACTATCACAGCTTTAGATCATCTACCCACTTGTTATGAACTAGACCCTGACTTACATACAATTTAGTAGCAGTGTAATACACATTCTGCCCCTAATGATTATCATTTGTTTGAAAATTATCTCTTTAAAGGTAATTCGTTATGTATACCTCAAGGGTCCCTAAGAGAAGCCATCATACATGAAGCTCGAGTGGTTTAGCTGGTCATTTGGTCGAGATAAGACCTATATAATGCTGTCTAAAAAATTCTTTTGGCCACAACTTAGAAAAGATGTAAATAATTTTATAAAACGATACTTTGTGTGCCAAATAGCAAAAGGCCAATCTCAAAATACAAGACTTTATACCCCCCCTTTCCCAATTCCCCAAAATATTTAGGAGGATCTCTCTATGGACTTCATCCCCTTGGTCTCCCACGCACACAAAGAGGGTTTGATTCTATTTTCGTTGTTGTTGATAGATTTAGTAAGATGGCTCATTTTATCCCTTGCAAAAAAACCTCAGATGCTTTAAATATTGCTCAATTTTTTTTCAAAGAAATCGTACGCTTACATGGAATTCCCAAATCAATAGTATCTGACAGAGATGTTAAATTCATGAGTTTTTTTTTTTTTTTTGGAAAAGCCTTTGAAAGAAATTTGGAATTCACTTAAAGTTCAGCTCAACAAGCCATCCACAAATAGATGGCCAAACTGAGGTGACAAATAGAACATTGGTAATCTACTTCGATGCATCTGTGGAGAACAACCCAAAAAATGGGATCTTGCACTCTCACAAGCAAAATTTGCATACAACAACATGCAAAATAGATCAACAAGGAAGTGCCCTTTGAAATTGTTTATAGTCATCCTCCTAGACTAACTTTTGACCTCACTAATTTACCTTCTGTTGACAGCAACCTTGAGGTAGATTACATGGTGGACAGATTCAAAAGATACATGAAGAAGTTGTGAAGAACCTAATAGCTGCCAATACTAAATATAAGGACAAAGCTGATGCTCACCAAAGGAGACAAACTTTTCAACCTGGAGATCTAGTCATGGTGTACATCAAAAAATCAAGACTACCAGCTGGAAGTTCTTCCAAATTAACCAACATAAAGTTCGGCCCATTCACAATACTAGAAAAATTTGGAGAAAATGCCTTCCGGAGAGATCAACCTACATCTATGAACATTAGCAACACATTCAACATTGCTGATATTTTTCCCTACTACGCACCTGATGAGTTTCAACTTTCATCATAAATTCGAGGACGAGTTTAATTCTCAGGGGGTCGAATTGATGTAGGGACATTTTGGGAATATTCTATAATTTCCATTTGTATCCATTTACAATTTAATTTGTTTTCTTTTTAGTTTAGGTGTGAAAACACCCTTCCCCTTTGGGTCTTTTTAAAGGAGTTTTAGGATTTGAATTAGTTAGTTAGTTAGGTGTGAAACAACCCTTTCCTTTTGGGTCTATTTAAAGGGATCATTGTGTACAATTCTAATACAATCAATAATACTCTACTTCACGATTTTCTCCAAGAATTGAGTTACATCAGTTACCTTCAGTTGTTGCACTTGTTTGATAGGCCTTTCCACATCTATCGCCCGTTCCCTTGTTGGCTTCCAATCCAGAGGTTTGCCATGAATATCCCAACACACTCCTTTATTGTGTCCTGGTTTTCTACAATGCTCACACCATGATCTTGGTTTCCGTTGTTGATTATCAGTTCCTTTGTAGTCCTGATTTCGATTGTAGTGGTAATCATGAGTATTTATACGTACCTCATTACCAAGATTTCGAGCAATTAAAGTTGATCCTTCAGGTTCAGAGCTTGCAGACACTCCTAACAGTAGTTTCTTCCTACTTTCTTCTCTTCTTACTTTTGCAAAAACTTCTCTGATGTTAGGTAAGGGTTTAATAGCCAAGATTCTACCACGTACCTCATCAAGGCCAGAAGAAATTTGAACACTTGTTTCTTCTCAACTATCTTTTTACATATAGCTCCATCTATAGTGCATTCCATTTGTGGCTTTCAAATACATCAAGTTGTTGCCAAAGACGAGGCAGTTGGGTGAAATAGTGAGTAACTTGCATATCCCCTTGCCGTATCTCGTGAATTTTGCCTTTAATTTCAAATTATTCCACTGTATTTTCTTGGTCGGAATAGGGTTTCACGAGCTGCTTCCCAGATGTCGCTTGCAGTCGAGAAGAGTAGAAATCCTTCACCAATTTCTGTCGTCATGGAGTTGATTAGCCTTGACATAACCATACTATTTTTCAGCTTTTCATGTCCTGTATTTTGGATCAACTTGGTATGGGATGAGATTTTTGCTTGATAGATAATCTTCCTTTCCTTTTCTACATATAAACATGATAACATATTGTGACCAAGGGAGATAAATCCTTCCATTTAGTTTGTGATTAGTAATTGGAAGAATGGTCCCTTCTGTACTGTTAGTATTCATAGATGTCATATTAGAATGTTCAATTCTGTAGAGGAAGATATTTACCACTTACCCAAATATTCCTTGTAACAAAGGAAAAACAGAAAAATACTTTCTCACAGACTTGAAGCTTGATGAAAAAATTATCCGAAATAATATAAAAAATGAATACGGAATGTCCAGACTCGGAAATGAAAAAAATAATGTGCCCAGTCTCGGAAATAAGGAAAAATGATGTGCCCAGACTCGGACGGAATGCCCAGACCCGGAAATAAGAAACGACCTGGACCGCGAACCTGATTCAGCAACCACAACCCACGAATCGGAAATAAGAAATGGCACGACCCACGATCCAACCTGGTTGGCTCCACGACTGGATTCAATAGCGGCATGGACTCAGCCCACGACCTGGATATGTCCGACCCAGTTGGATACACGCGACCCGATTGTCCCACGATGAGAAATCCTTGCTTTTTGTTGCTCAGCCGCGACTTCAATCCACGATTCTTGGCTGGTCTGCTTCAGAAGGTTTCGATCGGTTGTGGTTTGCTTTTGACGTGAGCTTGACTTCAATTTTCTTCTATTTGGATGATTTGTCACGGATTGGCTTTGGATGTGAAACTCCCGTTCATAGATAGAGTTTTTCTGATGCACAACTTCAAACGAATGGGTATGTTGATTGAAGTTTCAATGCCCTGTAGTTCCTTACTAGGGTTTCGGAAGTGAAAATTCACAGAGATGCTCTGGTACCATGTTGATAATTTGAATACTTTGAATTTTTTCTCATATCTTTACAAATGGGTATTGTCCTAATATATACACTGATGAGAGCCAAATATAAAATATTACAAGAAAGGAATGAACACTAATTACAAAATAATATTCCAAAAAGAGGGGAAAGGAGAAGACTTTCTATATTCAACACAATTCATCAAAATTTGCTCAATACAAGGGAGGGGTCTCTATTTATAGAGAATTACATGTGAGATAGGGTCTAATATTAAATTTACTAAACTATCCATATTTCTACTACGTCATATTCTATCCCTCCCAAAAGAAAACTCGTCCTCGAGTTTTAAAACGAAAATGAAGGTAAAAATAAAAAAGTAATCCACTTGAACGGAAATAACTATGAACATCCAACATCAATAATATCCAAATTTGATGGTTCAAGGCAACAAATCCAACAACTAATTGGTTCAAAAAATCCTTTGTTGTACAAAGATATGCAGAATTCTTAGAAGATTTAGGACCTTGATCAAAAGTCAGATTTTTTTTTTTTGTCTGTAGGTATGGGCTGAAAATTGAAATTTGGGCTTCAGGAGGTGATTCACGCGGGAAAATTGGGTTTTGTTCATTAAAATTCAGGATTCTCAATTTTTTTTATTGGCCTTCTGGAGGTTATTCATGTGGTTCGATTCACATGGGTTATGGGTTGAAAACCCAAAATTTCATAAACATATTGGATTTTCTTGGTCGGGTTAGGAAAAAGGAAATGGGTCAGAGAATTGTCAATTTGGGTCGGGTCTAGGGTTGGGTCTTTTGGGTCGGGTCAGAAAGGGAAAATCAGGTAAAAAAATTTGCAAAAATGTTCACCTCGCGGTCGCACGACTGCTTCATCTTCTTCAATTTCACATTGGACGACAGATAGGTTGCCTACGAGCTTCCAAGGATCTCCATCATCAACCACATGATTTTCTTCTTCCTTCTTCCTTCTTCCTCAGGTCTTTTGTTACGGCCACCACTGCCTTGTCAGTGATTTTGCTGGAAAACCCAACTTTTTTCGATTTGGGATATGTCATTTCCGAATCAACTTGCCCATGGTTATTGTCTATTTCTACCTTTGCAACGTCTTCGATCTCTTCCAAATTATGTTACACAAACTCCAATTTAAAAGTACTTTTGTCGTTTTCATTCCCACTGGTGATTTCTACTACATCATGGTGGCTTGCATAATATGAATTGGGTAGTTTCTCAGCGTCCTCAATTATTGGGTGGCCTCGGTATCGAAAATTTGAAACATCGAAATTCTACTCTTCTTGTGAAATGGACTTGACGATTTTTATTTGAGCATGACGCTTTATGGAGGAAGCTCATTGTTGCTAAGTATTATTCCTCTGATTGTGTTCTCCCATCTCTGGTGATTCTTCTATAGCTCCTTGGAGGTACATTTGTCAATTTACCGATCTGATTGCCAATCGGATAAGTCGTCGTATTGGTGATGGTTCTTCTACATCTTTCTGGCACGACTCTTGGCTTAGTTGTGGTGTCCTTGTCAACACTTATCCATGGCTCTTTCGTCTTGTGCAGCAACCTAAGGTTATTGTTGCTAACGCTTGGATCTCTTCTACGTCTACTTGAAATTTGAACTTACGTCGTAATCTTACTGAATTGGAGATTGCTGAATGGGCTTCATTATCCCTTCATCTGGCATCTGTCCGATTGCATTCCTCCCCTGATACTTGGTTATGGCCACTTGATCCTTTTATGGGCTTTACTATTAAATCTCTTATGACTGATTTGGTGGGTGATCTGGATTCGGGTTTGACTGACCTTTATTTAGCGATTTGGAAGGATAGATATCCCAGGAAGATTAAAATATTTCTTTGGGAGCTCAGCTGGGGTACCATCAATACTGCTGACCGTTTGCAGCATCGTATGCCTATGTCTTTTTCTCGCCCTTGGTGTCATGTGTCAGAAGCATGCTAAGTCGCTGATTCATCTATTTTTTCATTGTTTTTTTGCTACCAGCTTTTGGGATCTTCTCTTGCCTGTTTTTGGTTGGTCTTTCCCTTGTCCTAATAACGTATCAGATGCTTTGGCCTCAGTGTTAATGTGTCATCCTTTTGGTGGTACTAAGAAGGTGATTTGGTTGGCTTCTTTCGTGAGTTCCTTTGGTGCTTATGGGGTGAAAGGAACAGAAGACTTTCTAATGATACTTGTTCTTCTAATGCTCGGTTTTTTGAGTTTTTCTTCTCTATTACTTTTTCTTGGTGTAAATTAAAGCATCCTTTCACTCATCCCAGTTTATCAATTTTGGTTAGTAATTGACGATTCCTTTTGTAATTTCTTTACTTGGGGTTTTCCCCTTATACATATCAATGAATTGTTTCTTTTACTAAAAAAAGAAACATTCACGGCGATTGCTATAGTGGCGCAGTGACAACTCTGATGGGAGTTTAGATGAAACAAAAAGACATTGGACAAACCGTGGGCAGTTGAACGATAGTGATGTAAACGGTAGAAGCTACGCAAACATAAAATTTACCTCAAAACATCGGTGATGTTACAATCAAAGATGAACATTAAAATGGCTGAACGCGTGCACGATGTTGGGCTATGGTTGACATTAGGCCATGGTTGGAGTGTATCTTTGTGATCGTATGGGTCACTGACGGAGATGCTACACAATCTTGAAGACAAAAACTCAGAACAATCAATTATCTGCAAGTGTGAAGATTCTGATTGGAAGTAGAGTGCATTGTTTGAACTCGGTGGCTAGGGTATTTTTGTAGTGACAGCTAGAATTCCTCAGGATTTCTTAAGAGTTGAGTTTCACTGCTCTAGAACTATATTACTATATTAGATAAACATAGTGTTCCATCTCAAAATCAAATTCACAATGAGAGGAGTTACTCATGTATTTTATAAAATTTGTGACGTCTTTCCGTCTTTTCAACTTGAGATCCCCAAGATGATGCCTCTTTGGGTTCACCATTCTTAAATCGGATCCTAATTTTTTGGACTGAATACCTGTTTAGGCTTCATGAGTTTCGGGCTACCTCTTGCCCTTCGGGTTTTTTTATCAAACTCTTTTTGTATGCCCTTGTATTTCCTTGTTTCTCAATACAAGTTTGGTTTCTTATTTGGAAAAAAGTGAGAAAAAAACCATACAAGGGAAGTAAATAAAAGAAAAGAAACATATAAGGGTCTATTGGTGAAAGACGGCACAGCCCACTAAATGAAGGTTTAAAAAAAAAAGGAGAAAACTAGTAGGCTTTAAACATAAGCCTTTGACAAGTTGGATCTCTAATTTTTTTCAACAGAAAGTTTCATATTTTGTATTTCGAGTACTGTAATGTCCAATTTTTTCATTTTTAACTAGAGTTTCTTCGTAGAGGGGAAACAACGTCAGTCATTTTTGTTGTCATGTCCAAGATCTGAGTAGTTATTAGTGTCCTACTACTTTGACTCGTGTTATATCAGTGATGCACTTTGGGAATTTTATTTTGATTCTAGATATATTAATTTCTCTCATTTTACAATATACAATATGAGTTTGTTAAATATCTCATTGCAGACTGCTGGGATTACCTCTCCGGCATAGACGAAAATGTATGATCACCATCTTTAGTTATTACTTTACTTTTTTCAAAGCTATAATCCTGCATGAGTTAGTCTGATCAGGTGCATTATTCACTATCCGAATTTTAACAGACTTGAAGGATTTGTTTGGTGATGGGAGGCCAGGATATTTTGAATATGCCAAAGAAATTTCAGTGAGTACTTGACTTCATATATGAATACGACACTAACAAAATGGTGATTTATGGAATTATTCTACTCTGCAGATTGAAAAGGATGACACCTGCTTAAACTGTGAATCCACTTTGACTAAATTAAATTGTTTCCTTGGAGAAGCATTCCAGTCATCGTGTGAAGGAATTATGATCAAATCTTTAGATGTAGATGCTGGATATTTTCCCTCAAAGCGTAGCGATACATGGTTGAAGGTCTGAAAATTATCTGTTGATTATTTGTGTAGATAAGAAGTATATTGAATATGTATGTCTGATCAAAATCTTCAACTGTTTAGGTCAAGCGGGATTATCTTGAAGGATTGAATGATTCTCTTGATTTAGTCCCTATTGGTGCTTGGCATGGAAATGGAAGAAAAATGGGATGGTAGTACCATACACCTTGACAGTTTTCTCTAGTCATTAATCTGGATACAAGTTGCATTTCTCATTCTATATCCTCATCATTTAAGACACTGCAAATCATTTTATTGTCTCATGAATACTCTTGGGGGGTGGGGGGAAGAAAAAAAAAATGAAAACAATTTCCTTTCCTTTTTTTTTTGTTTTTTTTTGTTTTTTGCTAATACGATCCCTAACTCTCAACTCCCTCATACATGTTTTCAACCTTCTCTAGAATTAACTAGCCTACCCCTGTAACTATAGGCTGAGCGGAAATGTTATTTAATCATTCCTTTATTTGTCCATCTTCTATAAGTCTGGAAAGAGTTGGAGAAGATTCCTCATTAAATAGACAGGCAATCTAGAAATGGTATGAGTGCCCTCCTCATCTCTCCCTAGTTCATTCTATCTTTAATTTACTGTCCAAAGGTCAGCTAGTTATGCTCTCTCCTCTGCATTACAATTGCTAGCTTGTATCTAATCTAACAATGAATAACAATCTACCTAATGTGAGGTTACTGATGGGGATATGTGGGGAATATTATTAGGATTGTAGTAAGGGTATATTAGTAATTAGGAAGGGAAGTAGATATGAAGTATAGCTAATAAAGGAAGTGAGGAAGGAGGGAACTGGGACTTGGGAAAGATCCCAAAAGGGAGTGTGCAAGTACCTCGAATTGCTGGTTTATCTGGTAGTTTTTCTTGATATTGTAATATATTAGTTTTGTATATTTTTTTCTGGATACCTAACTATTTTGGGTAAGAATATGAACAACTGAAAATGAGATGACTTTGATCCTTGGAATCCCACCAACAAATAACAAGTTGTGATTATTCTAGAAGCAAAAACTTTATGACGGGTTACCAATGGTCTGCACTGTATAAGCTTAGCAGAACTCCCGTTTTGATATTTCATTTCCTATCCTGTGAGTTTCCGGTGGTAGTCATTTAGTATGAAAACTATTAAGTTGTTGTATGTCTTCAATGATTGTCATTTAGTATGATAACTATTAAGCTGTAGGATATGTTAGATGGAAGTTGTCTTTGCGGTTTATGAAGTTCAAATGAATGGGAGGTAAACCAAACTGAGGGAGTTATGTGAATGAGTTAAAATCCTGACTTTTATATGAATAAGAGTTGTGATACATTAGTACTTGAAGTGAAACCGCTGTGCACAATTCCATTATTTACAATTCCAGGTTCAGCCCTTTCCTTATGGCTTGTTACAACCCTGACACTGAAGAATTTCAAAGCGTATGTCGTGTTATGTCAGGATTCTCTGATGCTTTTTATATTAAGGTAACTAGTTTTCCGTTTATTTATTTTCTTTCTGATATTTGATATATAAATTATAAATCAGGGTAGCGGTTGAAATACGTATTATCAATTTACGAGTGTAGTATTTTGTTTTGTTAAACTGTGATGAACCAACTTCAAAAGGAGATGAAGAACTCTCAACCAAAATCTCTAATACTGTTCAAAAGTATGTCAATATAAAGGGAACGGCATGAGAATCCTTTAGTAGGACCGGGTCATAATGTCTATTGTTTCCTTGTCAGAAAATGGACGACAAAACTCGAACTAGAGAAGAAGAGCTCCCAGAAGAGAAATAATAATATCTCGAATAGAAAAAATGGTATAATGAGAAATTAAAGTGCAAAGCACCCGACCATTTATCCTTGTAACAATAAGTATATTTTCCTTGCCCACCAAGCTCCGAACAAAGTGCGTGAAAGAGGGAAGTCCATCGAAAATAGTTTTCCACATTTTTTTGGTAGCATCTAGTAAAATCTCACTTGAGTCCCACTCGAACGGATAAGATCTGTATATGCTCACAGTAACCTTATGTCATGGGGTGTTAGCCTTTCAAGAGAAGCCCCTCAACCAATTTACCAATAAAGCCATGTTTTATACCCTTAAACTACCATGCCTAGATCTCTTGCGTCCAACGGCTAGCCAGCACTCTCAATTCACTAAGTGAGAGCCTTTTTCTTCATTTTCCCCCTCCAAGGAAAATCCTTTTATGCCCCCTACCAGTTTTCTTAAGCCCTTTGTTGGAGGAGTTCTATCCCTATGCTTTCTCTCTGTCTAATTATAAAGCATCTCTTATATTTGATGGATGTTCCATATTCTTATTAAGCATGAAAAATTGCCAGCATATTTTTGTTTATACTCTGCTTGCTTCATGGTGGTATGCTTCTTTTCATTGAAACTGCAGATGAAAGAATTTTTTTCTGGGGATAATATTTTGTGTAAAAAGCCAGCTTACTATCAAACTGCTGAAGTTCCTGATATGTGGTTCTTGCCACAATTCGTTTGGGAAATTAGAGGTGCAGACTTAACAGTGTCGCCAGTTCACCAGGCTGCTGTAGGTTTAGTTCATCCTTCTCGTGGTATCTCAATTAGGTTTCCGAGATTTATTCGTTCGGTTCCCGATAGAAATCCAGAAGAATGTAGCACGGCTGCAGATATAGCAGAAATGTTTAATTCTCAGACGAGGAAAATGGATGTTGCATCAGGAGATTAAGCTTTATTTCATCAGCCTTTTGGTGGACAGCTTGCTTCAGTTCTGGCTTTACATCACATGTATAAGGGAACTTGTAAATTTTAGAAATATGGGTTTTAGATATCCATGTCTTTTCATTTGTGAGGCTGTAAATTGATTAGAATAGGGGTTGATTTGGAGTTTCGATAGTATGTGAATTTCATTCTGTATATAAAACCAAACGTTTCAAGTTTATATATGAATTGCTTTTTCTTTCAAGTTTATATATGAATTGCTTTTTTCTTTCTCAAAAGTTTTATAATTATGCGTTGCACTCGGTGATTTTCTCCTCACTAGTTTAGTTGCTTGTTAAACTTTTTTGAGCGACATTCTTAAAGAAAAGTATAAATTAAGTTTGAAATTCAGCCAACTTTCGAACCTTTTGTCTGCCTTTCCTTTAAAAAAAAAAAAAAAAAAAAAAAAAAAAAAAAACATATCCCTAGTTGCCACCATGGATCGAACCTCCCATCCACTTAGGATGAAAGATCGTGCTAATTACTATTGAGTTAAGCTCACTCGGTAGTTGCAATCATACCTCTCTTCAATCATATTGGGAAATATATATATATATATTTTAAATATTGTAACGTGAATTGTGATAGGATACTTAAATGGGTTGTACATAGATGGGTATAGCTCACATTAAGGAGTTTTTTCTGAGTTATCGAAAATGTTGGAGGATTCTATTAAACCCCAATCCTATTCACAGAAACAGAAGGGGAAAAAAAAGGAATTGCACAGAAGGCATTTGCTGCAAAAGCCGTTAGAGAAGAGGAAATGCAGGGAAGGTCCACAAAAGTTGTTATAAATGGAAGATCTAGGAATTAGTGTAGGCGGGGGAATTTTGAGTAAAAGCTTAGAGTAGCTTTTAGAGCAAAGGACTATCAGCTCTCTCGGATGTGTTGATTTGCTATTTGTTATCTTTTCCTTTCTTTATCATCTTTGTTATTTCCTTCATTTGCTATTGTTAGTTGTGTTAACTATGAGGTTTTGTTTTTCTTTTGTGAGCAAGACTCTGAATATTCATCTATATAAATATATCAGTTCCTTAGAGCTTGTTGCTCTATTCTATTGCATATTTTGTTGGGTTTTATTGAATGGAGGGAAGAAAAACCTAACAAATTGGTATCAGATCCCATCAATCTTGGGACGAACAAGATCAGTGGCTCAAAAGCAAATAAAAGAAAGAATGGAGACCAATGAGAAAGAGATTCCGAAATGAAAGATATGCTCTTAGGCCTCTGCAAGAGTATCGAGAAACTTATTGAGGAAGTGAGAGACAATAGCTCGACGCGAAAGATTGAGGAATTTGGGACAACCGATGGGGCTCGTCTCAAGATGAAAGGGAAGATTGATGAAGTAGACTCATCCCAAAACCAAGGAATTAGAGGAATAGATAAGAGTAAGTATAAATGCCTTTAGATGCCTGTTTTCTCTGGTAGAAACCCGAAATCATGAATCTACGGAGTTGAGCACTATTTTGAAATCCACGAGTTGACGGACATTGAGGAGGTGAAGGTGGCCATCGTTAGTCTTGCTCATGGCGAGGTTGACTGGTTTTGATGGAGCCATAATCGTAAGGCAATCACCACTTGAGAAGAATTGAAGAAATGGATGTTTGATCATTTTCAAGACATTGGAGAAAGTTTGGGGGTACGGTTGATATAGATCAAACAAGGACCATACACCGATTACGTGAAGAAGTTTGTAACCTACTTGACACTATTGTCGAAAATGGCAGAGAGTGTGCTCAAGAGCGCATTTGTAAATGGATTGGACCAACATTGCATGCTGAAGTCATCAGTCAACACTCAACAACATTAGAGGTGATGGTATTGACATTTAACATGTGGAGGCAATTAGGATCTTAAGCACTCTAATTTCATCAATTTAAGCAAAGCAACATACAAGTTCAACAAGAGAAAATAGAGTTTTGAAGTTATACGTTTGTTGAACTCTTCAATCCTTTAATTCCAGTACGAATTTCCTTTTCAACAAGTTGTAGCCCATCACTTGATCTTTCCCTACTATCTTCTAAGACCTTAGATTAGATTATGAGATCCAAAATGAGTAGGAACTTTAAAGAAATAAAGGAGGATTTCAGTTTTGGTGTTGCATGTGAAGGTACTTTCTTCTTCAGAATTTCAGCATGAAAACCTTCTTAATTCTCAGCAAACTCCACCTTTTGATCAGCATCTACATGCATATCAAAACGTCTAGAAGATGACACCAAAACAAATATATTTTTAGTGGAAATGTATGGTGTCATAAGTGGGATAAACCCACTTTAGGATTCTTATAATTTTCATTTTCATTTAAATTGATTTTTAAACAGAATCAATTTCTAAATGAAATCAAATTTCAATTTTATAACGGAAAAGATATTAATTCAATAATTAATATTAAATAAACCCATTAATTTTAAAATTAATTATATAATTAATTTTAAAATAAATAANAATTAATTTAATTGAATATAAAATACTAAATTAATTAAACACCAATTCCTCCAACATGAATCCCTATTCATGTAATTAATATTTTAATCATTTTTAAACCTTTTCAAATTCTCCATTTTCGTTTAATTTAATAATTAAACGTATAATTATATCGTATATAATAACTGATTCCCTTAATTTGAATTTGAACATTTCAAATTCTCTTATCACGCTATTATAAGGTTTAATCTGTTTGTGAGCTAATAAGAGGACAATGGACCTATAAATCATGGGCTCCAATAATTTGAGATTAATCAGCTAAACTCTTTAACCTAATTAACCAAAATTCGTTAACTACCGGGTCATTCCACAAAGGCCAAGTAGTTGCACTCCCCTCACTGTAGATATATTTTAGTCCAGTCGATATAACCATAATCAGTAAGTCAATCATTCATAGGTTTTCCATAATAGTGGCTAGGTCAAAAGTTGTTTTACCCCCAAGATTACATCTTGCTTCTTAAGTCCCATTGATCCTCCAATGAACAAATAGTTTGTGATCCAGTCACCAAATCGAGTCCCTCTTAGGCCAATGAGAGGGTGGGGCTCTTTGTTTGAGATCCAGAGTCAGTACTTAAGAGAACAACCTCTATATTATCCCTAAAAATAGGTAGGAGTGAGTTCCATCTTGCACCCTACGTCCCCAACTATTTACTCGGTCATACCCCTGAAATGGGAGGCTTATTGAGTCGGTGCTTTTGAGTCAACCCTTACCCATGCAAATCTATGGATAATCTTGAATAAATAAGAGTCCATAGTTAGCTTAGAATTAAGGTCAAGTTACCTAGGTCATCACTTTGAAATAGTCAATCTTAAACAGTAAACAACGTTATAAAATAAGAGTGACTTATTTCTTGATCTGATCTTATACAAACTCTTTGCATAGGACGCCTCCATTCGCATGTCTCCACATGAACGATTCAGGATCACATTGTTTGTACTGAATACAAAGTGGGTCGCATCCGATAGTGTTTCCAGAATAAGGTACCCAGTCTTATCCATATACTATAGATCGTTTTGGCTATCTACTCAAACTTGTTCCACTCTTATGACTCCACATAAAGTCCAAAAACTCATGTAATAGCCATGGATATTAGTTTATTGGATTTAGTTTTTACAAGTGCAATTTACATATTCAATAATAGTCTTATTGAATAAATCTTAATAACTTCTTTAGTGAAAACAAAACATGTTTAATTTTACAGACTTGTCGATGATGATTTAAACACTACTAGAACAAAACGAAGATGTGTTTGACATTCCTACAACTCTTCCTTCCAAACGAGCCATCGATCATCGGATATGATGGAGAGGCAGAATCTAATCAATATTTGATCATATAAGTAAGTTATGCTCAAAAGGGAGATGAGATGTTAGTCAGCAAAATGTTGCAAGCAGAAATCATCAGGCCTAGTCACAGCCCATACTCTAGTGCAGTGTTGTTAGTCAAGAAGAAAGATAGTGGATGACGATTTTTCATTGACTATAGGAAACTAATTCAAGTCACAGTGGCAGATAAGTTCCCCATTCTTATGATTAAAGAACTATTTGACGAACCACATGGTGTAATGGTTTATTCAAAGTTGGATTTTCGATCAGGGTATCATCAGATCTGAATGTGAGACAGTGATGTAGAAAATACTATATTTAGAACCCATGAAGGACATTATGAATTTCTGGTAATGCCTTTTGGGTTAACTAATGCATCGACCACTTTTCAGTCATTAATGAATCATGTTTTTTGGCCCTTTTTGCGTCGATTCATACTAGTGTTTGATGATATATTGATAAAAGAAACAAGCATAAAGAGGAAGCATGTAAAATCATTAAGCACTTTAATTAATTTGAGTTCAAAAGCATGCTTAAAATAGTTTTCATAAAATGAGGGTTTCATAGTGTATACCTTTGCTGATTCTCTTCAAACCCTTACTGAATTCCATGAATTGGTTATCTAAATCCTTAGTAGACCACTAAGAGGAGATTCTCTACTATTCTCAGCCTTGGATTGAGCAGTGGAAACTTAGAATTGAGGAGAATAGATGTATTTGAAAGAGATTTCATAATTTTTAGAAAAACAATTGCATGATTGAAAAATCTCGAAAATTGAAGTATTTAACAAGTTTAAGCATTCAAGGACTTAGACTATCAGCTAATTTACACTTCAATTAGCACTAAGTGAGTGAACAAGATGTTGAATTATGGATTAATCTACTTCAAATTGAAGAAATGGGATAAATCCACTAATTCATCTAATTTCCAATTTCAAAATTTAATTAAATTAAACAAAATTCAATTTAATTAAATTAAACAAAATTTAATTTCCAAAAAAGAATTTTTTAATTTGAAATGAATCTCTATTCATGTAACAAATATTTAAATCAATATTTAAATATTTCAAACTCTCCAATATCGAATATAATTATCCCAACCCTAAATTTGAATTTGAACATTTCAAATTCGCTCAATTTTCTAATCCAAGGTGTAATGTTTTACGAGCTAGTAGAGGGACCTTATAGACCTATAGATCATTAGCTCCAACGATTTGAGATTAATCAGTTAAACTCTTAAATCCAAGTTAATTTATATTTGTTAACCACTGAGACATACCACTATAGTTCGATGGTTGCACTCTCCTCATTGTAGATATATTTTTGTCAACTTGATTTAATCATAATCGGTAAGTTGATCATTCACTGGTCGTTCGTATTTATAGCTAGGTCAAAATCACCGTTTTACCCTTGTAAGTACATCTTGCTCCTTATGTCACACCCCTACTAGATTACTCTCTGAGCCTAGGAAAGGACATGACTGCAGTAGTTATCAACCCTTTTGTTGACACTTACTGCCTAATAACTCTAGCAGAAATAACTCTAATACCAACATGCAATCTCATACACAGCGGATGCCTCCTAGGCCAAATACATTAAGTTTAAACACACAACATATTTAGAGAGATTACATTACTAGTTTCACAAGTCCTGATACCCAAAACCTTAGTCCCTATATGAACAACTGAAATATGTGTACAATATTTATAGTAACCACCTAGCAGATGGGTTACAATATCTTTCTCATTTAGTGATAGAGCAGATGCAGAGTTACCTCCTGAGGATTTGACCGTTACTTGGGAGAAAGGAAAACATTTGAAAACGGGGTGAGCTTGCTAGCCCAGTGAGTGACTTAAGAAAGAAAACTGATTCTCATGCAAAAGTCTTGATAAAGAGATTAAACTAAAATATAAATTTCTTTAGTAACCTTGTACTGCAATATAAACATTTTCCAAGCATAAAGAATATAAAGTTGTTTTTATCATAAAACATTAAGTTGTTCCTTAGTTGAGAATAACCCTGTTGTGGTTAAATCCCCTCAGGCTCAGGAGGCAGGCTCGAGGTGGGCTGTGACACCTTAAGCTCCCAGTAATCCTCTATTGAACAATTGGTTTATAGTCCAACTAATAAACCATGCCCCTCTCACCCATGAGAGGGCGGGGCCCCTTTGTTCAAAACTAGAAATCAGTACTTAACGAAACAACCTATCTGCTAACCCTAAAACCGATAGGAGTAAGTTCCATCTCGCAGGACTATATCCCAACTATCTATCCGGTCTTATCCCCAGAATGAGAGGCTTATTGAGCAGTGCTGTTGAACTACTCCCACCTATGCTGATCAAAGGATAATCTCGTATAAACAGGAATTCATAGTTAGCTTAGGATTAAGAACGAGTTACCCTAGGTCATCAAATTGAAATAGTTAGTTTTAATAGTAAATGGTCGTTATAAAGAAAAGTGACTATTTCATGATCCGGTCTTATGCAAAAACTCTTTCGCATAGGATGCTTCACTCGCATGTCTCCACATGAGCGATTTTGGATCACGTCGTTTGTATCAGTATACAAAGTAGACCACATCTATAGTGTCCCAGGACAAGGTACCCATTCTCATCCATATACTTATAGACCATTTTGGTTAGACCAAACAATATCTCCATAATAACTCTTATTCCTATAGTCGTTTAGTTATCGTTTTCGGTCAGAAATTACTAGCACTTTCGTAATTCTATAAGTGTAACCCTCCGTTTTTAGACGTTAGAGGTTGGCCTCAACTATGCTACCGAAATGAAGAGTCAAGGTTAAGAATGGACCTAAGAAATCCTATCCATTTCTAAAGTTTGAGTTGTTCCGAATCCTATGTTACAATCCTCCGAAAAGATATCCGTCATTAAATGACTAGCAATGGTTGCCTAAAGAAAACCAGCAGACGCAACATAGGAATCTCACGGTCCAAACTAACGGAAGAGACCACAAGACACGTTGACACATATCCTTCACCCACTTACTATGAACTACTTCCCCCGTTCACTTTGTTATTGACTCAAACAAACACTTTCCGAATGGAGGTCACTCCCAGGGTGACACGAAGCGTCATATGAATCTCACGTTGTGAACTATGTGGAGACGTGGAAGTTGAAATCTATGTATCATATATTTGATTTATATTTGAACGACTTCCCCTTATTCACCAGAATCTAGATTTATGCAAATACTTTCCGAATGGAGGTCACTTCAAGGGTGACACGAAGTACCGCTTAAATCTCGATTGTGAAATCTTAGGGACGTGAGAGCTAAAAATAACATATCGTATATGTTATTAATCTCCCACTGAAGTGTTTTAATGACTTTATCCTATAAGTTATTAAACTCCCACTATTATACTATTAATTTGGGTAAAATTATACTTAGGTTCAGTTTCGGCTAATTAAAAAACCCTAAGTCTATGTTGTTTATCCAAGTATAACGCTTATAAATGAATTTTAAACCTACATGTCTAGGTAATAAACCGTTTTATTACCTCACATCGCTCAAGTATGCTTATAAAACCTATTAACAATGCTTAATAATTCAGCCATAATCCCTAGGTAGGAGGTGTTCCGTAGACCGTCACATCGCTCCGTTTTATTACCTCACATCGCTCACGTATGCTTGTAAAATTGGTTAACAACGCTTAATAATTCGGCCATAATCCCTAGGAGGACGTGTTCCTAGATCGTCAGCTTAAGTACCTCCAGTCTTAGACAGGATTGTATACCAGTGGAGTTTGTAATCACGTTTTACAAGATGTCAGCCTATTTTAACTTATTAAAATGGGTGATTAACTTACATGAGCATGCAGCTTATCTTCGTTATGGATTTTAATCAATTTTATAACAACTTATAAAAATTAGACATGCTTTTACATCCACAACAGACATCAAAGGCATACAAATTTAATATAACAGTTATATTAAATAAGTGAAACCCTAAACATGCATTTTATACATTATAACAATTTATAACATATACATAATACGTGTAACATGCTTCCTATGGTGGGATTTTGTATCTAAATGACATACGATATGTACAAACATGTTTAAATTTAAATACAACATACTTCACATGCATAATTATTTAAATAAACACTGATATGGTTCAACTTTGGCATCCTAAGCAAGCAAAATAACTAAATTATTACAAAACCAGGTCCAAAACAGCTTCAATTTTGGTGTAGAATGGCCCAAACTAACCCAAACCGCTCAAATTGAACACCGAACTGCTCGAACTGGACTCCAAAGCATCAAAATAGGTTGAACCAGTCCAAAAATGGTCAAACCGGACCGAATAAAAGTTAAACCAGTCGAACCAAAAAAATCCCACGCGAACTGGCTCGAGCGCGTGCCTTGGACCTAGGCTGGGATGAACAACGTCATGACGCTGCATCCCAGCATTGCGACGCTGCAGGAAGAACATCATGATTTGGGCAGCCATGAAGAACAGTGTTGCAACGCTCAAGGGCAACGTTGCAATGCTGCCTAGACAAAAGCCATTCTGCAAATTACAGCCATGAAATTTTCTCCTCGACCTTGCTTGCTTCAATCTCCAAATTACAGCTTAATTTAGACTCTAATGACTCCAAAGAAATTACAGAGTCTAGAGCATACATAAAAGCTCATCAAACAAAAGCCAATTACAAATTTAACTTGGAAATCAAAGAGGAATATAATGCCAAAGCTGAAAAAACCATCCATATCAGTCCAAACATGCAACTTCGGAAAATTCACCTACCAAAACTCAAATTAACACTAATTGAGTGCTTAAATCATATTATGATACCAATTGATAGAATACACAAGCATGCAACGGAAGCAAATAAAATCAATAAGCATTCTAATTATATTTAATTTGAGTTTTAAAATATGCATTTTTCAAAAAAAAAACACAATAGGGTTTCAAGTTTCATACCTTTGATGAATTATCCTGATTCCAAGCTGCTCTTCACTCCAATTCAGCTCCAAATCAACCGTTAACCACCAAGAGATCTTTTCTACTATTCTTAACTTTGAATTTGGGTGGTGGAACTCTAATTTGAGTTAATTAGGTGAAGGAAATTTCTGGGTTTGAGAGGAAGAAGAAGATTTGCGTTTCTGATCACCTCTAATGCGGATTCTTTCCGCCCCGAGTATGAGTTCAAAAACTCATTTCTCATATCAAAGCACTACCTCTTCCACTTCCATTCAGAGTCTTTTATCACTCTCCACCATGCAAGCACTCACCATCAACCAAATTTCCAACTCCAATTTGCAAGTGTTAGTGGGATTTGTATGTGCATGCATGAAGAACACCTCATGCATGGAGAAAATGTGGGAAAAACCCACTTTCTCCTATTTTTCCAAAATTTCCATTTTCTCAAATTTTAATTTCAATGATCAATTGATTCTTTAATTAACTAAAATTTGATTTGATTAATTAAGAATTAATCAAATTTGAAAAAACAAAATCCAATTTCTTAAATTGGATTAAAATATGAAATTAATTAAACATAATTAATTAATTTATTAATTTAATATCAAATATTAAATTGATCACACATCTAATTTTAAACATGAATCTTATTCATGTAATTAATATTTAAATATACCAACTCTCTAATTTCGTTTAATTTCAACAAATTAAATGTTAATTATATGGAATATAATTAAACAAATCCTAATTTGATTTTGAACTTATTCAAATTCAAACCCTAATTCAATTTGAACAATTGAAATGATATCTTTCCAAATTCACTCAATTCATTAATTCAAGATGTTCATGTTTTACGAGCTAGTAGAGGGACCTTATGGACCTATAGATCATGAGCTCCGACGATATAAGATTAATTAGCTAAAACTCTTTAGACCAAATTAACCAGTATTTGTTAACTATCAAGTCATACCACTATAGCTCGATAGTTGCATTCTTCTCACTGTAAATATATTTATGTCCATATGATTTAACCATAACCATTAAGTCGAACCTTCAAAGGTTGTTCGCAATAACGGCTGGGTCAATATGTTGTTTTACCCCTGATATTACGTCTTGCTCTTTAAGTTTCACTGATCCTCTAATGAATAATTGGTTTATGATCCAACAAACATCCTGGACTACCCAACCTAAAATATAAGGGTTGGGTTGGGTTAGTTTTAATTTTGGGATGAGTTGGGTTGAATTTTTTTTATGTTTTTCCAGGTTAGGTTAGGTTTGAGTTATGATAGAACTGAAAATATGCTATCTGGATTTGCTTAATTCGGGATTATATTTGGATTTTATGTGTTTATTATGTTATTTTGAATGTATCGAGCACTCAAGAGGTAGAATCGACAATTGCAAGCCAATCAGGGTTAATTTGAAGCAAATTGAAGGTAATTTGAGCATTTAGACTTCAAATGAGAAGAAATGACTAAAATGCCCCTGAACCGAGCATAGCAACCCTTTACACAGCATAGCTCTACACTCCAAGACAGCCTTGGTGATCATCGCAGCTTCGCAACCCTATCACTATGTTGGAAGGCATGACACTTGAAATACAGGGCAACGTCATAATGCCGATACTAGTATTGTGACGCTACAGACATTAACGGGAATTCGTTGAAAGTGAACGCTTGCCCAATCCATCCCATCGTCACTGTGCTTGTGCTACCTTGCTACCTTATGATGTGATTAGAAAAACCAGCTTTGCAACGTTGTCCTCAATGCTACAACACTACGACTACAAATATAAATGGCTATTTTTGCCGCTTAGGTCAGTTTGTCACGAACTCTTCTTGTTCTAGTCGGCCTATTCTTCGATTTCTCTCGAATTTTCTTCTATTTTTAGTTTGAGAATGTATCAAGACAATACCTTGGCATTTTCCATGATTATTATGGACTAAGGTACTCATCTTGCTTGAGTTTGTTGAGCTTATGAACTAGAGATTTGTGGTTTCTAATTTCAATTCTATTTATTTAATGTTTACGATTATTTCATTGGACGCTTGGAAATGCTATAATAATTGCTTTTCGATTGGCATTGGATATGTGACATGTAATCTTTTGTTGATCAATTAGAAGCAATAGGTTAGGGTAGCTTGCAAATCATCTAGATGAGCACTACTCTAACCAACTTAGGTTCGAATCAACCAAATGTTTAATTAAGGCTTTTCCTTATTGAATGTTCTACCTAGCTTTGCCTTAAATCTTAATGCAATTAGGTCAATTTGAATTTTCATGTTATTCATCGATTTAAATTAGTCTAATTAGTTGATTAGGTCAGATTAAATGACTGTTCCAATTAATTTTGTTAGGTAAAATTAATTACATGTCTCTAGTAATGAGAATTTTGTGATCAAATATATTGAATAGGCGGATTTCGTAAAAACCCAAGCTAGGCCTTCTCAAACTGAATTTTCCTCATTTGACTTTAGTTTATGCATTTTAATTTCTCGCAACCAAATAAACTTTCAAACCTCTCATTTGGTTACCGTGGATTGAAAACACTTTGATAAAGAATTTCTAGTGCTCCTTGTGTTCGACCCAATCTTTCTAATAAGACTAGCAGTTTTTTGTGGTGGATATGATTAAATTATTTGGTCCATATTTGGGCAACAAAATCCACTCCGACCAAATTGACACCATTTCTGGGGAGCCAAGTATTTTTTCTAAAAGGTTTTTGGTTTTTTGTTCATCATTGAATTTTCTTTTTTTTTTTTTTTTTTTTTGTATGAACCAATACTCCCAGGATCGAAATTCTTTGTTATATTTTGCAGAGCTTGGTAGGGAGGAAAGAAGACGAAGAAGAGAAGTTGGGGAACGAAGAGCTTTAGAGGATTAGATCTGTGTAGAAGGCACAATTTAAGAAGAGCATTCTGAAGAGGAGCTTGAACAAGAGACGATGGCACAGCCTGTCGAGCTCACCCTGAAGGAGCTTTTAGCTCCTTACCTTACCCAGCAGCCTCTCTGCATCACCTATCCTGAACGGGTAACTTTGATCTAAAAACTGGTCTCATTCACATCATGTGTAGTGGAATGCGCCCTCATGGTGTGACTGAAGAGTGGCTCAACCTTCAAGCCTTCCCCTTGTCTTTGAAGGATGATGCGAAGGATTGGTTATATTTGAAGGGATGAAAACCCTAAGGCACAACGGAAGCCAAAACACAGAACCATTTCGTTTTTTCAAATTGGCATTTAAAATCAAAACAATTTTGCTTTGGAATAAAAGGTAATATCGATTAAGCATGCAATTCCCAAAAAGGCTAATTATATAGGGGAAGAAACCCTAAATTGCAAACCTTTTGACAATTCTGTAGAATTTCTCTATTGAATTGGGATTGGGCACCACCACTTGGAAGCCTCCCTATTCTTGTAGGGAATTGAGGCTATAGAGAATTGTGAGATTCTCTCTGTTGGGATTTGGGAATATCACATAACGATTTTTATTTCTTTTGTCAGGAAAAAGAAAACACACACAGAGAGCTTGAAAGTCTTCTCTTTTCTTCCCTCTACAAAACAAAACCCTTTTGTTAGAGAGAGAAGGATGGTGAGAAAGGGAGAGAAAAACGTGGGATTGACTAATGTTTTCTCGTAACTTCCCAGGAGTTAATTTGTTTAATTTAAATTAAATAAAATTTAACTAAATTTATTAATTAAATCATATTTAATTAAATGATCATTTAAATCATATTTAAATGATCTCATATCACATAACCTATAGTTTTAATGTGCATCTAATGTACATTAATTTTAACCTATAGTTTTGATTTAATCAATTTAATTTAATTTAATAATTAATTAATTCTTCAATTAATTAATCATCCAATTAAATATCACATATTTAATTTAATTTTCCATTTGAATCATATTAGAAAACATTTCTCTCATTTAACCTATAGTTTTAATGCGCATCAAATATACATTATTTTTAACCTATAGTTTTCAATATGAATCTTATTTATATTAAATTAATATTGGAATGCCTTTCAAATATTTCCTTCTCTCATTTATTAATTTTGAATCATATCCAAAATTAATAATAAAGTCTAAAATTAAACTTTATATTAAAATATATCAGCATACATTAAAAATTCCCAATCCTGAATTTAAACATTTCAAATTCAATTTAATGGCAAATTACCTCAATACCCTTTACAAGCTAGGAAGAGGACCTAATAGACCTGTAGATCAGAAGCTCCAATAATGTGAGATCAGTTGGTTAAACTCATTTACCAAATTAATCAATTTTCCTTAATTGTGGGTACACTCCACTAAAGACCCACAGTTGTACTCTTCTCACTACAGATATGTTTCTATGTCCACGAATTTAGAACAATAATAGCAAGTTAGTCCTTCACGAGTGTTCGTAACACCAGCTGAGTCAAATTAAGTACCAATGCTCCTCCAATGAACAACCATTTTATGGTCAAAAAATTAAACAAAAATCCCTCTCAGGCTAGTGAGAGGGTAAGACCCTTTGTTCAAGTCTCGGAGACACCACTTAAGGGAACACTCATCTACTTACCCTGAAATTGGGAAGGAGTGAAATCCATCTTGTATGATTATTTTTCCAGCTACCCACTTGGTTTTATCTCCAAAATGGTAGGTATATTGAGTCGTCAAACTAGCCACTCTCACTTATACAAATCAAAGGAAAATCCCTCTGAACAGGATAAGGTACACTAATGCCTTGAATCACTGTGTTTGTATCAAATACAAAGTGGATCGTATCCATAGTGTTACCAGGATAAGGTAGCTAACCTTACCCCTATACTATAGACTCTTTAGGTTGTATCTTGAACATTGATCCCTATATGTCTCTACATACAGTTCAAGACTCATAAAACAGCCTAGGATGTTAGTTTATTGGATTTTAGAGTCAATAAGACAAAATTAAATAAAACTTCAATAACACTTATTGATAAAAAACATTGATAATTATTTATTATTGACAATCATTTAATTGCATTCACTATCTATGAGTTAGGACATAAAACTCAACAAACTTCCACTTGAACTAAAACTCTAGTTAGTAGGATGTACATTACATGGAATAACGAGGATGTTACAAATACAAAGTAAAATACAATGAACTAAGGCATTTCATACCCATTACACATCTCCCACTTGCCCTAGATTACACAATGTACATATCTCGTAGACGTAGATTCTCTAGATGACTCTTGGCACTTTAGCTGAGAGATTCTTTATAAATGGATCAACAATGTTGTGCTCCAAAGCAATCTTTGTAATGATCACATCTCCTCGTTGCACAATCTTCTGTATCAGGTGATACTTCCTCTCAATGTGCTTTTCTCGTTTATGGCTACGAGGTTCTTTCGAGTTGGCCACAGCTCCACTGTTTTCACCAAATAAGATGATCGGCTAGTTGATGTTTGGAACAACTTTCAAATCACTTAGGAACTTCCCTAGCCAAACTGCCTCCTTTCCTGCTTCACAAGCAGCTACATACTCAGCCTCCATGGTTTAGTCAGCAATGCATCATTGTTTGATGCTATGCCATACTACAACTCTCCCGTTCAAGGTGAACACTAATCCTGATCTGGACTTCCTAAAATCCTTGTCAGTTTGGAAATCAGAGTTTGTGTATCCCGTAAGGATCGAATCCTTAGCTCCATACACGAGCATATAGTTCCTCGTTCGCCTAAAATACTTGAGGACATTCTTGACCGCAGTCTAGTAATCTAACCTTGGATTGGACTGGTACCTATTGACTATTCCCACTGCATAACAAATGTCAGGCCTAGTGCAAAGTATAACATAGATTAAGCTCCCCAAAGCTGAGGCATAGGGAATACGTCTCATGTCCTCAACTTCTTGAGGTGTCTTAGAACATTGTTCCTTAGACAAGTGAACTTCATGCCTGAAAGGCAATGAACCCTTCTTAGATTTCTACATCGAATATCGAATCAACATCTTGTCGATATAAGTTTTTTGAGACATGGCTAGCTTTTTGTTCTTACGATCCCTAATGATTCGGATCCTAAGAACATATTGCACTTCTTCCAAATCTTTCATTTGAAATTGGGCTGCTAGCCACTTTTTAAAAACAGTAATGTATCCTACATCATTCCCAATGAGTAGGATATCATCCACAAAAAGTACTAAGAAAGCTACTTTATCATTGATGATTTTCTTGTACACACAAGACTCAACAACGTTTTGGTCAAAACCAAAAGATTTTGTATCAGTATACAAAATAGGTCGCATCCAATAGTATCTCCAAGATGAGGTACCCAATCTCATCCATGTATTTATAGACCATTTTGGCTATATACTAAAACTTAATCCAAATATATGTCTGTACATAAAATTAAAGTATTCATATTATAGCCATGAATTTGTTTATTGGATTTTTATAACATAAGGCAATATCAATAACATTTTATTGAATGAACAACTCAAAAATACCTTTATTGATAAATAGAATATGTTTCTAATATTTATGAGCTGCGAGTTTTAGGACATTCCTAATAGAAAGGTGTTTCAGAAACACTCTTCGATGGAACATTGTTCAAGATATGAATTGCCGTCTTTACTACATACGCCTAAAACGAGCTAGGTAATTGAGCATAGCTCATCATAGAACAAACCAGTCTAATACGAATCTATTTCTCCTTTTTGATACACCGTTTTGATGAGGTGTACCAGGTGCTGAGAATTGAGATTGGATTCCACATTCTATCATATAGTCTTGGAATCTTAAATCCGTATACTCTCCATCTCGATCAGATCGAAGTGTTTTAATCATCTTACCTAACAGATTTTCAACTTTTTCCTTATACTCCTTGAACTTTTCAAGGGCTTCAGACTTATGTTCCATTAGATATAAGTAACCATACCTCGAATAATCATCTATAAAATAGATGAAGTATTTGTACCCTCCTCGAGCTTTTACATTTATTGGACCACAAAGATTCGAATGTATGAGCTCTAAGGGCTCTTTGTCACTATAATCTTTTTCACTAAAAGGTCCTTTAGTCATTTTACCCTCAAGGAACGATTCACATGGAGGTAACGAATCATCTTCTAACTCACTTAGAAGTCCATTCTTTACCAATCTCCCAATCATATCGAGATTATTGTGACCTAATATTAAGTGCCAAAGATAAATATTATTGTTACTTGGAGAAATTCTTTGCCTTTTAGTTTGAGTATTAGCAGTCTTAAACATCTCATGATTTAAAAGTGCTTTTGTTTCGGTTGGCCTTAACACATACAAGTTGTTTTCTAATTTAGCCGAACAAATATGTACCCCATTTTTTGAAATGAACGCTTCATTACTTGTAAAAATTACTGAATACATATATTCGATTAAGCAGGAAAAAGATACTAAGTTCCTTTTCATTTTAGGAACAATATAAGACTTTCTAAGAAAAGAAATCTATTTCCAAAAAACACTTTGCAGTCCCCACTGCACAAGCTGAAATGAGTGTCTCCATTTCCAACCTTGAGCGTCATTTCACCCTCAACAAGCTGCTGGAAGGAACTAGTTTCTTGTAAAGAAGAACAAACATAATCAGTGGCTTCTGAATCAAGTTCTAAGCATTGTGGTCATTTTCCACTAAACATGTTTCTAAAACAAGTAAATCACAATTACCTTCCTTTTCCTTCATCTTCTTAGCAAGGTACTTTGGGCAGTTCCACTTCCAGTGACCTTCCATATTGTAGTGGAAGCACTTGCCCTTGTTGGCCGCCTTGGCCTTTCCCTTACTCTTCCCAGTAGAGGGAGCATTCCCCTTTCCTCCTTTCTTCTTCTAGACCTTCTTAAGACCAAAAGATGAGAGTACAGACATAGTTCATGAGGATGAACATTTATGGAACTTTCTGTAATGGACAACATTTTCCTCTCCTTCTACCGGTCCCTTACCTTTCATATAAGATTGTCAGGTCTGCTACTCATTCAAGAGAATCGTTATGGTGTACTGGATTTTATTGATAACCTCATTTCTGCGGAATTGAAGAAAGCTCTTTGAAAGAGATTCCAAGATAAAAGACACCTAACATTCCTCATCAATGATCGCCCCATTCATTTCAGCCACGTTAAACTAGATCATCAAGTCGAGAAATTGTTCTCTAACTGAATGGCCTTTCTTCATACGTGCATTATAAACGTATTTGAAAGCCTCATGCTAGATCTGAATGGACGGTTGCCCCAAACATACCCTGGAGGGACTCCATGATCTTATGAGTAGTGAGCATGGCCTCATGCTTCTTGTTGGTTACATCAGATAGACTTGCCAAGATATAGACTCAGGCATTTTCATTGGCCTTTGGCCAACAGTTCTATGCATCCCTAACATTTAGGGGTGTATTTCGAGCGGGGACCTGAGGACACTCCTTAGTTAAGATAAACTACAGATCATCAATAACAAGAATCGTATTCAAGTTCAATTTCCACATCACGTAATTTTTGCCGATTACTTTCTCATTTTTAAGTAAAGCGATAATTGAGGAAGACATGTTGAAAAAAAAACAAACAAACGACCGTTTTAGTTACCTTTACCTTAACCCATCACACAAAACATCCAATCAGTTTAGCAAGACCAGACAATCATAGAACCCTAAATAAACTATTGATTTTATTTTGCAATGACAGTTCAGAGGTTTAGTACAACTGCCACCGAAGGGTGATCAGATATCCCTCCACTAAATTAAGACTATCTCAGCTAATTACTAATTCCAGAATAACTCTTATTCCTATAGCTCTTAGTTATCGTTAATTTGGTCAAGGATTCATTAACTCGTTTAATCCTGTAAGTGTGACCCTTTCATTTTCGAATTTCAGAGGTACGCTTCAATAGCAGGAATGACAATTGTTGAAAATTAACCTAAGAAATCCTATCCATTTTTGGAGTTTGCATTTTTTTGAAACCTATGATTAGGCCTTGCAAAGGGATGGTCACTCTAGGATGACACGCAGAAAGATCATAAGAATCTCACAGTAAAACCTAATGAAGGAGACAGTAGGATACATTGACACATGACCTTCTTCCACTTACTCTGAACATTTACTCTATTCACCTTGATATTGACCCATGCAAACACTTTCCAAAGGGAGGCCACGCCCGGGGCGACACGAAGCCGAGCATGGATCTCACGGTGTGAACTCTTAGGGACATGAGAGTGTAAAAATGATATATCTTATATACCATTTTTCTCCCACTAAAATGTTCTAATTATTTTAGGATTTTGTTATACTTATCTAAATTTCGGCTAATGAATCTATCTAAGTCTATGCCTATTATAACTCTTACAATAAAGTCTTTATACTAAAGTTATAGATGTATTAAACCATTTAATTTACCTATGATATTTCATGCTAATAGGACCTCGGTTAATTCAAATCAGGTTTCGATCAAGTTCCCAATTAAGAGGTGTTACGCAAATCGTCAACTTAAATACCTAAAGTCTAGACAGAACTGTATCAGTTGAGTTCCCTTATAACCGTAATCCTATTTGTCCTACTTAGTTAATTTTAAAATTATTTTAAAAGAAACTAAGCAATTATTCTAATCTAATTAGAAATGTGAGCTTAGGTCTAATTAATTTTAAACAATTTAAAATTAATATATTTTTCCTAAGATCCTATGTTTGCATGCAACTCTTTGTTATAGGTTAATGGTTGCTAATCATTAATTTTTATAACTACTACAAATTTTAATGATTAGCCCTATAACATACTCACTATGATTTTAATTAATTAACAATCATACTTAATTAAAAAATTAACCATATTACTGTTGGGGTTTATGCCCTAAACCTCGTAGGGTCTTATGTTTGTAACTATAATGTACAAACATTTTATTTATACAATATGTGATGTTTTATTTCAAAATTAGTTACATTAACCAATAAACTAACATCCAAGGTTTTATCTTGTAGCATAAACATGTATGTAGAGACATACAGGTGGATCATGTTTAAGTGATAACTTAAATAGTCTGTAGTAGATGGATAAGGCTGGATACCTTATCCTGGTGACACTATGAGTATGGTCCACTTTATAGATGTTACAATTGTTGTAAAGTGCTATAAATGATCTGATCTTGATCATTCATATGGAGACATGTGAGCAGGAATATTTTATTCAAAGGAGTTTGTATAAGACTAGACCACGAAATGTTTAGTCACATTATATAACGTCGTTCATAATAGAGACTTACATTTCACTAGAATGACCATAGGTAACATAACCTGAATCCTGAGTGAGTTGTGAACTCCTGCCCATGAGGGTAGTCCTTTGATTTGCATGGATGAGAGTAGCCAGATCGCAGACTCAATAAGCCTACCATTTTGGGGATTCATCTAATTGAGGAGCTGAGAATACAATACACAAGAAGGAATTCACTCATTCCCCAATGTCGGTGCAAGTAGATAAATTGCTCTTTTAAGGGCTGATTCCGGGGCTTGAACAATGTGGCACCACATCTCTCTTGACCCGAGAGGGGTTTTGTAAAGTTGGGTTGTGATTTATTGTTCATTAGAGGAACCATGGTACTTAAGAAGTTAGATGTAACTACAGGGGCAAAACGGTAATTTTGGCCCAACTGTACTTACGAGAAATTTGTGAAGGGTCATTGTACTGTTGATTGGTTATATCCAATGGCAC
Organism: Benincasa hispida; assembly: GCF_009727055.1. Classification (NCBI taxonomy): domain Eukaryota; kingdom Viridiplantae; phylum Streptophyta; class Magnoliopsida; order Cucurbitales; family Cucurbitaceae; genus Benincasa; species Benincasa hispida. The sequence goes on from NC_052349.1 coordinate 51,375,352, forward strand.
AGAAGTATATTTGTTGTAACAAGAGTGCAACTGTCGGTCTTTAGTGGAGTGTCCAACAGTTAACGGATGGTGAATAATTTAATTAAAGAGTTTAATTAATTATTTATGTACCGTTGGAGCTTCAAGCTACATGTCCATGAGATTTTCTTGGTAGCTCAACGGAATTTAATGAGAATAAGTTTTTGGATTAATTTGAATTGTTCAAATTAATTGAAAGTATATGATATAATTAATTTGATTTTAGTTATATGTGATATAATTACTATAATGTATTTGATACAATATAATATTAAATATTTATTTAAGAGAAATTAAATATTTGAATATGATTCAAATATTAATTATGTGAATTGGTTTATATAATTAAATTTTATATAAATGAGATTTAAGATACAATATTAAACTATAGGTTATATGTTATATTTAATATAATATAGTTTAATATATATTATATGATAAAGTAGTTATCTATATATTTTTTTTTAGAATTAATATAATAGTTATTATATATATATATATACACATAATTTTGATATATTAACTCCCTCCCCTTTTTCTCTCCACAACGTGCAGGATTGGAGTATGGTAAGTTTCTAGTCTTCTTCTTCCTAAAAGAGAACACAGAGAGTACTGTGCTTTCAAATTTTCTCTCCTACATTCACTCTTCTCTCATGAAAAAATTATTTTCTCTCTTCCCTCTCAAAACCAACTAGTCAGAGCTCCACACACTCCTAGATTCTCATCCCAGAGAATACAGAGGCAACCTATTGGTAGTTGCCATTTGGGATAAATTAGGGTTTCAAGTTCGTGACTTCTTCGGAGAAGAGAATACGTGAAGAAAACGTTCGTCAAGGGTAAGTCTCTTCTTCCCTATTCTCTTCTTAATTTATTTAGCATGTTGTATGTTTATTTATTAAATGCATGATCTTCTTCTTATTTACTGTAAAAATTAATGTTCTATAAAAATTGGATTTTTTGGGTCCGATCCGCTTCCGCTTATGGTCCCTTCACAAGGTTCCTTCAATTATATGCATTTCATGACTTTAATATAACCATTATATCAAGCTATGGATGTGTCATGCTCAATGCATATTGATTTTCATTTAAATATAACACTTATATAATATTATGAAAATCAACCAAGCAAATTCATATACATTAATAAATATAACTAATTATATTTTCTAATTAATGTCATGTAACATGCTTCTCCAATTTCATATATTTAGCATATCACATGCATTAAATAAATCTTGAAATTATAAATCATGTGTTTCATACCATACACTCATCTACTTACCCTAATAAATTTTGGGCCAGTGAGATGGTAGGGCGCTTTATTCAAGTCTCGAAGACACCACTTAAGAGAACACTCATCTACTTACCCTGAAGTTGGGAAGGAATGAAATCCATCTTGTATGATTATGTTCCCAGCTACCCACTCGGTTTTATCCCCAAAATAGTAGGCATATTGAGTTGACGCTGCCACTCTCACCCATACAAATCAAAGGACAATCCCTCATGAATAGGAGTTCATAATATACTCAGGAGTAAGACTAGGTTGCCTAGGTTATCCTATTGAAATAGCAACCTAACTAGTCAATGAAGTTACATCTAGTGGTTACTATTTTGCGGTATGGTCTTGTGCAAGCTCATTGCCTAAAGATACCCCCACTTGCATGTCACCTATAAGAATGATTTGGTTCACTGTGTTTATATCAAATATAAAGTGGGTCGTATCTATAGTGTTACCAAGATGAGGTACCCAACCTTACCCTATACTATAGATCCTTTAGGTTGTATCTTGAACATTGATCCCTTTATATCTCTACATACAATTCAAGACTTATAAAACAGCTTAGGATGTTAGTTTATTGGATTTTAGGGTTAGTAAGACAAAATTAAATAAAACATTAGTAACACTTATTGATAAAAATATTAATAACTATTTATTAATGATGGTCATTTAATTACTTTAACTATCTACAAGTTTTAGGGTATAAAACCTAATAGTATTATCTTCCATCGGGATACATCACCACATGAACAGAGATGAAGAAGAGGTTTTCGGACAAGTTTTTCCAGCATCTTGAGCTGCCAGAATAAGAAAAGAGATTTACAGCGCCTTATAAGGACATGGGGAGTCTTTATAAAAGTAGGGAGAGGTTTAAGTGCCTCTGCATTGGCTTCCCCAATCATCAAATCCTAGATCACCTCCTAATTCACTACTTTTATCAGGGTTTACTACAACAGGATCAAAGTGACATCAATGCAGCTGCAGATGAAGCACTTGTGAACAAAACCCCCTCGGAAGCTATGGAGCTGATTTCCACCATGGTTGAAAATAGCTAGCAGTTTGAGACTAGAGATTGTGTCTCTCAGCCAACCACATCTACACAAGAGGTAAATGACCTTAGAGTTGAAATTGCTGAACTTTCTACTTTAGTGAAGCAAGTTTGCTCTGCAAGGTCACAATCTCAAGAGCCTATTGTGGATGTAAATTATACTGGAAATCAACAAGGCGATCAAATGTACAACAATCGATGGGGCAACCAAGGACACTAGAGGAAGAGTAGTTCGAGTATGCCTTTGGAGGATATGGTAAAAAGCCTGGTAGAGTCTACCATGCAGATTCAGTAGAGCCAAAAGAAGTTCCAGTAGACTACTGCTTCTCACATTAGTAGCATGGCCACTCAGATTTCTCAGCTAGTCGACGTGGTCAATAGGTTGGACCCCTAGTATGGGAAGCTTCATTCCCAACCAGTCTCCAATGTGCATAATGTGAGTGCCATTTCTATTGTGAATTGTGTGGAGAGTCGAGAGGCAGCTGTTGACGATCTAGTAGAGGTTGCAAATGGAAGTGTTGAGGATGTTGATGAGTTTATTGCTAGCACACCTAGAAGATGACGTATAAGATTTGATCCACCTTTAAATTTTAAAGCTAATATCCCTCGTGCTCCTTTTTCTAGTAGGTTGATTGTTGCTGAAGGAGGATCACTTAAGGAGGAGGTGAAGTCTGTCCAGTCTTTTGGTGTCAAAAGCCCTACTGCAAAGGGTAAAAAGGTTTGGGTTGAGATTCCCAAGATAAGAAAAGTTGAAGTCCTGAGAAGAAGGAAAATGAACAAGGAGGGATGGTCATGCAGGAGGTAATACTATTAGGTATCTTCCTATTAAGCAGAACGACTCAAGTTCATTTTCTATGCCCAATCTGATAGGCACTAGGAAGTTTGAGCATGCTATGTTAGATCTAAGGTCTACAATTAATATTATGTCTACTCCTGTCTTCTATGAATTTTAGTCTCATATCCCACATTCGCCTGATATTTTAGTGCATTTAGCTGACCACTCTATCGTTAGGCCATTAGGATTAGTGAAAGACATGCTGGTTAAAGTCAATGGTCTAATGTTTCCTGCTTGTTTGTATGTTTTGGATGTGAATGATTTTTCCTCTCCCTCTGATTTATCTATTTTCTAGGGAGACCCTTTCTTAAGACAACTAATGTTGTCATCAATGTGGACGAAAGGTCTCTATAAATTGATCAGGAAGGAAAACTTGAAAAAATTTGTATGATTAATTTTCCTTCCCCAGTTTGTTGGGTTGTATGTCCTAAAACTCGTAGTTTTGTAAACAATAAACATATATGAAGTTTATTCAGACAAGTGTTGTTGATTGTTTAAGAACTCTAAATCCAATAAACTACGAACCATTACCTATTGTCATGAGTACTTAGACTTTATGTGGAGACATAAACTTGATCAAGTTCGAGTAAAATAGCCTAAACCGTCTATAGTCCTTGGATTAGGTTGGGTACCTATTTATGGAGGTACTATTGAAAATGACCACTTTATGATTGTTACAAATGTTGTAAAGTGTCATAAATGATGTGATCAGTTCGTTCATGTAGAGACATGTGAACGGGGGTGTTCTACACTATGAGATTGTGTATGACAGACCACGAAATAATCATTGTTACGTTTTAACACCGTTTACTGTGAACACTGATTAATTTCACTTCTTGATGATCTAAATAACTTGATCTGAATCCTAAGCTGTCTATGAACTCCTGTTTATTCACGATTGTCCTTTCTGCATAGGTGAGGGTAAGCCCAGTGTCGTTACTCAATATACCTCTCATGTCAGGGATAAGACCAGGTAGATGGCAAGGGACATAGAATTTGCAAGATGGAATTCACTCCTTGTGAAATCCAGATTTCAATTTCCCTACTTAAGCAGGTAATTAAGGAAATTAACTAAGTATAGGTTAAATCCTATGTTAAAGAGAAGAAAAATTCTAAGTGTTTGAATAGGTTTGTTTAGTAGTTTTGAGTTAAGCCTTAACTAGTAAAATTTAGCTAAGTGTGAAGTCAAAAGAAACCATGCTTGGGGTGTTAGGAAACATTAAACACATGAGGCCTTAATGAGGCTAAGTGTGTAGAGGTTAAAAGGAATTAAGCATTGAAGCCAAGGACAACCATGCGTTGAGCTTGTGAGGTATGGACGCATGTTGGCCGAAGTATTGGTAAGAGGCACTGCCCAAAGGTTGCTCATATGTTGGGATGATGAGAGGATGCATGAGCGAGAGCGAGAAGGCTAGACAATGAGCGCAAGGCGCTAGGCAATGAGACTGAGCATACCTGCTGACTAGTATGCACGAGCTTGGGCGCTGGGCGTTGGAATGTTGTGTGCAAACGATCATATAGCTACATGCAGCACTAAATGATGCGCTAGACGATAGCACTACAGAATAGGTGATAGCACTGCACGATCAGCATAAGCGCTAGTCGATAGCAATAGATGATAGCGCTAAATGATGAGCTCGGGTGCTAGACGATAAGTGTAGACGCTAGATGATGTGTTAGGTGTGAGAGCTAGATGATAGACGCAAGTGGTAGATGATGGCACTACACAATAAGCGTGAGCGCTAGACGATAGGTGAAGCGCTAGACGATGGCCATTGTGCGATAGACGCAAGCGCTACACGATAACACCAAACGATAAGTGGATGCGCTAGACGATGGCCATGATGCGTTAGACGATAGGCGTCAACATTACACGATGAGGGACAACGAGATCATTAACAGTGAAAGATACATGGTGAGCGATAGCAAGATCGTTAACAGCGAGAGATCACTAAACATAAACTATGCGATAGGCATAGACGCTATGCGATGGGCTATGCGCTAGACGATTGGCAACAATGAAAGGGCTAGATGATGAAAGATAGCGAGAGGGGATTGATGATAAGCGATAGTGAGAGATTTAGCTAGACGATGAGCTATGCGATGATGTGTAATAGCTACACGATAAATTAAACGATGGGCCAACTGGGTATGCATTGCTGAGGCTTGCATTACACAAGGCTGATGGATTCACCCGGACAAATGGCTATACCGAGAAGAGGTTGAGCTTGAGTTAGTAGGGGGTGGACAAATAGAGTTTCATGAAAGGAAGACTTATGTATGAGGAAGACAACTCAAACTTCATGCAAGTTGGTGAGTGGCATGGAAGTAGGTGAATGGCAAGGAAGTAGGTGGTGGGAAAGCATGGCACAAACACTCCAAAAGTTTCTAAAGAAGAAGGTGTCATGTGTTGGAAGCTTTAAGAAAGGAGAAGGATTGATTTCTTTGGCCTATAAATACCATCATGTTGTGTCTCTTCAGTTCATAACCCGAAATCCTCTTGAAAACAGTAGGAAAAGTGTTAGAGGGTAGATTTGGAGGAGACTATGCGTTGATCAATTGATTCCAAGAGGAGGAGATGTTGTCGGACAGTGAGGTTTGGAAGTAGCATTAACTTGGGACGAGGAGTTCTCCCATAATACTCGTGTGTTTTAAGTGATTTTAAAGATAGCTGAAAACTTTAAGAGTTTAGTTTTCAAGGTAGTGCTTCCGGAGAAGAAGCTTTAAGGAATCAGGTTGGAGAGTGAGGAAAAGACATAAGGGTCGAGCTCTCGGGTAAGCTTGAGCCAGTTTTGATGATTTGAGGATTCCAGCCAAACCACGAGGATTTCTAAGCTGAGATTTTAAGGTAAGATTCCGGAAACATTATAGAACATGTTTGTAGAAGGAAGTATCTTGAGATAAGGCTTGAAATGATAAGTAATCTAAGCTTGTAGTTGAATCTGGAATTTAGGGTTCAAAAGGGAGCCCGAGGAAACTAAGGAAATTTTAGAGAGAAATGTTCCTACCTTACCAAGGTGAGTGGTATTTTCTTTAAAGTCTTAAGCATATCTTTTAGAGTATATATATATATTTATGTTGTGAATGAGTAATTAGAATGAGATTAAGAATATGTGAATGGGATGGTCAGGGGGTCAATAGACCTAGTTACTGAGCTCGAGAGTAGAACCTCACGGGATGATGAGAGGACCGAGAGGTCTAATTCCTGAGCCTGTGAGAGGAACCTCGTATGGGATGGTCAGAGGGCCGGTAGGCCTAGCCTCTGAGCCCATAAGTGGGAATCTATGTGCACATAGGAAACATAGGGAACGCAAGAGAATAAGAGTTTATGACTTGTATCTGTTTAACTATCTACTGTGTGTGTAGATAGAGTTTGAGAACAGACTCATTCTGAGTAGTATCAGTTTAACTATCTACCGTGCGTGTAGATAGAGTTGAGAACTGACTCATTCAAGGCTGAGGTTTGAATGTTAACCTCGTAGTTGTGATAGGTTATTTTATTATGAATTGAAATAGACTCTAGAAGTTGCTTACCATTCACTGAGCTTCTTGAAAGCTCAATCGTTTCTTTCATGTTTTTCTTCCCAGGTAGTGAAACATCAAGAGTTCTAAGGTCATGCTAAGGTCAAGGTCTGCCACAGCCATAGTCACACTTCCGGTTTTAGAGTTGTTGATGTAAACTTTGTAGTTAAGCCTGAGAGTTATATAAATGTTGTACTATTTGTAATCAAATGAGCTTAATCAAACAGTTATTTACATCTTTGGCTTAAAGTTTTATGAGAGTAAAGAGGTTCAGATGGGCAGTAGGTATAAAAAAAGGGTGGTATCTATGGTCCTTCATGCCTCCCCTCGGGCTCAGGAGGTGAGCTCGGGGTGGGGTGTGACAGCTTGGTATCAGAGCAAAGGTTTACGTAAAACCTGGGGAAAGATTGAGTTGAAGAGTTAGTTGATACCAGTTTGGTATCAAAGCATAAGTTCTTGAAAACCGGAGGGTTGAGTTTAGAAAAACCTAAGTTTTGAGTTCAACAAAACCAGAGGGAAGTATGACAGAGTATAGGTTTAAAGAGAAACCTAGGAATTAGTCAAAGTGAGACTACGAGAAACAGCGGAATAGGCAGAACCTAGCAGGCAACTAGAGCTGGAACTCACAACACTACCTGAAGATCCATCGAGGAAGGTAAGAATGAATTTAATTATTCTCATTTAGAATTTGAGATAAAAAAAAAAGTTATTAGTAGATAGTTTGGTTCAACGACTAGCTTACAGAAGGCTAGGAGTTGTATCGTTCGACAAACTAAGGAAATTAATATTAGAGTAGCACAACAGAAGTGTAGTAATGGACAAGGTTATAAGAGTTTGCAACAGAGGTTGTTGTGAAACCTTAAACCGAAGTAAGTCCAAGTAAATTTCGAGGATGAAATTTTCTTAAGGGGGAAGTAATTGTGAAACCTGGATTTCAATTCCCTACTTAAGTAGGTAATTAAGGGAATTAACTAAGTATAAGTTAAATCCTATATTGAAGAGAAGGAAAATTTTAAGTGTTTGAATAGATTTGTTTAGTAGCTTTGAGTTGAGCCTTAACTAGTAAAATTTGGCTAAGTGTGAAGTCAAAAGAAACCATGCGTGTGGTGTTAGGAAACATTAAATGCATGAGGCTAAGTATGTAGAGGTTAAAAGGAATTAAGCATTGAAGCCAAGGACAACCATGCGTTAAGCTTGTGAGGTATGGACGCATGTTGGTTGGAGTATTGGCAAGAGGCGCTACCCCAAGGTTGCTCATGCGTTGGGATGATGAGAGGATGCGTGAGCGAGAGTGAGAGGGCTAGACAATGAGCCCAAGGCGCTAGGCATTGAGACTGGCATGCATGCTGACTAGTATGCACAAGCATAGGCGTTGGCTGTTGGAATTTTGCGCACGGACAATCGTGTAGCTACATGCAACGCTAAACGTGCGCTAGATGATAGCACTACTCGATAGACGATAGTATTACACGATCAGCATAAGTGCTAGACGATAGCACTAAACGATAGAGCTAAATGATGAGCTTGGGCTCTAGACGATAAGTGTAGACGCTAGACGATGATTAGGCGCAAGAGCTAGGCGATAGATGCAAGTGCTAGATGATGGCGCTACACGATAAGCGTGAGCACTACATGATAGGCGAAGTGCTAGACAATGGGCATTGCGCGATAGACGTAGGCACTACACGATAGCGCTAGACGATGGCATCAACGCTACATGATGAGCGACAGCGAGATCGTTAACAGCTTGATACACGATGAGCAGCAACGAGATTGTTAACAGCGAGAGATCACTAAGCAATGAACTATGCGATAGGTGTAGGCGCTATGCGATGGCCTATGCACTAGACGATTGACAATAACGAGAGGGTTGGATGATGAATGACAGTGAGAGGGCTAGATGATAAGCGACAGTTAGAGATTTAGCTAGACTATGAGCTATGCGATGATGTGCAAGAGCTACACAATGAACTAAACAATGGACCAAGTATGTATACGTTGTTGAGGCTTGCGTTACACAAGGCTGATTGATTTACCCAAACAAATGGCTATACCGAGAAGAGGTTGAGCTTGAGTTAGTAGAGGGAGGACAAATAGAGTTTCATGCAAGGAAGACTTATGCATGAGGAAGACAACTTAAACTTCACGCAAGTAGGTGAATGGCATGGAAGTAGGCGAATGGCAATGAAGTAAGTGGTGGCAAAGCATGGTGCAAACACTCCAAAAGTTTCTAAAGAAGGAGGTGTCATGCGTTGGAAGCTTTAAGAAAGGAGAAGGATATGTTCATTTGGCCTATAAATACCACCATGTTGCATCTCTTCAATTCATAACTCAAAATCCTCTTGAAAGCAGTAGGAAGAGTGTTAGAGGGTAGAATTGGAGGAGACTATGCGTTGATCAAGTGATTCCAAGAGGAGGACATGTTGTCGGATAGTGAGGTCTACAAATAGCATCAACTTGGGACGAGGAGTTCTCCCAGAATACTCGTGCATTTTAAGTGATTCCAAAGCCATCTGAAAACTCTAAGAGTCTAGTTTTCAAGGTAGGGCTGCCGAAGAAGAAGCTCTAAGGAATCAGGCTGGAGAGTGAGGAAAAGATAGAAGGGTCAAGCTCTCAGGTAAGCTTGGGCCAGTCTTGATGATTTTAGGATTCCAGCCAAACCACGAGGAGTTCTAAGCTTCCCAAAACATGATAAAACATGTTTGCAGAAGGAAGTATCTTGAGATAAGGCTTGGAATGATAAGTAATCTAAGCTTGTAGTTGAATATGAAATTTAGGGTTCAAAACGGAGCCCGAGGAAACCAAGGAACTTCTAGAGAGAAAGGTTCTTACCTTACCAAGGTAAGTAGTATTTTCCTTTAAAGTCTTAATCATATCTTTTAGAGTATATGTATATGCTTATGTTGTGAATGAATAATTAGAATGAGATTGAGAATATGTGAATGGGATGGTCAAGGGGTCAATAGACCTAGTTACTGAGCCCGAGAGTAGAACCTCACAGGATGGTGAGGGGACCAAGAGGTCTAGTTCTTGAGCCTGTAAGAAGAACCTCGTATAGGATGGTTAGAGGGCCGGTAGGCCTAGCCTCTAAGCCCATAATTAGGAATCTATGTGCACATAGGAAACATAGGGAACGTAAGAGTATAAGAGTTTATGACTTGTATTAGTTTAATATCTACCATGTGTGTAGATGGAGTTTGGGAACAGACTCATTCTGAGTAGTATCAGTTTAACTATCTACCGTGTGTGCAGATAGAGTTGAGAACAGACTCACTCAAGGCTAAGGTTTGAATGTTTACCTCATAGTTGTGATATGCTTATTTTATTATGAGTTGAAACAGACTCTAGAAGTTGCTTACCACTCACTGAGCATCTTGAAAGCTCAATCGTTTCTTTCATGTTTTTCTTCCCAGGTAGTGAAACGTGAGGAGTTCCAGGGTGCTACTAAGATCAAGGTCTGCCACAGCCATTGTTACACTTCCGGTTTTAGAGTTGTTGATGTAAACTTTGTAGTTAAGCCTAAGAGTTATATAAAGGTTGTACTGTTTGCAATAAAATGAGCTTAATCAAACAGTTGTTGTTTACATCTTTGGCTTAAAGTTTTATGAGAGTAAAGAATTTCAAATGGGTAGTAGGTATTATAAAAGGGTGATATCTATAGCCCTTCATGCCTTCCCTCGTGCTCAGGAGGCGGGCTCGAGGTGGGATGTGACACTCCTACCCATTTTAGGGATAGTAGAAAGGTTGTTCCCAAAAGGGCTGATCCCAGGTCTTAACAAAGGGCCACATCTTCTCGTTGGCCCGAGAGAGAATGAATTTAGTGATTATGACCGTAAATCAATTGTTCATTTGAAGAACAGTGGTACTTAAGGAGAAAAGATGTAACTCAAGGGTATTTAGGTATTTGACCTAGCTGAGGTTACGAACAAATTGTGAAGGATCAACTTATTGATGCCAGTTATATCAAATGGACACTTAATATATCTACAGTGGGGGGAGTGCAACTACAGGCTATAGTGAACAGTCCTGTTAGTTAGTGAATATTGATTAACTAGGTTAAAGAGTTTGACCAGTTAGTCTCGGATCGTTGGAGCTCATGATCTGTAGGTCCATCAGGTCTCCTTGCTAGCTCAATACGGACAAAATTGAAGAACTAGGTGAAGTGAGAATTTGAAATGTTCAAATTCGCTCTTAAAGGAATATTGTATTTTATATGAGATATAATTTACAATTGAATAATTTATTTATTAATTAATTAATTTTTAGAGTATACTTGATCATTAGCATGAAAGTGTTTTTTTAAAACTTGATTAATGTGATTAATCAAAGTTAAGTGTCTTAAACAAATTAATATGTGATATTAAAATCGTTTATTTTTATTTAATTGAAACTGATTTAATTAAATAATTTCCAAATTTTGAAAATTGTTTTTCATTTTTTATTAAAAAAAATTAGTTAGTGGAAAAATCCAACTGTTGTGGACATTGAAGTGGCATTTCCCAAGCTTGAGACCTAGAAATTACATGCTATTAGAGTTTGAAGTGGAAGACATGCAAGATGAGATTTTGCATGGAATTTGTCTACAAATTTTCTTGTTTTTGAAATTGAAAAAGATTAATGCTTCCTTGACAATTAACTTAAATTCTTCCACCAAATTCTCTTTACTCTCCTACTCAATTTAGTGAAATTCCCTTATTTTCACTAACATAACGATCCCACAATCGTGTTCTTCAATCGAAGAATAGCGGGATTTACTGTTGGTGGTGTCGATCGAGCTTAGGAGAGGAAGATTTCGGTGGATTCAACAAAGGTTGTATTTTCTAACCCTTTGAGCATGATTATTCTTTGTTTTAATGAAATTAGAACGTTATCAATTCATCGCTTCTACTGTGCATGCGTTCATTTTAGTTCCATCACATTTATCCTATGTGTTCTAGTACTTCTGTTTTTCAGGATAGTGGCCAACCTCCTAAGTTGTGGGTGGAGAATGGAGACTTGGTGGTCCGTGATGGTTATGGTTGATGAAGCCAAGTTAGGTCGAGCATACCAACCTTAAACAATTGCACTACCTAGAGGCTGCCAAGATTTATCTTTTTATTGCTTTCTTAGTGTAGGTTTCTTTTCTGCTATTTTTATTTTTCTTCGGCCTAATTCTTTTTCTTGATCTTTAGGTTTTTGTTGTCCATGAGAAGATGAGAGAATTATATTTTTGATGAGCCAGATATCACCGTCATCGAGTGTGCTAAATTTAAGAGAAATCTTTTGTTTCCCATTTTACTTTTGTCCCTTGTTTCTATTCTTATCACATTGGGCATAATGTTAGATCTTAAGTTGGGGGTGGGGTATGTCTGTATTCTGGTTGAAGTCCTATGCTCGGACTATGTTTATATGCTTGAAATGATTGTTTGCTCTTTTGCTTGGTTGTTATGATGAATAATTGATGACATACTCTTTGATTAAATTTGCATGAGATAATGTTTGAAAAGCATGATCATGATTTTTAGCCCAATTTTTTTTTTAAAAAAAATCTCATCTTTCATGCATCTTTAAGTCATTGCTCTTGCGAATTTAGGTCTTGCATACCTAGAATTTTATTATTTGGTTTAGATTTCTATTGTCACCTCGAAAATCTCACCTTTGGGTTCAAAGTAATCTTACTTGTTTTAGAGCAAAACTAGACAAAATGGATAAAAAAGGGCCTAGTGTGTGATAAAATAATTTTTTTTTTTAAAAAAGGCAAAATAGTTACTATAAAAAAAGGGTAATTTAAAGTAAAAGAAAAAAGTCGAAAAGAAACATTGCTATCTTGCAAATAAAAAAAAAAATTGTATGTGTGCATGGATAGAGGTGAAAAAAGCTACTTCCACCATGTCAAGTTAGGGCCCATGAGAAAATAGTAGATAGGTTTCTTGCAATTGAGTGTGAAAGCTAGCCCTCTATGTAAAACAAATGCCCTCTATGTTTTGTGTGTATGAGTTAGGCACACTATGAAGCACAGATACTTCATGTGAGGCAAAAAAATTCGTATCAGACACGTATCAGATACCGATACTTCCAGATACTTTCTAGATACATACCTAACATACGATTTGATGTATCTATTTTCACGCTTATCTTTTTTAAAAGAAAAATATAAGCAATTCATCTAACCTTTCCCAATCTAAAACTGGACAGACTAATTAAAAAGCTCACTAATCGAGTCCAAATCTAGAAAGAAAAAATAATAAAAGACCAAACCCTAGAATCATCTAACTTCATCTTTATATTAGAGTCCCCACAAAGTCCACCAAAATATAACCCACTTGAATATCTTTAACATTTCAATGAAGATTTATTCGTTTATCTTCATACTTCTCCCTCGATCTTCTTCTTCTTCTTCTCTAATCAATATGAATCACTTTTCTACTGCATTTTATTGACTATTTTACTTCAACATCTTAGTTGTTTCTTTTTGTATTGTATTTCATTATTCGTATTGTATTCTAATGTTGTCATTAACTTATATGCTAAATTTATCTATAATCTAGATTTTTTTAAGAAAAAAAATGTATCTTCAACATATCAGTATCCTAGTTTTTTTTAAATTGTTATATCGCATATTCTATCATATCCAATCTTGTATCTGTATTCGTGTTTGTGTTTCATTGTAGGCACCATTGTCTTAGTGTTGCCCTCTTTTTTGCAAGTTTGGTATGTCTAATGCTGATAACCGAGCCAGAGTAGAAGAAAAGCGGATTAAGAATCTTATAAAATCTTTCTAGGTTATGCAAGCTTAACTAGAAAGACTTTGGGCTCATTCATGCATGAATATATTTAAAATCATTTTTAAACATGTGTTTCATTGATTGATTGTAATCGAATTTCATTCTTGATTGCAAATTTCATCCTAATAGATTGTTAAGGCTTGAGTAATGAACCATGAAATTTGAGTGAGCATACATTTGTGTGACTGTGTGTTCTACTCTGCCTTGCTCGAGGACGATCAAGAATTAAGTTGGAGGTGTTTGATAGTACTGAAAATTTGCTATCTGGATCCACTTAATTTAAGACTGTCTAGGATTTTTTTTTTTTTTTTTTTTTTACTTGCTATTTTTTTGGTATCAAAAATTACGAGCCAATTGGGGTTAATTTGAAGCAAATTAGAGGTAATTTAAACATTCAAGCTTAAAAAGAGGAGAAATGACTAAAATGCTCTTGACTCGAGCGTAGCAACCCTTTACAAAACCTAGCTCTATGCTCCAAGACAGCCTTGGATGATCATCACACAATTGCGACGCTATCGCTACGCTTTCATGCTACATTGGAAGACAGAACGCTTGAAATATAGGATAGTGTCACAATGCTGATATCAGCATTGCGATGCTACAGACATTGACATAAATTCGCTAAGCACGCATACGCTTGCCCAATCCAACCCATCATCATTATACTTGCATTATCCTGCTGCCTTATGCTGCGATTAGAGAAGGCAACATTGCAACACTATGACTACAAGTATAAATGGTTATTTATGTTGCCTACATCAGTTTTGAAGGTTTGTGAAAACCAATGCAGAAGTGATATCGGGTCCCAAATTTGATTTTCACAAAATATGAAAAACATAGAGAAGGAGAAAATATGCATTCTAGAAAAAACTTATAGCATACTTTAATTAGATTAGAGAAGAATTATGGTTTAGATATACATACCCTTGACGACACTAATTTCTTCACAAAAAAAATCCCCTTCAAAGATATGAAACTCATGAATACTTCGATCACCCAAATGGCCAAATGGTTGGAGACCACCACAGGGAAACCTTGGTATGCTCTTGTTGGGATTGAAAATCCATAAGATTTGTAGGCTCTATGTTAATTTTGGGATAGAGAGATAGTGATTTTAAGAGAAAAATTTTCCAGGAAAAAACTTAGGAGAGCATTGTGAGAGCACACTGAAAGATTATGTGTTTTTGGGAAGAAGATGATGAAGGAACTCGTTTTACAGAGAACCTATGCGCGGAAGCGAATCGTCCAAATTCCATTTAGATTGAAACAAACATTTATAGTAAACAGTATAGATTATGCATAAAAAAATAAATTACAACATGATTTTGAACTATAAAAAGGGTTTAGAGATTATACCTTTGAAGAACTCTTCTTCAAGTAAATCCCTCGTACTGTCACGAACACCACGAACAGACACGAACACTCCAAACAGTAGCAAGAACTCAAACCAAAGGGAGAGGACACTACCACTTAGTTACCTTGGTATTCTTGAGGTAGGAGTAGTGGGCTCTGGCCATTTTGGTTAAGAAGGAGTTTGTGGTTTGAAGGAGAAGATGATTGAAGGAGGAAAATCTCTATCGCATAGATAATCGTTCAATCATGTAGGCAATCACGTCTATCGCATAGACTCTCTAAGTTGATCGTATAGTATCTCAATCGTGTAACTCAGATTAGTGGAAAAAATAAAATCATATTTTATTTTTTTTCCAATTTACCAGAAAAACTGATTAACTTCCCACTAAGGTGGTTAGAGAGAAAAAAAAACTAATTATCAAATAATTAATAATTATAAATAAATATAATAACCAACTTATCATATTATATTTATAACCTATAGTTTTAATATTGCATCATATACAATATATAAATTGTAGTTCTTTTTCTCTATTTTATGGCATTTAATATAAATCATATTTATATTAAATTTAACAACTATGAATCTTATTCATAGAAAATATATTTTAATCATATTCAAATATTTATTCCTCCAATTAAACAATAATGTTTCAAATACATTATATCAATTTTATCATATATAATTGAATCAATTTAGTTATATCATATATAATTAAATTCCCTCTTATTAATTTGAACAATTCAAATTAACCCAAAAATTGATTCTCACCTAAATCCTTATGAGCTACCAAGGGGACCTTATGGACCTGTAACTTAAAGCTCCAACGGTCCGTGAATAAATAATTAAACTCTTTAATTACTTTATCCACCATTCACTAATTGTTGGGCACTCCACTAAAGACCGACAACTGCACTCTTCGCACTACAAATATATTTCTATGTCCATTGGATATAACTAATCAACAATACGATGACCCTTCATAAATTGCTCATAAGTACAGTTGGGCCAAATTACCATTTTGCCTCTATAGTTACATCTAACTCTTTAAGTACCAGTAATCCCTCTAATCAACAGTAGATCATGTCCCAATATGGCAACAAACGAGAAAGTCTCCTCATAGTCGACTCCCTCCACCTGGGTATAACCCTTTGCCACAAGTCGAGCCTTGAAGGTTTACACCTTCCCATCGCTGTTTCCTCTTGTAAATCCATTTACAACCTATAGGTCTTACCCATCAGGCTGATCTACAAGATCCCATACTGAGTTGAAGTACATCGACTCCATCTTGAGATCCATGGCTTAGACCCATTCATCCCGGTCAACATCCTCCATTGCCTTCTGATAAGACAACGGATCCTCAACGTCACCATTGGTTACCATAACTAGGATTTCCATGAAACCTAGATAGCAAACAGGTGGGTTTTCAACCCTCCCACTGCGTCAAGGTTCCCTCAACTCTCGAGGTGGAACCGACATACCAGATGAACTATCATCAACAACTCTTACTGATAAGGCAGGTCCTTCAACAACTCTTGTTGAAGTTTTAGTAGTTTCGTTGGAAAGCTCACATAACACGACCTTACTACGTGGACTGTGCTCCCTAATATGATCCTCCTCAAAGAAGGTAGCGTTCATAGAAACAAACACTCTATTTTCTGACGGATCATAAAAGTAACCCCCTCGTGTACTTTTGGGATAGCCTACAAAGAGGTACAACCTCGATCGTGGTTTCAATTTCTTTGGATTAGCCTCAAGCACATGTGTTGGGCAACCCTATATGCGAAAGTGATGTAAACTACCTTTAAACCCATTCCACAACTCCAGAGGTTTCTTGCAACACTCTTGGAAGGAACACAGTTGAATATATACATTGCAGTCTCCATTGCAAAATCCCAAAACGAGTCCGATAAGGAAGCATAACTCATCATCGAACGAACCATGTCCAATAAGGTTCTATTTCTCCTCTCCACTACACCATTCTGTTGAGGTGTACCCAACACTAAGAGTTGGGAAATGATTCCATGTTCTATCAAATAGTCTTGGAACCCCAAATCCAAAAACTCTCCACCTCGATCCGATCGAAGTGCCTTAATTCGTCTATCCAATGCATTTTCAACTTTAGCCTTGAACTCTCTGAATTTTCAAAGGATTCAAACTTTCGTTACATCAAATAAACATACCTATACCTAGAGTAATCATTAGTAAAACCCATAAAATCTCATAGCCTCCCCTAGCTTGCACATTCATAGGACCACAATACTATTGAGATACCACTAAAAGTTTATAAGGATTCAAACTTTCGTTGCATCAAATAAACATACCACTAACTCTAGAGGCTCTTTGGCTCAATAACCTTTTCCAGTAAAAGGTTTTTTAGTCATCTTACCCTCAAGGAAAGATTTGCACACCGGTAAAGAATTTTCTTCTCACTCACTTAGAAGGCCATTCTTCACCAACCTCTCAATACTATTGAGATTGATGTGCCCTAATCGAAGGTGCTAAAGTTGGGTATTTTCTTTTGGAGAAACATGTTGACGTTTATTTTGAGTTATGGCAGCTTTAAACAGCTCTATGTTATGGATGGAACTTAATGCTAATGATCTTAGCACATACAAGTTATTTTCCAGTTTTGCTGTACTGATCTCAACTCCATCTTTATGAATAAACATTTTGTCCACATTAAAATTAAGAGTATATTTACACTTTAACAAGCACTTTACAGAAATTAAGTTCCTTTGCAACTGAGGAACTACAAATACATCTTGTAAAATAAGAAATTTGTTCTGTAAAGTCAACTGAATTCCTCCCACTGCCACAGTTGAGATGATGTGTCTGGTGCCTACTCGCATCGTCATCTCACCAGCCTTCAGCTACCACCAGGATCTAATTCCTTGAAAAGAAAAAAAAAATATGATTAATGGAGCCCGAATCAATAATCCAGGCTGAATCATCATTCTCCACTAAACAAGTTTCTAACACCAGTAAATCATATTTACCTTTGTTCGCCTTGGCCGCCTTCTTTTCCTTAAACCAACGAGGACAATTCCTCTTCCAGTGTCCATCTTAGTTGCAATGTAAACACTTTCCCTTATCAACCGGCGCCGAATGCCTATTCCGCTGGGCGACAGGTGGTTAGTTAGCAGGCGCCTTCCCCTTCCCCTTACCACCCTTCTTCTTCTTCCACTTTCCAGTTTAGAAGTAGAAGGTATAGACTTAGTCCCAGAGGTCGAACCTCGATGGAACTGCTTTGAAGACGAGGCAACATTTGCCTCACCTCCCCTCTTCTTCTTACTTTTCAGTAAGGATAATGTCTGCAACTCGTTGAGGAGAGTTGTAAGGGTATAGTCCACTTTGTTAAGAATCGCATTGCTAACAAACTGCAAGAAGCTTTTCGGCAACGAATGTAGAATTATTCTAACCTGACTACCCTCATCGATCCTAGACGATTCACGAACAGAAGCACATAAGAATCGCCATATTGAAGTGGACCATCATGTTAAAGCCCTAAGAATCGCCATATTGAAGCACCTGACTGCCCTAAGAATCACCTGACTGCCCTTACAATTGAAGTGGACCATCACGAACAGAAGCACCTGACTGCCCTAAGAATCGCCATATTGAAGTGGACCATCATGTTAAGCACGTGTTCACGAACAGATGTGTCTTCCTCCATTTTGGAGATGAAGATGTATTTTAGAGCCTCATGCTTGAGCTGTCCAGACGGTTTTATGAACATCCCTCGCATGGGTTTAGTCATAGTGGCCATGGGCTCATGCTTCTTGGCCAACACGTCGCTAAGATTGGCCAAGATATAGGCTTGTGCCTTCTCATTTGCCCGTGTTTAATGCTCATAAACCTCCCGAACATTTCGAGTGACGTTAGGAGCTGGAATAGGAGGATGTTCCTCTGTAAGGGCAAACATAAGATCCTCGATGATTAGTATTGTCGTGATTATATGTTTCTAACTAGAATAATTGTCGTCAGTTAGCTTATCGGTGCTAAGCAAAGTAATTGTGGTTGTAGCCATTTTAAAACCATTGCTGAAAAACACACACTTTTATAAGTCTATACTTAAACCACATTTTAACACCAATTAGTTTTAGCAAAATAGTTTCCAAGTATCCTAAGTGATAAAGACTTCTATTTCCAAATGATGCCCGAGGCAAGACAAACGTCACTGGTGGGGTGATCAGATGCCCCTTCACTGGGAAGAGACACTCTCAACCATTAGGCAGAACCAACTCTTGAAACTGAACCTAACAGTTACCATTTGTTTGGTCCAAAACTGTCAACCCTTAATAATTCTGTGTAACTATAACCCCTCGTTTTTGGCCCCAAAGTCCCGCCCTAATGTGCCCACCATCAGGAAAAGGTAGATTAGGACAAGAACCTTATCCTATACAGGAGATCAAATAAAGAAACATGCAAAACTTTCATCCTATAGGGGGATACTTCTAGGGTTCCTCGAGGCGATGCACAGAAACTTTATCCAACCTAACGAGAGAAACCGTGGGATATGTTGTCGCACGTCATACTCCCACTTACTATAAATATTCTCTCCATCCACCTTCATATTGACCTACCCAAACACCATCTTTTAGGGGGACACTCCCAGGGTGCCACGAGGCCGAGGATAGATCTCACGATGTAGACAATCCGGCTACTGATTTTAATCTAAGTGAGTTGAATCCACTAAAAAACAACTCTTGTCTTTGAAATTAAACGAGTTCAAGTAGTCACATTAAACTCTTTAATGGATGGTTCTCAATCTTGCATGCATGCATCAAATCTATCTAATTCACCTTTCCAGGTAAGTTCCCAGGTAGGGGTGTTCCATTTCCGTCATCTTAAATATCCCAGCCTAGACAGAACCCGCCTTAGACAAAAGGTCCCTTATAGATAGATTTGTTACACTTTAACCTTTTATTAGTCAATCTAATCCTATTAAACTGATTACAAAATTAAAGCCTAAGGTTGCTAATCATATTAGATGCGTGATTTTAGGCTATCTCCACCAATTTTAAAACACTTTTAAAACCTTGATTTAAACCTAAGTTGGCATGCATGTCTTCCTTATAGATTTTAGTTCTGATTTCCTTATAACTTTTATAAAAGAAACAACTAAAACCACATTGCCACACAACTAGGTATTTATAACTTATAAATTTAACCTATGTGTCATGCTTCATGTAATGTCTGTTCATTACTATACATAACTTCTATATACAAGTAACAAACCAAGCACACATGCTCCATACACCCCTATACTATAACAATTATAATATAAAGATGATGCATGTCAATGCCTTATGCATGCATAAATATAACTCTTATGTTATATGATGCATGAACATGCTCTTACATAACTTAAATCATGCTTCTCTAAATCATAAACATTTATAATAAAGAGATGATGCATGACCAATGCATAACCTAATGTGGGATCTCTTCTATATGGCATACCATATGATATATAAATAAACATACATCCTATGTACATTCACAAAGATTAATGGACCGGGATGAACTACCTCAAAACTGGAAGTAAAAATTCTATCTATTATATTTTCCATCGAGTAAACCGGTTCACAGGCAAACCGGGTCTTGAATCACCAGGCAAAGCTCCCATCATTTAGTAAACGTGTCCAGGTAAATGATCTTTTAGCTACGATCGAATACCAATAACTATGCAATGAAGCATGAGGTACCCGATTGTTTAGCGCACAAGACAAAAAACATATGGGTGTTAAACGATCGTTTAGACGACAACGAAGCTGTGAAGCCCGATCATCTAGACAATCACTTAACAAGCGATAGGTAAACGATTTACTTCGGGGATCATATAGTCAGTAACTAAGCGATGAAGCTTGATGATTACACGATCGTCTAGTGCGCGCGTGTAAACCAACTCCCGAGTATCCGATACTCAACGATCGTTTACACGACCCGACCAACGCTTCGTCATCTTCATCCTCGAAGAAAAACAACCCTTACTATGAAGCTTCTTCACGAATGACTCACAGACTCAAAAAACTTTGAAATTACAGATTCGATAGCAGTTAATATGCCCAAAAACACAGGGGCCCTTACAATTAACTTCAAATGTAAAAGAATTTAAACAATCCAGAGGCTTCATCCCAGAAACTCCATTAATCTCACATCCACAAACTATTTAATGCTTAAACAGAGAGCAGGCATGCTTTTACCCACCGAGAAAGTAAATGCAATTCTTTGCATCAATGAATTTAGAATATCAGAACCTGGCTCTGATACCAATTGAAAGAACTCTTACACAAGAGTACCTCTGAGCGGAAGCAGATCGTTCCAAACTCATTGTGACAGAATTATCGCATTTACATTCTAACAGAATAGACATGCAATATACAACAAATTACCGGCATACTTTCTAACTTAAATAATAAGAGAATAAGAAATGCATACCGGTTAAAGGACTCTTCTTCACAGAAAAAACTCGTTCTCTCCAAACGAATTGTTCCTCTCGCTCTCGCTGGGAAAGTCCACTCCAATCGTTCACCAAATCACGGTCGTCTACCCATAAATAGCTTTCACACGAACATAGCAATGGGGAGGACACCACCACTTAGAACCCTCGATATTCTTAGTGTGAGAATCCAGGAGGTGTGGGCTCTGTTGGATTTGGTAGAGGGAAAGAGGAATCGAAGATTGTATACCACAACCAAGCAAGATGGAGAATATCGGGTCTATCATATAGACAATACTTGATCATTAGGAAGCGATATACGATCGTTTAGTAAATAAGCTGTAGTCGTATAGACAATCGTTTAGTAAATGCTCGGGTGTGATATTGTTTAGGAAAGAGCTAGACGATCGTTTAACAAATTCTATGCAATCACTTAGAAAGAGGCGTGTGTGTATACGATCGTGTAGAAACGTTAAGCTATCGTGTAGGCTCTCAGTTTGCTATATGATAGGCAGTTTACAACTTGTGAGTGAATTCTCTAATCTCTTTGTAAAATGAAAACGATTTTCATTTTATTCTTCAGTTATGAAAACTGCATGAAACCTTCCACTATCACACGGTTACAGAGAAAATGCTGGCACAATTATCCTATAATTGTCCAATTAAAAATAATAAATGTAATCATATTATATTCTTTAACCTATGGTTTAATATCACATATAAACCATAGTCTTTTCTCCTCCACTAGACATAAATCATATTTATATCGCTTTCCTCCAAATAATGTATCTTATACATAAAGTCAATCATATCATATATAATCGAACTCCCTCTTGTCAATTTGAACACTTTAAACTGACCCAAAAACTGAATCTCAACTTGAATCCATTGAGCTACCGAGGGGACCTTATGGACCTATGGCTCGAAGCACCAATGGTACGTGAATAGCTGACTAAACTCTTTAGCCATAAGATCCACCATCCGTTAATTGTCAGGCATTCCACTAAATATTGACAACCGAACTCTTCTTACCACAAATATATTTCTGTGTCCATTGGATATAACCAATCAATAGTACGATAACCCTTCACAGATGCTTGCAAGTATAGTTAGGCCAATTTATCGTTTTACCCCTGTAGTTACATCTAACTTCTTAAGTACCACTGATCCCTCTAATGAACAATACAACATAGTCCTACTATGTGTGGACACCTCTCATGCCATGAGAAGGTGTGTGGCACCACATCGTTTAAGCTTCAAGATCAGCCCTTAAAGGAGCAATCTATCTACTTACGCTTGCTTCGGGGAAGGAGTGAATTCCATCTTGTGTAGCTGAGCTCCCAACTCCCAAATTAGACTAATCCCCAAAGTGGTAGGTTTGAGTCAGCAATCTGGCCACTCTCACCCATGCAAATCAAAGGACAGCTCACTCAGGATTGAGGTCATGTTACCTATGGTCATTCTAGTGAAGTGAAGTCTCTATCATAAACGGCGTTATATAATGAGACTTACAACTTCGTGGTCCGGTCTTATACAAACTCCTTTGTATAGGACGCCCCCGCTCGCATGTCTCCACATGAATGATCAGGATCAGACTATCTGTAGCAAGTCATAACACTTGTAACTATTCTACAAAGCGGGCCACATCCGTAGCGATACCAGGATAAGGTTTCCCTCCTGTATCCATATACTACAGACCATTTTGGTTATCACTTAAGACATGATCTACTTGTATGTCTCCACATTCATGCTTAAGTTACAAATGACAACCAGAGATTTTAGTTTATTGGTTTGTGGTAAAGCAAATAAAACATTCAATGTTCATAGACAATAAGTGAAGAAAATATCATATATTATCACAAGCGTTTGTTAAAAATTATGTTTACAAACTACAGGACACGAAAGTTTAGGGCATCATCCCCAACAGGGGCCCCTTGTTCAAGAATCAAAGTCAGCACTTAAGGGAACAACCTCTCCGCCATCCCTAAAAGTGGGTAGGAGAGAATTCCATCATGCACCCTATGTCCCTGGCTATCTACCTGGTCTTACCCCTAAAATGGAGGTTTATTGAACCAACACTGTTGAGCTAACCCTCACCTATGCAATTCTAAGAATAATCCCAAATAAACAGAAGTTCATAGTTAGCTCAGGATTAAGGTCAAGCTACCTAGGTCATCACTCTGAAATAGTCAATCTTATATAGTAAACAATGTTATAAATTAAGAGTGACTGATTTTGTGGTCCCATCTTGTACAAAACCATTGTATAGGACGTCTACACTTCTCATGTCACAACATGTACAAATTAGGATCACATCGTCTGTAGCACTTTACAACACTTTGTAACAACTACAGAGTGGGCTGCATCCAATAGTGTTACCAGAATAAGGCTTGACTATATACTCGAACTTGATCCAGTTTTATGTCTCCACATAAAGTTTAGGTACTCATGTAATAGTCATGGGTCTTTTAGTTTATTGGATTTCTAAAATGAAATAAGCAATCTATATATTCAATAACACTTTATTGAACTTTCAGAATAAGTTTTTATTGTTTACAAACCATGAGTTTTAGGACATAAAACCCAATAGTTTCCACACATCACCTATTAGACTACGTTGAGGTATGATGCACTCTTCTTTCATTAGACTATCTCCAATGCATGGTTGCCTCCTCTTGAACAACACTTAGAATTTATTTCCATGCTAAGTACCTTTGTGTGCATCAACCTCTTAGAGCGTATCTATCTTTAACTTCACCAACTCAAGCCTTCCTTCTTGAATTCTCCTAAGGCCAATGCAAATCTTGCTTCCAAACACCTTGGGCCATACTTCATAGGTCACTCCACCTTGGAGAATCCTTAGGAGAAGTTTTAAGGGTTACATATGTTGCATTAAATAAACATAGCCATACCTTGAATTATCATCAGTAAAGGTGATGAAATATTTAAACCCTTCTCTTTCTTTAACATCCATAGGACCACAGAGGTCTGAATGTACAGGCTCTAAGGGCTCTTTGGCTCTGTGACCTTTTCTAGTAAAAGATCTCTTAGTCATTTTGCCTTTAAGGCAAGGCCCACATATAGGTAGAGATTTTTCTTCTAACTCACTTAGAAGTTCATTCTTAACCAGTCTCTCAATCCTATTGAGATTTATTGTCCTAACCTTAGGTGCCAAAGATGGGCATTTTCTTTAGGAGAAATTTTCTGTCTTTTATTCTAAGTTACCGTAGTTTTAATCAGTTCAGTATTTATGAAGGCTTTTGTTGCTAACGATCTTAGCACATAAAAATTATCTTCCAACTTAGCAGAATAAATATTAATATCATTTTTGCAAATAAACAATTTATTTACAGAAAAATGTACAGTATATTGTTGTTCAAGTAAACACCAGAAATTAAGTTCCTTTCTAAATCATGAACTACAAATACATTTTATAATAAAATACAAGATTTCTGTGAAGTAAGTCGGAGTTCTCCCACGAACTTCACTAAGACAACGTGCCCAGTTCTAACATGCATCGTCACCTCACTAACTGTCAGCTGCCGTCAGGAATCAATTCCCTCAAATAAAGAACAAAAGTGGTATTATCTAGGCAAAATCATCATTCTCCACCAAGAAAGTTTCCAATACAAGTAAATCATATTTACCTTGTTTGGCCTTCTTCTTCTCTGCCAAGTATTTGGGACAATTCCTCTTCTAATGTCCCTGTTGGTTGCAATGAAACATATTCCCTTTGCAGTCTTGGTCTTCTTGCCCTTTTGGGCAGCAGCTGGTGGGTTAACCTTCCTCTAGCCTCTCTTCTTCTTCTTCTACTTTTTGGTGCCAGAAGAAGAGGGTACAGACTTAGTTTCAGAGGTTGAACCTTTGTGGAACTTCTTTGAGGAAGAGACAACAATTGCCTCACCCTTCTTCCCCTTTACTTTCATTAAGGATTGGTATGTCTATAACTCGTTGAGCAGGATGGTCAGGTTGTAGTCAATTCTGTTCATAAAAGCACTATTACAGAATTGTAGGATACTTTCAAGTAAAGTTTCTAAAATGAAGCAAACCTGACTGACTTCATCAATGACAGACTCATTCATCTCTGCCATATAAAAGTGGACCATCATGTTCAGAACATGTTCTCAATCGGAGGCCCTTCTAGCATGCGGGCATTGGAGATGTATTTGAGTGCATCATGCCTGAGCTGAGTGAACAGTTGTCCAAACATTCCCTTTAAGGACTCCATGATCTCATAGATAGTGAGCATGGGCTCATGCTTCTTAGCCAAGACCTCGGATAGGCTTGCCAAGATGTACACATGGGCCTTTTTGTTTGCCCGAACCCATCACTCGTATGCCTCCTAAACATTTCGAGTGGCATTCGCTAGCGGGACTTGAGGACACTCCACGACTAGGATAAAACGTAGGTATCGATGATTAGAACTATATTGATTTTGTTTTTGCAGGTAGTGTAGTTATCGCCATTTAATTTTTCGGCGGCAAGTATGTTTAATGTAGCGGATGTCATTTTTTATTATTGCTAAAACATACAATTTATTTATATTAGTTAAACAAGCATTATCTAGTTTGAAATAACAATCAATTTAACAACATAATTTAATGCACCATATGTGACATTTATTGAAGGTGTTCATATAACACATGCGGAAGCAATCGGAGGCACTTAACTACATCAATTTTAGAAAATGAAAGCATGTTGTCCAAATACTGTAAACAGAGAGCAGAATTTGTACCAACCTTTTTGGAAACCGATTCAGCAACTCCCTTTGATTCCTTTGCTCACGAACGGTGTGTGGACCACCTCTAGTGTCTTCCCTGCTATTCTCCGGGCCAAGAACGACTTGTGGGAGCCTATAGAGATAGGAAATGGGAAGGGAATGCTTGAAGGTTCAAGCTCTAGAGAGATACATGAAGGTAGGTGAGTTTGAGACCAATCTGATTCTACCTCTACTTATAGAGTGAATCCATGCATCAAGAAGCCTCAAGATGCAAGACACATGGTGGAGATGCAAGCAATAGTGGATTCTAGGCATTCATGTAACATTATTTACAAGAGTGCATGGATGAGTTGTTTTTCCACTTTGAATCACCATGCATAAGTGGGATTCCAACAAAATCCACTATCCTTGATCCAAAATTTGATTTTAGCTTGCATTTTAATTTTAATTTCAATTCTAAATTGAAAGTAATTTTTGGTAATTAATTTGAAACTTTTCCAATTAATTTCATATGATTAATCCAATTAATCATTTTAACCTTGTACAATCCATTATATATGAATCCTTATTCATGTATATAGTATTTAAAACATTTTTAAATACTTTATCTCTCATTTAATAATTTAATTCATAATTAAATTATTGTGTCAAACATAATTGACGATAATACCCTTTCCCAATTTTGAACGATTCAAAGTTTCCTATCTAATTTTTCTAGGCTTTATTCCGATATGAGATAGTAGGGGGACCTAAATGACCTACAGATCATGGGCTCCAATGATTTGAGGTTAACCAACTAATCTCATTAACCAAGCTAACCAACATTCGTTAACCACCGGGACACTCCACTATAGCTCAGTAGCTGTACTCCCCTCACCGTAGATATATTTCCATCCACTTGATATAACCATGTTCAGTAAGTCGATCCTTCATAGCTTGTTCATAGCTATAGCCGGGTCAAATGTTCGTTTTACCCCTATAGTACTTCTTGTTCCTTAAGTTCCATTAATCCTCTAATGAACAATCGGTTTGTGGTCCAACCATCAAACCTAAGTCCCTCTCGGCCCAAGGAGAGGGTGGAGCCCCTTGTTCAAGTCCTAGATTCAGTACTAAAGGGAACAACCTATCTACTATCCCTATAACTGGTAGGAGTGAATTCCATCTTGCACACAATGTTCCGAGCTATCCATCTAAT